>NW_024063519.1:487500-1087500 GCF_006381635.1 Hibiscus syriacus | reverse complement strand
AATCAAAGCCCCGTATCGGTGTTTCAGGGCCCTGTTTTGTGTAGTAGCAGTAGTCCTCCTATGAGAGCCGCGCGTGAAAAGGGTGTAGAATGGCATTTTCAGGGCTCTTTACATAGTGGCACTAATGGATTGTTAAATGGATTCATAAGGCGCGCCTTAGGGTCTTGCACTGATTATGATTCACAAAGTTTTGAGGTTCCAAGTGGTGGTTGTGTTGATGAATTGCCGTTTTCAATGGAGGATAATTTCATAGAGGAAGTGAATATGGATCCTTGTGTTGAGGAGTTGCTTTTAGGTGCAAAAATGAGGCACAAAATCTTTTGTGAAGATTTTGTAGTCAAGGCATTTTATGAAGCCGAGAAGGCACATAGAGGGCAGGTACAAACAGAGAAATCAAAGTTTATTTTTAATCTTGACTTTCTGTTGATTCATATATTGAAAGGTGATGTGAAATTCTTTGTCTTGTAGATGCGTGCAAGTGGTGATTCTTATTTACAACATTGTGTGGAAACTGCAGTGTTGTTGGCCTTCGTCGGTGCAAACTCCACTATAGTTGCTGCGGGGCTTTTACATGACACCATTGATGACTCGTTTTTGAGCTATGACTATATATTTAGGACATTTGGTGCCGGAGATTCTGATTTAGTTTTAGGGGTAAGAAATTCGACTCTCCAATGCGTATTGTGCTACTCGTGTTTATACTCTAACCAAAATGATTTTACTGTTAGGTTTGTTTTGTCTGGCGTTGAAGATTTTGGTTTATTCAATTAGCAATCTAGTGTCTTAAAGAATGAAAGACTGTATGCGATGGAATATTTAATTAGTTTTTCATAAAATAGGATGTGCATATTATTAATTACTCTTCTACCTTATTTGAATGAGCAAATAGTTTTAGCTTTATAGTTCCCTTCCATTAATGATTGTGTTGGATGTGGCTGTACTGACAGCTATATTGGATAGTAATTGTTGTCTCTGTTGTTCTTATTCCTTCTTGGTTATTCTCTTAACGATTGAACTCTTCTCTTTTAGTTTGTGCTTAATTTCCTAGTTAAAATAAAAGCTATCTAGTTCTAAGCATAAGCTTCCCCAATCTTGAGCATCATAGGTAGCATATTAACTTCAGAAGCTTGATTAATTTCAAGTTCCTTGTAATTTTCTTGCATATATCAATCAGCATCTTTTCGAGTAAAGATTTGATAGTACAAGCTTTTAATTGCCCTATTATGACTTCCCATAGGTCTCCAAGCTTAGTCAACTGAGTAAGCTAGTACGTGAAAATAATACTGCAAGCCAAACTGCTGAAGCAGATAGGATGAACACCATGTTCCTTGCCATGGCAGATGCAAGAGCTGTCCTCATTAAATTAGCTGATCGGTTTCACAACATGATGACACTGGATGCTTTGCCTTTGCTTAAGCAACAGAGGTTTGCTAAGGAGACTTTGGAAATATTTGCACCTTTAGCCAATCGTTTAGGAATCTCTAGTTGGAAAGAGCAACTAGAGAATCTTTGTTTCAAGCATCTCAATCCGGATCAGCACATAGAACTGTCCTCCAGGCTTGTGGAATCCTTTGATGAGGCGATGATTACTTATGCTATAGAGAAACTTGAGAGAGCTCTCAGGGATAAAGAAATTCCTTATCATGTTCTCTCTGGACGGCATAAAAGCTTATATAGCATTTATTCAAAGATGTTGAAGTATGTTATAACTCAGTAAATTTATCTATTTATCTATCAATTTCTAGCAGTGGAACATGGAGACCATCTTTATGGTAGTATAGGGCTTTAGCCAATTGCTAAGACTATTTTTAGTATCTGTTTCGGTATCCAATGCTGATGTGTGTCATTATAGCAACAGTTTTTTCCCCTCATGTGATGCTATTTTGTTTTTTGCAGGAATAAGTTGGCCATGGATGAGATCCATGATATATGTGGAGTACGTGTTATTGTTGAAAATGTGGACGACTGTTACAAGGCACTATATGTAGTACACCAGCTATGGTCTGACGTACCTGGAAAGTTGAAGGACTATATAACTCATCCGAAATTTAATGGGTATATAATACCTTACTATGCTCCGGTTTTGTTCTCTAGGTGGAAGCCATAAATGCTGAAGACCCTTCTAATACTCATCTTAATCTGCAGGTATCAGTCCTTGCACACAGTAGTGATAGGTGAAGGCACAGTTCCATTTGAAGTTCAAATTCGAACGAAGGAGATGCATTTGCAACCTGAGTTTGGCTTTGCAGCTCATTGGAGATACAAGGAAGCTGACTGTAAACACTCTTCATTTGTACTTCAGATGGTTGAGTGGGCTCGATGGGTTGTGACATGGCACTGTGAAACAATGAGCAAGGACCGACCTTCAATTGGCTATAACAATTCCCTGAAACCTCCCTGCACATTCCCTACGTATTCAGATGATTGCCCATTTTCTTACAAGCCACACTGCAGTGACGATGGACCTGTCTTTGTTATAATGATTGAAAACGATAAGGTATGTTTCTTAAAATGGTTATGTTGGCATGGTCATTGTGTGTCAAATTCTCCAATGATGTCTCTCCAATCAAATGAAAGACAAATGTTAAGTTAATCCGTGCTTTCCAAAGTAAACATGAGAAAGAAATAGCAGTTCATGTGTCATTAACCCCTACATCTACATTTCAAGACTGCTGCTGATGTCGGTGCATTAGTTGGAAGTTTGGTCTGAATGTTTATATTTCGCGAATGCTGCAGATGTCAGTGCAAGAGTTTCCTGCAAACTCAACAATGATGGATTTGCTGGAAAGAGCTGGGTGGGGGATCTCGATTTCGTCTCCTCTTACATTTCCTGTTAAGGAAGAGTTGAGGCCAAGGCTGAACCATGAGCCCGTGAGTGATCCTACATGCAGGCTGAAGATGGCTGATGTGGTGGAGTTAACACCAGCCGTTCCTGACGAGTATTTGACAGAGTATAGGGAAAAGATACAACGCATGTATAACCGAGGTCTCCCTGTTTCAAGTGCTGGGCCTTCAGCTAGTAGTATGGTTGCCTCAAGAACTTGACCCTCTTTTATAAACACCCAAAAAATGAAAACAAAGAAACGGGATTCTTTCCTTTGTACATAAATGATAAATAATACGCAAAAGTGACATGGTTCCGTTGTTGGAATCATTTGCCAACTGGTTTTAACAAAGAATATAACAATTGATTTCCCAATCGTTTCCTCCATCAATGCAATTGTTCGTTGAATTTTCATAACCCCACAATAGATTTGCTGTTAAAACAAGGGATAGAAGGTGTCCCAGTGTAAAAACATAAAATATGCGTGGGGCGGTAATTGATACCTGATCATGACTCCCTTAATAAATTAATCAGCCTTATCATGTCCAGAGAAGCAATGGGGCAAAGGCAAAGAATAAAATTGGAAGACCGGTTACTTGTTTGGTTGTCATCGATCAGCTATTAAATAATTTTAAAGCATCCCCCCCCCCCCCCACAAAAAAAAATCCTGAAAAGCTGATGGTATTCAGGAAAGTTTAGGAATGAGTTTTGTTCTCCAAATTTACATGGTCATATGGTCACCTTTAGAGGCTTAACCACATCTTAAAGGAAACGGAAAGTATAGTTTCAGCTTTCAATAACATAAAAACTAACATGGCTAATAATCAAGCTAGATATTGGTTTACCATCCCATTGGCACATTGAAGCCAACCATTGTGGTTCAGAAATTTGTATCCTTTCAGACCAATGATTGTTTGTAGAAACACACGAAAGTAGACCTAGAAGACCACTGGCAAGAATCGATATAGCAGTTTTGCCTGTTAGACTTGGACAAGTAGAGATTATTGCCAAGTGATAACAAAAATGAAACAGCTCTATTCTAGGTATGTTGCAGATTTCATGATGTAATTTTACAAAGAATCAATGAATACAATTCAGCTTCATGAACAGTTTACAACCTCGGAATTTCCAATGCAAAAACTATCTCCATCTCATCACCTAATTCCCACCCCCAAACGACTAAAAGAAAGCATCACAAATTCCAAAATCAGTAATAATTAAGCAGTTTAATTATCCAAGGTCTAGGGTCTATATATATAATCCGAAAGACCAGTTCATATGCTTCCCATTAGTGTCATTAACAAATTCCTAGCTTAGTGCACGACTCAGTCTCAAAGGCATGTCAAGAATGGCCTGTCGGAGAATGTAATATCCATGTTTATTAAACATACAATAAGGTGTGGAAGGAAGTTCCATGTCAAAATTGTTCCAGATTAGGAAAAATCTATCAGAAACTTATCAATCATCACCTCTAGACAGCATTACTTGAAGCTTTTGCTGAACCAAGCTTCAGAATCTGTTGTGCTTTTGCTACTATTTTATCTCCTGTCGTATATCCCAAGAGCAAATGCATTTGATGCAACTAAACCAATAAACTTTGCATCACACAAATACATAATCATGTTGCCAACGACACAAGGAACATTCATTATTCTTAGAATTATAGGCAAAAAGCAAGATACTATATAAATAAATATGAAAGAGAATGTTCACCAAATCCACTATATTACTCCCATGAGTTTTAACATTTTTACAGTGTCAAAATAGTTAGCTGAAAGATCTAAAAAACACTTGATGTAAAAGTTGAAAGCTTTTCTTCTTTGTAGAATAAAATCCAAGTAGACATAAACTAGATAATACAGGGAAAGAATCAACAGCCAAAACAGCAGCAAAATTTTAAAAAGAAAAAAAAAGTGTGAAAGATCTACCCATTTACAGAAGATCTCAGCAAGGACACAAATCTGCAGTATTTTTAATCCCTTTCTCAGTTCATCAGATAATTTTCTTTTTTCTCAATCCAACAAAAGAAGTCCCTAAAAATGAATTGAATTGCAAATGTAACCCAAAAGCTAGGGGAAATTTCAATTTCATGAAGAAGAAGAGCAAGCCTCGTATGTTCCTGCGCCATTGACTTTCAACAACTGCCTTCTCTTCAAAATTAAGAACCCAACAACACCAAACTGCAGGATGATAGCAATGCCGATGAACAAAAGCCCAATTTTTTGCCCCGTACTGAGCTTGTGATTACGTGACAGTTGTGGTGGCAGCCCCCAACTATGATGATCGGTTCGATTATGGTAGTGCTCTGCAGGCGGCGGTGGTTGAGAATGCGCTAGAGATGGCGGTGGTGAAGGTGGTGGTAGCGGCAAAAAATGGAGGAGGAGAAACGGGTGGGGTTGGGGGCGGTGGTGGGGGAGGAGGAGGTGGAGGGGGAGGCAGCGGAGGAGGAGGCGGACTTGTTTTAGACGATTGTGATTCAACAAAATATGCAAAAACTGTGAAGAAAAGGACGAAACTTAAGAGCACTAATTGTAATAATGACTGTTCCATAATAACAAAAAATCTAATCTTTGGGGGGTGTTTAAAATCAAGGATTTTGGTGCATTCTAGCTTATGGGCATGACCCTGTGCTTCTTCAGGTTTTCTTGCTAGAGTTACAACAT
Source organism: Hibiscus syriacus (assembly GCF_006381635.1). Classification (NCBI taxonomy): domain Eukaryota; kingdom Viridiplantae; phylum Streptophyta; class Magnoliopsida; order Malvales; family Malvaceae; genus Hibiscus; species Hibiscus syriacus. Next base: position 1,082,013 of record NW_024063519.1, on the reverse strand, counting down.
TAGCTGGATTCTTGCTTCTCTTGTTTTCTTTGAGAAATCAAGCCAATGGTATCTTCCAAATCCTTGGCGACTTGGCGTATCCAACTTCTGTTTCTCCAATTAAAAACCTCGGGGATTTTTTTTATTGCAAAGGTCGAGGCTTTAAGGCTTACAAAATGTCTAGGGTTCAGCCTAAGAAAGAGGGCTATTTTCATGGTATATCACCGGTGATCGGTATTATTATTAATCTAATATCGATTAGATAATATTTTCTGATCTAATACCTTTAGTAGAAAAGTGCGCCTCTTGCATCGCGTTATATGCTGATTTGGCGTCACGTGGGTATAACGCGCCCCTTGTCCCGCGATATACGGTGATCTGGCCCCACGTAGATATAGTGCGCCCCCTGATCCGCGCTATACCTAGATATCTGACACGTGTGGTATAGCGTGGTGCAGGGGGTGCGATATACCCCTAATTACCAACCCTTCACGTCCCCATCCTCCCTATAAATACCCTCATCCTCAATCACTTTTATCACACCAAATTCTCTCAAATTCTCTAAATTTCTCTCAAATACTCTCTTTTTAAGGTATATTTTATAATATTTTTACTATTATGTTTTTACTTTATTTAATATTTTACTAATATAATTCTTTTGCATATATATAATGGAAGGTAGTCTACTTCGCTCGGATAGAAATCATATATCTCTACACTTTGCTGATACTGTAATATTTTAATGTTTTAATTTAATTTAAATTATTAGTAATATTTAGTTTATTTATTTAATGCATGACTATTAGATTAAGAATTAAATATCTCGATACTTTGCTGATACGGTAACATTTTAACGTTTTAATTTAATTTAAATTATTAGTAATAATTAGTTGATTCATTTAATGCATGATTATTAGATTAAGAATTAATTTTTGTAATTATTTATTTTTAGGAGAAGTACCGTGTATTAGATCCTTTTATTAGGAATTTTAAATTAGTGATACCTAGTCGTGTCTTGCCGTATTTAGTAGAGGCTGGATTCGGTTACATAGGTAGATATCAGGGTCACTGTAAGATAGAGTCAGACTTGATTTGTGCCTTAGTAGAGCGGTGGAGGCCGGAGACCCACACATTTCATCTTCAATGCGGAGAGTGCACGATCACGTTTGAGGATGTTTCTATGCACCTGGGGCTTCCGGTGGATGGAGATGTGATATCGGGGATAACTTCCGGTTCTTGGACTACTTTGTGTCGGGATAGTCTAGGAGGATACCGTTAAATTGGTTAGATGCCAATTTTTGGGAGTTTAGCACAGACGCCTCTGAGGATGAGGTTAAGATGTATGCACGGGCATGCATACTGCAGTTGATAGGAGGGTTGCTGATGCCGGATAAATCGCGCAACTTAGTTCACTGCATGTGGTTGCGACATCTTAGCGACTTTCGTCTCGCCGGATCATTCAGTTGGGGCTCGGCAGTTTTGGCTTTGCTGTACAGGGAGATGTGTGGAGCCACTGACTACAGACGTAATGCTATCGGCGGATGTCTCCTGCTGCTGCAGTCTTGGGCATGATATCGATTGCCCTTTTTATGTCCTGTTGTGAAGAACCCATTCGTATTTCCACTACTTCTGAGGTAAATATAAAACTAATTTTGTATATTAATAATTTTATACAGCATATAACAAATTTTTTTCCTTGAATAGGTGGTCTACTGATAAGAAAAATCATCAGGAGCTACTTGATGATTTAGAAAAAATTAGGGTGCTAATCGATCAGAAGGCTGGCACACATGTATGAATTTTAATGTTTAAAAATCGATTTTAGATTATAGTTATATAATTAGATTATTATTTTGATAAAAATTATATATTATTTGTTTTAGTTTGAATGGGTGTCATATTCTACTGATGATGTGAGGGCGGTGATCCCACCTGAGTTGAGGGGTACATCAGATGTTTGGATGACGATGGTCCCTCTGATATGTTATGCGACCGTCGAGTGGCACTCCACTGATCACGTTCTCCGGCAATTTGGTTGTTTTCAACCAATTCTGGAAGTACCTCGCAATATGGACGAGTTGCGTAGCTTAGATAGACGCGACAAGATAGATACAGATTGGCTGGTGAGGCATCATGGGTGGGTCGTATTGTGGGAGGATCGACATCGGCGTCTTTCCCGTAGAGAGCCCATTTTTGATGACCTCTTGATGTATGCTGAGGATTATTATGAGTGGTTCAACAGTAAAGGAAAACTGTTTCTACTACCCAAGGATGCACGAGGGCAGACCTTTCCACGACGTCGACAGAGACGTTCACCGACACAGCACCATCGTCCCCCGACTCGTGGACAGAGAGCAAGTGTTTCTGGTTCATCCTCAGCTGCTTTCACTTAATTGACGCTTACCCATGCACACAATTAATTGACGCTCATCATTCTTCTTGTACCTTCCATGATAGTTCGCAGTAATGTGTCGGAGACAATACCTATATTGGATAAAGGGTGGTTGCCACATTGGACCCAAAGACTCCATTGCTGCTTTGATCCCAGCTTCGCGATCTGAAATGACACAAATTTTTTCCCTCGTGATAAAATGTGCACGTAAATTTCGGAGAAAAAAAGCCCAAGAATATGTATCTTCTCCTTCGACAAGAGCAAAAGCAACTGGAAGAATGTTGCGATTGCCATCTTAGACAACTGCCAATAATAAAACTTGCTTGTATTTTCCATACAAGAAAGTCCCGTCGATCTGGACCACAAGCTTGCAGTATTTGGCAACATTAACGCACTGTGGGTAACTCCAAAAAACCCGGTAGAATTGGCATCGATCGCGAAGAACTCGATCATTATGGTATGCATAGGAGGTTTCGAAGTCCACAATTATCCCAGGATTCAACGTCCGCACCAGCCTAAACCAACCTGGAAGTTCGTTGTAAGATGCATCACATTCGCCATGAAGTTTGACAATGGCATTTTGTTTTGCCAACCAAGCTTTTTTATAGGAGACGGTGTACCCATACTGTGATTGTATAGCTGAAATCAACACTGCAACAGCTATATGAGAGCTTGCTTTTACCATTGGCATGATGGCTTGGCATATCACTTCAGAGTCTAAGTTCGGATGATCTTGGTTGACCCCTCCAGCACAACATGTATGAGGACCGTTGTATACTGTTAGTTCCCATATGTTGTTTTTCCTCTTCATTTTCGATACGCGAACCATCCAATTGCATCTGTTTTCGCGTCAGGCACAATATCATACATATTTTTTGGTCGTCGATCGGTTGACTCTGGATTGAACAGAATTACGGATATTGTACTTTTTGATAGCCATCATCGCTTCTTCTTTGCTTGAAAACTCCATGCCTAAAGATAACTCACCATTATTTATTGATGAGTAATATCCATAGTCACCGAGATGCGACATATCCGTAAATTCTGGCCCGTACATTACACCATAATCAGCTTCATACATGTGTGCAGGAGGGTCAGTTTGTGCCACATTTCCTGGAACTTCATCATCATCGAAATTGAATTGCGGTGATTCTGGGTGAATGAATAGTCCAGTCTCAGCACCATCTGCACCAGGCTCACGAAGCGGTTCTTCTGGTGGAGATGATGGTTCATCCATGTTCTCTACATTTAGGTCGAAGAACCTACTACTTGCACGCCTTCCCCTTGAACTGGAAGACATATCGACATTGAGATCAAAAAAGCTCGCAGTCGAATGCCTCCCCCTGGAGCTTGAACCCATCGTGTCATATAGAAACTGCACAGATGGTTGCGTCGATGGCATCTCCATATGGTCAAAGAAATTTGCAGATGAATGCCTTCCCCTTGAACTGGACGCTGTGTTGCCATATGGATTGTTCGTGGACCCACCTCGATACATATCGTAAGGAGTTGCGGATGAATGTCTCCCCATTATGGCATTAAAATCATTACACATTATTGTAGTCGGGCTGTCAACTTTATCAACTTGTTCAGCCAGCCCATAGTGTGAGCTTAAAGATTGACCCCGAACAACACGCACTTGAACAAAATGTGCATACATCTCAATAGCGACGTATGAATAATTACTTTGAGCTTCAACCATCATTTGAACATCATCATTGTTCGAAAGTTCGAACGCTGTATAAGTTAATGGAAACAATGATGTTGGAAATCTGTAATGCAACGACGACATTCTTCTGTTACTTCCAACATGAATATTCCTCGAAATATTCGTTATTAGCTCCTCAAGAGTTTTGTTTCTCTTGAATAATATTTTAACACGCTCATTTGATACGAAAACAACGTCGGTTTCATCTTCTCGAATTTCACCATCATAATAAACAATAGCTGAAAGACGCGCCATTCTTTGAGTTTAAAAGTGCGGCAATATTATATCTGCAAAAAAAACTTAAACAAACCTGATTAAATAAATTATATATGAACGAAAATATAACACAATAAATTTTTTACACATCAACGTAAATAATTTAAATAATATAATTTTATATTATTACCTGTACCGCAAAATTATTTCGACGTATGCTCCCGCTTTTCAAATTTACAAACATAAAAATTAATTGAAAATAATTAGTATAATATTTTTTCAAATAATAATAATAAACAATAAGTATAATTAAAAAATTATAACAAAATTATCTTATAACGAAAAATCGCACGAATTTCTAAATCAAATTTGAGAAGATTGCGAGAATTATTACTCGTTGACAGAATTGTTGTATTAATTTATAAGAGATGAAAGATGCGAGGAGATGTGAGCCGGATGAGTATATTTATAAGCATATAAGGCACGGTATCTGCACAGCGCTATTTGTAATTATTCAGATAAAAGATATAGTGCGGATCAGGGACCACGTTAAATATAATTTTGGTACAGCGTATAGCGCGGCCCCTGATCCGCGCTATACCCCTACGTGGCGTATAGCGCGGATCAAGGGGCGCGCTATATTCACGTGGCGCCAGATCACCATATATCGCGGGGCAGGGGACGCGCTATACCCACGTGACGCCAAATCAGCATATAGCGCGGTGCAGGGGACGCTTTTCTGCTAAGGGTGTTAGATCGAGAAATATAATATGACCGGTATTAGATTAATAATAATACCGATCACCGGTACCGGTGATATACCGAGAAAATAGCCAAGAAAGAGATGTTTTTTTAAAAATTGGAATCTGTGATTCCTTCCCTTCTTTCCAAGGGATTTATGAAATGAAACATAAAATGGGGGTTTTCACCTTTGGAGAGATTCAAAGGAAACAGGGGAGGGGAAGATTTGGGCAAAGAATATTTAAGGTTTTTACAAGGATAGTTTTATTCAATTTCTGGAAAAATACTCGAAAAAGAATAATTCATAAAAGAATGGGTCAAACATTAAAAGAAAATGTCTCCTTTTGGTAATTACGAATCGACTTCACTGTTTATTTCTAATTTTTAAATAAAAAATTCAAGCACAGTGAAACTAATAGAGTTGGGCCTACAGACATGCAGTGGGCATAGACAATGAAGTTGGTATTTAATATGATCAACTTCACTGTGCTCAATTTTTTTATTTTATTTTAAGGAAACAAAATGAACAATAAAGTTGGTTTGTAATCGAGGTTTTACTGTACATCAGTTTAATATAAGATTAAAGAAATATGTGATCTAAAATGTTATAAATAAATATAATATTTTAATTTACATACAACTTAAAATATTAATTTTTTTGGGTGCAAATCTTATTCGTAACATTTTAGGTTACAACCGAAAATATTATATTTTTATAATATTTTCGGTTAAACTAAAAATATTAAAAAGAAGTTAACATTTTAAGTTACACGCATTCTAAAATATTATATTATTTATAATATTTTAGATCACATATTTTTTTAACTTTATTTTAAGTGTTTAAGTTGTTATACCGTAAAATCAGTAACTTGGTCGACTTCATACAATAGATTGAAAAGTACAAACGAGTGTACAGTATTTTCAAATTTTTAAAAAAAAATCAAATACAATATCTGAATAGTTTTGCCTTACATCATAGATCTAATCAAAATACATATATACAAGAAAAAGAACTGAACATTCATCAATAAAAGGAGTGACGACGAACATATCTTTGAATAAAAAAAATACAAGATAAAATAAAAATATTGTTTTCTTATAAAAAAAACTTATTATTAATTTTAAAATAAAATTAAAAAATCTTAAGGTTAAATTATACAATTGGTCATGCAACTTTCATAAATTTCCATTTAATAACAAATAAATGTATAAATTATGCACAGATATTAAAAATCAATTTTCATTTTAGTTTACCACGTTAAATTGAGTATTTTTTGTTTTGAAGTTTTTCAATCATATTAGATCTTATATTTTTTAATTTATTTTTGTTGTTATTTTAGTCACTAGCATCTTTACTCTAATAAATAATTAAAATATTGTTTTTATATGATATCTGAGTTACATAAACCTTCAATTTGAATGAAACGTGCAGTTAAACATGTTTGCATATTAAATTACTTATTTGATATTTCACTTATTTTTATTTCTTTTTTTATCATCAAAATAATTTTCTAAAAATTAAGTTAAAAGTAATTAAATAATCAAAATAGAAATACGAAAATAAATGGGATGAAATATGTGTTGGGGTATTGCCATATTGCTTTGTAAGGTACCCCCGTTTTTTGGGTTCCTAGTTGGCTGTAGCAGGTATCCTGTTTTTCTTGGATAAATATACACAAACAAACTATTTCAAAAATAAATAAATAAATAAATAAATGGGATGAAAAAGAAAACGAAGGTGTGTGAGTAATCATTAATGGTTACAGTCTCCTCCAAAATTATTAGATGATCTTAGCTCACCATGTCATTTATGGTTCCGGTTAATAATAATTTTCTATCTAATTTTTTATGTAATACCCAAAAATTTGACCAGTGACTAAAATGTAAGTTTTGAAAGTTTAGTGGTTAAAGTATAAACTTTGAAAAATATAGGGACTAAAATTTGTAATTTTTAAAAGTTATATATTTTAGTCCGTAAATGAACAGTTTGGCCGAAAACAAAGATTTTAGCGGTAATCATATTTTCGGTACGAGATTTGTTTTAAAGGCTATAAAGCGGTAAAGTTCGGTATTAAATCGGATAATCAGATCTAATCAAAATTTCACAAAAATATGAAGGATGCTTGATAAAGGTTGGAAATATTATTTATATATTTTAGAAAAGTGAAATTTAACATGGATCAATGAAATTAAGGTCGATTTTTCATATTAAGCCAAAATTTTAAAATTAAGTGACTAAATTGCAAATTTTAAAAATTACAAGGACAAATATGAAAAATTAAAATTTAGATATTTTTTGAATTTGATGAGGTAATTGATGATGTCATAAGTGCCATGGAAGAAATTATTAAGTTTTATTAGGGATAAAATGGTAAAGTGAATTAAATGAATTTTAATTTCATTTTATTATGTAGTGACAAGTGTATTAAAGGATGATGTTTAGTAAATTGAAGAAAAGAGAAAAGCTCAGCTTCTTCTTCTCCAGAGTGACCGAAACTTTAAGCTCAAAAAGGTAAGAACTCTAGTTTTATTTTTGGTATATTTTTACTAGAATTTTATGTTAGGTTATTAAGGATAAATAATCTACATAAAATTCTCTTTCATTTGACATAAATATTGTTATGGTTTAGGTTTAAATTCATCTTGAGTTGATGAAGAGGATGTTAATTTCTTGTGTTTTAGGGATTATGAAGAGTTAAGTGATTTTAAAGAATTGATTGTAAGGATTGATGAAGAATTTAAGGATGAAGTTAATGAAAACAGTTTAGATTTTGAATTTGGCAGTGAGTTTGAAAATTCACCAGAAATTCTATAAAAATGATTAGAAAGTGATTTTTATATATTTTTTTCGTATATCAATCTAGTTTCGTTTAAAACAAACGGGGATCAGTTTCAAGGTGTATAAAAAAATATATGAATTTTTAACCGAGGAAATGTCATAAAAACGGGCAGCAGATTCTGCACAAAACAGATTCTGTCGGTCAACTTTAAAAATTCACCATAAATTGTACATATTGAATTAGAAGGAGTTCTTTATATGGATAGATTCGTATTCGAGTCTAGTTTTCAATGGAAGAAACGGAATCAAATTCCAGTGTGTACATAAATACAGAATATTGATTCTTCAAAGATAGCACAAGTTGTCTGAATATGGAAATTTGTAGAATTTAAGTTGAAATGGATTAGAAGATGAAGAATAATATAAATGTTGAATATATTTTTGGATGCTTGGAATTGAAGTTAAATGGCAAGATACCATTTTGAATAAATTGGAAATGTTGAGAATAATTCTAAAATAATTCATTCTAATGGTTAGATGGTGGAATTCGAAAGGTTCCAAAACTTTGGGGACTTGTTTACAAGTTCTTAAATGAAGAGGTATTATTTGGGTATTTTATTCAAGTTCTGGAATTTTAGTAATTAATGTAAAATTATCATAATGGCGAAGGACCATTATGAATTAAAGGAAAAGTTGAGTTGAATTCTAGAAAGAATTTAAAATATGTGGTTTGACGTTATAATGGAGTTATGATTTAGGTTGATATCGATTTAGTTATCGATTTTATTTTATAGATTCTCAAATGTAAAAAATGAGCTTATGTTAGAACGATACTAATATGTAGTTTAAACATTTTGTGTTATAATTTCGTATTGTCAGATTTCAATAAAACTAGTAATCCGAACAATCTGAAAGGAAAGGACAAAGCTTGTGACTAGTATTATTGTATACAAGTTCTTAAGTGAGGCAAAGGTGAGTGCAATTTATTTATTTAATTATTTTGATCGAGGACGACTTGCGATAAGTCAACCTCACCTTATTTATTTCAAAGATATGAATTATGTTTTGATTATGAAATTATATCCATAATTTCTTTAACAAGTTTTATGAAAGTTTTTGGACATGAACTGTCCATGTCACATTTTAAGAATGTGAATTAAATATATTTTCGACTCTGATATGATGTTTATCAAATGGTTAAGAAATGAACTAAAAGCCCATTGTATGTTATATTGAGAGTCAAAGGTACAATTGACATGTCATGAGGTGGAGTGATTATCTGTTCTAATTTTGATATACTGTGGTGTACCGGAGTGTACACTAGTATATATATATTATGATCTGAATGCACCTGGTGTGCATATTGTTATTTCCGATGTGATAGCACTATGTGTGCTTATCTGTTCCGACTGATGATCTGATATCTGTATTGCGCACACTCGTCTGACTCACGTATCTTATATTCTCTTAAAATATACTTTGGGCTATAAAAATGAAATAAGAAAGTTATGAAAAGTGTCTGACTACAAAGAATTATGAACTGATTATTCTGTCTGATCCGATTATTTATGATCTTGTGAAAATTATCAGATGATTATTTTCAGGTTTATTATAAAGTTCAACATGAGATATCTGGTTTGAATATTCTGAAGAATTTCAGTCTGTATTATTTTAATGATTTTATATATTTTGATATTTTATTTAATTATTCTCACCTTTAGTGTTACTGCCTCACTAAGTTATACTTAGCGCGTGATGATTTTCATGCGTAGGTTCTAGTAAGGATAAGTACGATCGGTAAGGAGCTATCGGAGCATCTTTTGGAAAGACATACATATCATTAGTATCAGTAAGACATCTATGATGTTCCTTTTGACTTATAGTGGCATGTATAATTTTGTCAATAGTTTCTAATTATCGTATTTATTTTAAATAAATTATAATAGTAAACTAGAACTATTTTAGTTTATTTTACTTAGTTTAGTTTTATTGGTAACTATGCATGACAAGAATTTATTACATTATTATGTTTTTAAAAGGTTTTATGAAAAGACATGGTTTAGTAAAATTACTGAATAAATAATGAATTTATTTTCCTGTAATAAAGAAATAAATTATAATCTGAAATATACTTTAAAATAGATTTTTTTTAAAGTTAGAACAAGAGTATTTTCAAAGAAACAAATTTTTACGGAAATTTCAGTTCAATAAATATTTTCAGTTTGATGTGACATCGTTAACTCGTATATCGAGACATATACGGGTTAAAGGTGTTACATTTATTGGTATCAGAGCTATAGATTTAGCCGATTCTCGGCCTAAATCGAGCCTATAATATGTCGAAAATATGCACATGCCACTAGGATGTCGAAATTACTGATATGGTATGGTATGATGATTTTTATTTATGATGTTGCTCCTTACTAACGTAAATTTGTGCTTTTGTTTAGATGTCGGGTTCGGAAGACATAAGACAGGCCACCGGACAAGATGTTCCCTAGGGAACTGGTAGTGGGAGTAGTAACGAAGTAGAGCACGTACCTCAACGTCAGGGAGAACATGTACATCAAGGAGTACCCACTCCAGATCAGGGAACTTTCTTACAAGCTCTAGAGGCTATATTGGCTCGACGGCGGCAGCACCTCCTTTTCCTCCGCCTCCACCTCTTCCTCCAACTCCGAGAATATCGGTTCCGAAAGAATTAAAAAGCTTAGGAGCTGTAGAATTTAAAGGCGAAGCAAACGAAGGCCAAGTAGAAGCAGATATGTGGTTGAATGATGTGAAAATAATGATGGGCAGTATTCACTATTCCGATGATAAAAGATTAGAGGGAGTAGTTTTATTATTACGAGGTCAGGCTCGTATATGGTGGACGAACGTGACGACACGTGTTCCTCCAGATCAGATCATATGGCGTTTTTTCTTAGAATCATTTCAGAAGAAGTATATTGGAGAGCAATTTATTGCTCAGATGAAGCATGATTTCTTTAATCTGATTCAGGGTGGTAAATCGGTGTACGATTATGAATGTAAGTTTAATAAACTTGCTCGATATGCCTCAGAGATTATTCCCACTGAAAGAGACATATGTCAGAAATTTATTCGAGGTCTTCGTCCCAGACTCAAGGAACTTCTGTTGGCTGCAAACTTGACCACTTTTCAGGAAGTAGTGAACAAAGCAAAAGATTTGGAAATGGCACAAAATGAGAATTTTCTGATAGAGCAGAGACGACAATCTAAAAGATCCGGAGCATCATCATTTTTTTAGTCTAAAAGAGGTCGAGGTTTCGGTTATCGATATCAAAATAAAACTGAAAGTGGTGCTTCTAGTCGTAAAGGATTTGAGGAAAAAGAAAAAGGCCGATAGACTCATATGACAGTTTCAGGAGCCAGTAGATCAGCTCGATCACAGGATCAGATATTGCCATGTCAGTATTGCGGTAAAAATCACCCTGGAGTTTGTAGAATGAAGACTGGAGCTTGTTTCCGTTGTGGAGATACCAATCACTTTGTCAGAGATTGCCCTTTAATTGGGGAGAGACCAGTGCAGACAGAAAGGTCTGTAGCAGTATCTCAGAGAGGCAGTAGAGGCAGAGGTAGAGGGAGGGGATATTATGAGACAGTCTCCCAGTCTGACGTTCGTGCTCCAGCGAGAATTTATAACATCAAGACTAATGATGATCGTGACGACCCAGAGATCATAGCAGGTACTTTCTATATTTATGATGAGCATGTATTTGTTTTGATTGATCCGGGTTCTACGCGTTCCTATGTTAGCTCGGAATTAGTTAAAAATAAGAATATTCCGTTAGAACCCATCAATAGTGATATGATAGCTATAAATCCACTGGGTCATAGTGCTAGAGTCACAAGGATTAACAGAAATTGTCCGCTAAAGATTCAAGGGGTTATATTCCCAGCGAATCTTTTGGAGTTACCGTTTGATGAGTTTGAGATTATATTGGGCATGGATTGGTTATCTCGGCATTATGGTTGGGTAGATTGTCGCATGAAGCGATTATTTATAAAGGATGCAGAGGGTACCGAGATAATAGTAATTGGAGAAAAAGCGGGGTCTTTGCCTAATGTAATATCAGCCTTTACGGCAATGAAAATGATGGAAAAAGGTTGCACAGCTTTCTTAGCAAATGTGTTCGATACCCGGACATTTGAAATTTGATTAGAGAATATTTCGACAGTTCGAGAATTTTCAGATGTATTTCCTGATAATTTACCCGGATTACCTCCTAATCGAGAAGTGGAGTTTAAAATTGAAGTTTTCCCGGGTACATCTCCTATTTCAATGGCTCCATATAGGATGGCTCCAACGGAACTTAGAGAACTAAAGGCTCAATTACAGGAGCTATTAGATCGAGGTTTTATTAGACCGAGTGTATCTCCTTGGGGTGCACCAGTACTTTTTGTTAAAAAGAAAGATGGCTCGATGCGATTATGTATAGATTATCGTAAACTGAATAAGGTGACAGTGAAGAATAAATACCCTCTTCCGAGGATCGATGATATGTTTGATCAGCTCAAGGGTGCTTAGTATTTTCGAAAATTTATCTTCGATCAGGGTATCATCAGCTAAAGATAAAAGAGGAAGATATTCCAAAGACGGCTTTCAGAACTCGATATGGTCATTATGAGTTTGTTGTGATGCCGTTTGGACTAACCAATGCTCCAGTAGCATTTATGGATTTGATGAATCGAGTCTTTCAGCCGTATTTGGATCAATTTGTGGTTTTGTTCATTGATGATATTTTGGTGTATTCTAAGACTATGGAAGAGCACGACACACATCTCCGTATCGTACTTCAGATATTACGAGATAAAAAGTTATATGCTAAATTATCAAAATGTGAATTTTGGCTGTCAGAGGTCGCCTTTCTGGGTCACATGATTTTAGCAGAAGGAATTAGAGTGGATCCTAAGAAAATACAAGCGGTAGTGGAGTGGAAACCTCCGAAAAATGTTTCTGAAGTCCGAAGTTTCTTGGGGCTAGCTAGATATTATCGGAGATTTGTGAAGAATTTTTCAATAATTGCATCTCCACTTACCAAACTACTTCGAAAGGATGTACCATTCGTTTGGAATGAAAAGTGTCAAGAAAGTTTTGAGAAGCTTAAAAAGATTCTGACTGAGGCACCGGTATTAGTACAACCAGAGTCAGGAAAAGATTATGTAATCTACAGTGATGCATCCCATAATGGTTTGGGATGTGTTTTAATGCAAGAAGGTAAAGTGGTAGCCTATGCTTCAAGGCAGTTAAAGACTCACGAACGGAATTATCCGACACATAATTTAGAGCTAGCAGCTGTAGTGTTTGCTCTGAAAATATGGCACCACTATTTATATGGTGAGCGATGCTATATTTATACAGATCATAAGAGTTTAAAATATTTGCTCACTCAGAAAGAGTTAAATCTAAGACAAAGAAGATGGATTGAGCTTCTCAAAGACTATGATGTGATTATTGATTATCATCCTGGGAAGGCTAATGTGGTAGCTGACGTACTTAGCCGAAAAACCTTTGCTGCTATGAGAGCGTTAGATGCACAACTATCAATGGAAGATGATGGTGCATTGATTGCAGAATTGAGATTAAGACCCGCCATATTTAATCGTATCAAGGATCTTCATAATAAATATAAGAAGTGTTTAGATAGAATGAAGCAAGCAAAGAAATGAGAAATGACAGATTTTGAAATTAAGTCTGATGGATGTTTGTATTATCGGAATCGAATTTGCATACCCGATGATGAAGAACTGAAGAAAGATCTTCTTTCTTAAGCTCATTATAGTCCTTTGACTATGCATCCAGGAGGAAACAAAATGTATCAAGATTTAAAGAGTCGGTATTGGTGGGCAGGTATGAAAAGAACTATCACTGAGTTTGTTTCTAAATGTCTAACCTGTCAGCAGGTAAAAGCAGAACACCAAGTACCTTCGGGGTTGTTGCAACCTATCTCAATTCCTCGATGGAAATGGGAACGAGTTACCATGGATTTTGTAACAGGTTTACCTTTGACACCTAGTAAGAAAGATTCGATCTGGGTGATAGTGGATAGATTGACAAAGACATCACACTTTATCCCAGCTCGAGAAGATTATTCTATGAACAAGTATGCTGAGTTATATATCAGAGAAATAGTACGACTTCATAGAGTACCCATTTCGATAGTTTCCGATAGAGATCCGAGATTCACTTTGAGATTTTGGAAGTCCTTGCATGAGGCATTGGGAACCAGACTAAATTTCAGCACATCTTATCATCCTCAGACAGATGGTCAATCTGAAAGAACTATTCAGATACTTGAAGATATGCTAAGGGCGTGTGTTATTAATTTTAAAGGATCGTGGGAAAAGTATTTACCTTTAGCAGAGTTTGCTTATAATAACAGTTATCAATCAAGTATCAAAATGGCTCCTTTTGAAGCGTTGTATGGAAGAAAATGTCGAACACCACTGAATTGGTACGAATTAAAAGATCGAGATGTAATTGGTCCAGATCTAATTAAGGAGATGGAAGACAAAGTGAAAGTAATCCAAGACAATCTCAAGATAGCAGCTGATAGACAGAAATCTTATGCTGATTTAAAAAGAAAAGAGATTGAATATCAAGTGGGTGATAAGGTATTTCTTAAGGTGTCACCTTGGAAAAAGATTCTAAGATTTGAACGAAAAGGGAAATTGAGACCAAGATTTATCGGGCCATACGAGATTGTAAATAGAGTTGGACCAATAGCTTATCAGTTGGCGTTACCTCCAGAGATGGACAAGATTCATAATGTATTTCACGTATCAATGCTTCGAAGATATCGATAAGATCCTTCACATGTAGTTACACGGGAGGAAATTGAGATTCAGCCAGATTTATCATACGAAGAGGAGCCAGTAAAGATTTTAGCACATGAAGTCAAAGAACTAAGAAATAAGACGATTCCATTAGTAAAAGTACTTTGGCGAAACCATAAAGTTGAGGAATCAACTTGGGAATGAGAAGAAGACATAAAGAAAAAGTTTCCTCATCTATTTAATTCAGGTATGTAAATACATATGAAAAATTCGAGGACGAATTTTATTTAAGGGGGGAGGAATTGTAATACCCCAAAAATTTGACCAGTGACTAAAATGTAAGTTTTGAAAGTTTAATGGCTAAAGTATAAACTATGAAAAGTGTAAGGACTAAAATTTGTAATTTTTAAAAGTTATATATTTTAGCCCGTAAATGAACAGTTTGGCCGAAAACAAGGATTTTAGTGGGAATCATATTTTCGGTACGAGATTTGTGTTAAAGGCTATAAAGCGGTAAAGTTCGGTATTAAATCGGATAATCAGATCGAATCAAAATTTCACAAAAATGTGAAGGATGCTAGATAAAGGTTGGAAATATTATTTATATATTTTAGAAAAGTGAAATTTAACATGGATCAATGGAATTAAGGTCGATTTTCCATGTTAAGCCAAAATTTTGGAATTAGGTGACTAAATTACAAATTTCAAAAATTACAAGGACAAACATGAAAAATTAAAATTTAGATATTTTCTGAATTTGATGAGGTAAGTGATGATGCCATAAGTGCCATGGATGAAATTATTAAGTTTTATTAGGGATAAAATGGTAAAGTGGATTAAATGAATTTTAATTTCATTTTATTATGTAGTGACAAGTGTATTAAGGGATGATGTTTAGTAAATTGAAGAAAGAGAAAAGCTCAGCTTCTTCTTCTCCAGAGTGACCGAAACTTTAAGCTCAAAAAGGTAAGAACTCTAGTTTTATTTTTAGTCTATTTTTACTAGAATTTTATGTTAGGTTATTAAGGATAAATAACCTATATGAAATTCTCTTTCATTTGACATAAATATTGTTATGGTTTAGGTTTAAATTCATCTTGAGTTGATGAAGGGATGTTGATTTCTTGTGTTTTAGGGATTATGAAGAGTTAAGTGATTTTAAAGAATTGGTTGTAAGGATTGATGAAGAATTTAAGGATGAAGTTAATGAAAACAGTTTAGATTTTGAATTTGATAGTGAGTTTGAAAATTCACCAGAAATTTTATAAAAATGATTAGAAAGTTATTTTTATATATTTTGTTCGTATATCAATCTAGTTTCGTTTAAAACAAACGGGGATCAGTTTCAAGGTGTATAAAAAAATATATGAATTTTTAACCGAGGAAATGTCATAAAAACGGGTAGCAGATTCTGTACAAAACAGATTCTGTCAGTCAACTTTAAAAATTCACCATAAATTGTACAGGTTGAATTAGAAGGAGTTCTTTATATGGATAGATTCGTATTGGAGTCTAGTTTTCAATGGAAGAAACGGAATCAAATCCCAGTGTGTACATAAATACATAATATTGATTCTTTAAAGATAGCACAAGTTGTCTGAATATGGAAATTTGTAGAATTTAAGTTGAAATGGATTAGAAGATGAAGAATAATGTTTAAATGTTGAATATATTTTTGGATGCTTGGAATTGAAGTTAAATGGCAAGAGACCATTTTGAATAAATTGGAAATGTTGAGAAGAATTCTAAAAGAATTCATTCTAATGGTTAGATGGTGGAATTCGAAAGGTTCCAAAATTTTGGGGACTTGTTTACAAGTTCTTAAATGAAGAAGTATTATTTGGGTATTTTATTCAAGTTCTGGAATTTTAGTAATTAATGTAAAATTATCATAATGGCGAAGGACCATTATGAATTAAAGAAAAAGTTGAGTTGAATTTTAGAAAGAATTCAAAATATGTGGTTTGACGTTATAATGGAGTTATGATTTAGGTTGCTATCGATTTAGTTATCGATTTTATTTTATAGATTCTCAAATGTCAAAAATGAGTTTATGTTAGAACGATACTAATATGTAGTTTAAACATTTTGTGTTATAATTTCGTATTGTCAGATTTCAATAAAACTAGCAATCCGAACAATCTGAAAGCAAAGGACAAAGCTTGTGACAAGTATTATCGTATACAAGTTCTTAAGTGAGGAAAAGGTGAGTGCAATTTATTTATTTAATTATTTTGATCGAGGACGACTTGCGATAAGTCAACCTCACCTTATTTATTTCAAAGATATGAATTATGTTTTGATTATGAAATTATATCCATAATTTCTTTAATAAGTTTTATGAAAGTTTTTGGACATGAATTGTCCATGTCACATTTTAAGAATGTGAATTAAATATATTTTCGACTCTGATATGATGTTTATCAAATGGTTAAGAAATGAACTAAAAGCCCACTGTATGTTATATTGAGAATCAAATGTACAATTGGCATGCCACGAGGTGGAGTGATTATCTGTTCTGATTTTGATATATTGTGGTGTACCGAAGTGTACACTAGTATATATATATTCTGATCTGAATGCACCTCGTGTGCATATTGTTATTTCCGATGTGATAGCACTATGTGTGCTTATCTGTTCCGACTGATGATCTGATATCTGTATTGCCCACACTCGTCTGACTGACGTATCTTATATTCTCTTAAAATATACTTTGGGCTATAAAAATGAAATAAGAAAGTTCTGAAAAGTGTCTGACTACAAAGAATTATGAACTGATTATTCTGTCTGATCCGATTATTTATGATCTTGTGAAAATTATCAGATGATTATTTTCAGGTTTATTATAAAGTTCAACATGAGATATCTGGTTTGAATATTCTGAAGAATTTCAGTCTGTATTATTTTAATGATTTTATATATTTTGATATTTTATTTAATTATTCTCACCTTTAGTATTACTGCCTCACTAAGTTATACTTAGCGCGTGATGATTTTCATACGTAGGTTCTAGTAAGGATAAGTACGATCGGTAAGGAGCTATCGGAGCATCTTTTGGAAAGACATACATATCATCAGTATCAGTAAGACATCTGTGATGTTCATTTTGACTTATAGTGGCATGTATAATTATGTCAATAGTTTCTAATTATCGTATTTATTTTAAATAAATTGTAATAGTAAACTAGAACTATTTTAGTTTATTTTACTTAGTTTAGTTTTATTGGTAACTATGCATGACAAGAATTTATTACATTATTATGTTTTTAAAAGGTTTTACGAAAAGACATGGTTTAGTAAAATTACTGAATAAATAATGAATTTATTTTTTTGTAATAAAGAAATAAATTATAATCTGAAATATACTTTAAAATAGATTTTTTTAAAGTTAGAACAAGAGTATTTTCAAAGAAATAATTTTTTACGGAAATTTCAGTTCAGTAAATGTTTTCAGTTTGATGTGAAATCGTTAACTCATATATCGAGACATATACGGGTTAAAGGTGTTACATTTTAAGGTGAATATTTATTTATTTCCTATATGTAAATAAAAGAGTCAGTAGTTATTTAAAAATTATTTTAAAATTTATGGCTCTCATTCATTGAAATCATGAATGATGTGATGAGCCGGACATTAAATAATTTTTATAGTCTCATAGTTGAAGTCCATTTCTTGAAAAATGAAAACAAAACATTAATTCTTCCAATGGAAGATATTGCTTGGGGAAGCGATTTTCATAATCGATACATTGCATCTCCCCATTAACATTAATTAGTGGGGGTAAAAAATGCCAAGTGCTTAGGCAACGCAAAACTCTCCACCTTCCTTTAGCATGAAATTATAAAATCTGGAAGCAAATGCCAATTACCATGTGCTTCTCGGTTCTCATCGTCTCTATCGAAGTGGGGGTAAAAAATGGTGAAAATAGAAGAGTATTGTGAAGGTGATATCATTCACTTGGTCGATGATTTCTATTTCTTAGCCCTATATGACGATGAAGAAATATTTCCAATCTCTGATGAGAAATATGCACTCGAGTTACATTTACAAGAGGCTTTAATGTCATCTGCGATCTCCACTAGATCTGGGTCCGGATCCATACATCATTTGGAGACATATCAGCGAGTCAACTCAATGACAACTCGTAAAGGAAAGAGAAACAAATCGGCGAGTCATCAAGTCTCAAGTTGATAACGGCAGTTTATGCCTTATTTGCATGGATGTCAATCCAGTTGATGAGATGTTTAGAAGCAACGCTTGCTCCCTTTTGTTCCGCAAAGATTGCGATGGTAATTATGTAGCCGCCTAAATCCAGGAAAACATAGCAATGGTTAAATGCCCCGATATGGACTGCAATGCTGCTTTGGAGCCTCAGTTTTGTCGTTCGATTGTTCCCGGAAAAGTGTTTGATCGATGGGAAAATGCTCTTTGTGAATCGATGGTTATGGCGTCCCAGAAATTCTACTGCCTTTTCAAGGATTGCTCTGCCGTGTTGGTGGATGATGGAGGGTCCGATGTGGTGCAATCGGAGTGTCCGGTTTGTCATAGGCTGTTAGGTATGGCTCATAAATATACCGGTAAAGATGACAGAGGATAAAGCGGAGTGAGCATAGTTTGGGGACCAATTTAGAAAGAGGAGCATAGTTTAGGATGAAATTAGAATGTTTAAAAGTTTGAGTTCAGAATGTGGTTCATAGTTTGGAGATAAAATTATAATATTCAAAAGTTTAAGGACTAATTTGAAATGAGGGTTATAGTTTTGGGGTATGCGATGCAATTAACTCATAAATCATACACCAATGATTAAATAAAAAATACTATCATGTAACTTAAATTAGGTTTAATAATAATAATAATAAAACCTTGAGAGTGAGCTAAAAAGTGACATTATTAATAATTCAAGAATTATCCTATATAGTATATATAATTACTTATTAGAACCCTAAAGATAAAATAATATAAAATATAGCTGCAAAAAGACATTACGACAAATCATGTTAAGAACTAAGTATAAAATAAAATAAAGGTAGCTAATATAAGTCAACCTTTTAGTAGTGACGTTTATGCTTTAGGCACAGCTCTCTATAAAAAAACAGAATAATATATATAAAACAAAATGAGAGTGAAACTTAATCTTTCAATTAATCAATAAATTGTAATCATCTCCTACTTGTCTACCCTTTTGTCATACAATCAGCAGCTACTTGACAAACTTGGTTATGGAATATGGATGGGGAGAAGCCCGCCGATTCCCGTTCCATAGCCATCTAACTTTCACAATTCACACTGTTTTTTAAAACACAATGGCCGATGCCATCTTTTCATTTTGTCTGTGCCCCCTAAAATCAAGTCACAGGCGCACTATGCATATATATATTGTAATCTGCAGCCTTTTGCCAGAGTAATATGCCGGCTTTTGTACCAACTTTACAGCATTTTCATTCCTCAATCATCAAAATTCAAAGCCAACACTGCTGTCCTTTTTCATGTCGTCTGCAATCCGCAGCTCTCTCTTGTCTAAACACTTTGTAGCTTTGAAATATGTATTATATATGCGTATAGTTAAGTGGTAGTTGAGGTTCTTCTTACGCACGAAGAAGGGTAGATAAAACAGTGAGCCACGTACAATCTCCCCCTTCTCCCTTTCTGATTATATATAGCCATAACTGGATCGAAAGAAATTCGAACCCATAAAAATGGAAGAAAATGTGCCGGCCCCTAAGAGATCAGAAATCTTCAAGGGAGCATGGACGGCTGGAGAAGATAGAAAGTTGGCCGAGGTTATTGCAGTTCATGGTGCAAGAAGGTGGAGGACAATTGCAAACATAGCAGGTAGGCACCAAATAAATAATTCATATAGGCATACGATATAGGTGTTTCGTTTTTTAATATTTTTTTTACGTTGTTGTAGGTTTAAATAGGTGTGGCAAAAGTTGCAGGCTGAGATGGATGAATTATCTTAGGCCTAACATCAAGAGAGGAAATATAACAGACCAAGAAGAGGACTTGATACTTAGGCTACATAAACTCCTTGGAAACAGGTTAATTGGTTTGGATGAATCTTGCAAGTTGCAATATCTTCCAAAGTTGATTATTGATGATGAGTTTTCCATTCTGCAGGTGGTCTTTGATTGCTGGGAGATTACCGGGGAGAACAGACAATGAGATCAAAAACTACTGGAATTCTCATTTGAGCAAGAAAGTGAACCAAAACGAGAAACAGAGTGTAGGGTCGGCAAGACAAGGCTGCAAAGCTCAAAAGAGACTAGGGGAGATTGCCAACGAAGAAGGGAGAGAAGGGAATACATATGCCGGATGTGAGGACTCGAATATCGGCTTCAATGTGGATGAGTTCTTTGATTTCTCCAACGAGGACACCCGCAACTTGGAGTGGGTGAGCAGATTCCTCCAACTTGATGAGGACTTTAACTGAAACCTTGTATGGAATGGAGAGAACTTTTGTTTTTATCCCCTATGATTATGATTCGTGAATGTGATGCAATCCTTGTTGATACGTAAAATCTAGTTATTCGTCAATGAATTTGGCAATGGCAGGATTCAAGTATTTTTGTCAGCAATACATTCTACTTGCCGAAACTACAGCACAAACTCTCGTGATTGGCATTAATCAGCAGTTCAGCACTATCAAAAAGTAATAGAAAATAGGATAAAACAGAAAGGAAAAGACAAGAAACTGACGAGTAGATTAGTATGGCAATTGAGGAATACAGGAAAACAATCTAACTATATACATACATATTGTAGTCCTTGGACGATAGTTCCTGGAGGTATATATAGAAAAGATAATCTTTCTTAAAATTAGTGGGAAAGATAGGGAAAAAGTGAATATAAAAGCGAAAGGACCTATCGATTAATCTGATGATACAAAAGGGTTACTGAAAGTCATATTCTTCCACTTTTATTGAGGGGAGATTAAGTGCAAGATCAGTACGTATATAGCATTAAAAAGTCTGGAAAGCAACAGTGTCCCGCGGAGACTTAAACCCTGCTGTAGTGGAAAATCATTGTCCTATTGATTCGTTCCATTCCAATGTTCTGAAAACTACTCAACCCCCCTTTCTTCACCTTTTTCCACCTTGTCATTTTTTGATAGAGACTAACATAAGATTTTATGTTAATATTTAAAAATTTTAAAAGATGAGAAACTTATAAGATTTTAAGATAGATAAAAACAAGTTATCAATATAAAAAATGTAAATTCAGGGACCAAATGATGGTTAAGCCTGTTGGAAGTTGGAACTAGAAAACAGCGGATTGTGTTGTTGTAAACGTGCCCTCACTTTCACGAATATAAAGCCATGAAGACGGAACGTCGGCCCATATCTGACGGTAGCTAGCTCGGTTGGTGTTCGCATTAGATGGTTCATTGGCTCTCTACTGACCCTAAAATTCGAAAGCTAAACAATATCTGTTACTACGGTAAAACTTCTTCTTTTTCACCACTTTAAAAAACAGGGTAAACTTCCAAAATGGTCCACTTTTTTACTGCTAATGTTTTGGTCATCCGAAATTTATTTTATTTTATTTTATTTTTGAATGAAAAGAAAAAAATCTGGCCAAGTCTCCTGGTCATATTATTATTTCCTTAGGGGGTGTTTGGTTCAAGTTATGTAGGATTTCAATGGGAATGTAATCCACATTCCCATGTTTGGTTGGCCAGTAATCTCATTCCCGGTCATATTTTATTACCAATAGTGGATTTTTTAGAATATATTACCGGGATTGTCATTACCTCTCTTTCCTTAGGTATTGTTAGATTACCGATGTTTTGGACTAAAATGCTCTTAATTTTTTTTTTCAAAAATGTCATTCTTCTGTTATTGAATAATAAAAATTTCACAAAGGTTAAACTATAAATTTATCCTTTAACTATTTTAGATTTACAAAAAAAATCTATAATTAAAATTTATATGAAGTTCAAGGGTTAAAATAAAATTTTAACCTTTCATTAAACCTTTTTATATTTTCAATTTTGTAAAAAAAATTATATAAATTTTATGAATTTAAATTTTTTAAATAAAATATATAAATATTTTTTAACTTGTAAAAAAAATAAATATATAATAAAGACAATTTAGTCAAATATACATCCAATAATCTTTTATTCCTTTAACAAAATACGATAATCTTATATTCTTGCTAAACCAACCAAACATAAAATACAACATTCACAGTAATTCTATTCCCTGATAATCTTTTATTACCACTGGTAATCTTACATTCCGTGAACCAAACGCACCCTTAATATGCATCAGTAATAAATCTACGTGATAAACAATATCTGTTTTATTAACATAAAGTAAGATTTTTTTTAATCTAGAGTGATTACTAGTAGTAGTATTTGCTTTAGAGATTCTCAACCATTTTACAATGAACGCTCAAATATCCTATAGTTATTGGTGCACGAACCTATGACCTTTGAAGATAACAATCATCCCTTCAACAAATGAGGTAACTTAATTGATATATTTATATAAAAAGTTACATTATAGGAATAATTTAACTTAAAATTATTAATATACCAAAAAAGAATTATTATTATTATTATTATCATAAATATTTGAATTTATACTTTTTGTTTTATACTTTGATTTTTATGCTTTTTAAATTAAGTTAAATGACACTAAATTAAGTTTGACAGTTATAAAATATAAAATTTTGTCTCAATCAATCTGTGAGTGAAAATATAAACTAATAAAATTAGTTATATCACAGAAATAACTTTATTAAAATTTTAAAATAATTATCTATTCGTAAAATAATACTATACTGAAATAGGCATTTTAAAAAATATATTATTATAAATTATACCAAAAAAGATATATACAAATTTAAATTTATTTATTTTAACTTAAAAGTCAATTTTATTAATATTTTTGGTTACATATTAATTTAACTATTATTTAACTAGATTGATTTTCTTTCTCACTCTATTCTAATAAAATTGATTGAATGTTATGATAAAAAAAATCTGCTTGAAGAAGGTTCACCATAATTTATTTCATAATTAGGCTGATTATTATATTAACTTAAAAAATTATCAAAATCTCACGTAACATGCAATTTAGATACATGAATCATGATAGACAGACAAAAATTATTACATTATCCGAATGAGATGTAACAAATATTGTAAAAGATAATCTAATTTATAATATAATTTCTATGAACATAATTTTGATTTTTGCCGTATATTCTATTTGAGAATTTTTAAATTAAAATAATAAAAACATGACTCGTATATTTGACAAACTTAATCTCATTATCTTTCTGAGTCAATTCGATGAAACCTGACCCCTACTTATTTCTTCATCAGTGTTTTAGACTTTTAGTAATTATTTTATTCTATTCTATCTGGCAAACCAAATATATACTACTCAAGTACCGCAGCAGGCGAAGTAAACGAGGTGAGGATAATGAAAACCAGAAATCAATATTAAAAAAAAAATCTCTGAATGACTGCCTGCCTTGGGCTTTCCCGCATCTCTTCAAAAGTTTAGAGGAAGAGACAAAACAGAGACAGTGAGAGAGAGAGGACCCAACAGACAAGAGATTGTATTAGAAAAGGTGGGTTAATATATTATTAATATATAGTATTACCAGATATATTATAATATATTTAATAAATTTGATTTAGCGTTATCTGAAATATCGAGTAATAATAATGTTGTAAGTGAAAATCATGAAGAAAATATTAAAAAATTTGGCAACCAGTAAACTTAACTAGTAGGTTTGTGTCGATATAAATGAAAAATGTATCGATCCATAGCAATATAACAGTTAAAAATATGATAAAACCGGTGTCATTATGATAAAACCGGTAAACCGCTACCAGATATATTGAAAGTGTCGATAAATTAATATAAGTATCGACACTTTTGTAATTTAAAAGAGAAGAAGTTATAGCGCCTATAAAGTGTCGATACTTTATACAAATGTATCGATCCATAGCAATATAACAGGTAATAATATGACAAAACCGGTGTCATTATGATAAAACCGGTAAACCGCTACCGGATATATTGAAAGTGTCGATAAATTAATATAAGTATCGACACTTTTGTAATTTAAAAGAGAAGAAGTTATAGCGCTTAAAAAGTGTCGATATTTTATACAAATGTATCGATACATAGCAATATAACAAGTAATAATACGACAAAACAGATCTCGAAATGATAAAACCGGTAAAAAGCTACCGGATATATTGAAAGTATCGATAAATTAATATAAGTATCGACACTTTTGATATTTAAAAGAGAATAAGTTATAGCTCCTAAAAAGTGTCGATACTTTATACAAATGTATCGATTCACATCAATATAACAGGTAATAATATGACAAAACATGTCTCGAAATGATAAAATCGGTAAAAAGCTACCGAATATATTGAAAGTGTCGATAAATTAATATAAGTATCGACACTTTTGATATTTAAAAGAGAAGAAGTTATAGCGCCTAAAAATTGTCGATACTTTATACAAATGTATCGATCCATATTAATATAACATGTAATAATATGACAAAACAGGTCTTGAAATGATAAAATCGGTAAAAAGATACTGGATATATTGAAAGTGTCGATAAATTAATATAAGTATCGACACTTTTGTAATTTAAAAGAGAAGAAGTTATAGCGCCTAAAAAGTGTCGATACTTTATACATATGTATTGATCCATAGCAATATAACATGTAATAATATTACAAAACATGTCTCGAAATGATAAAATCGGTAAAAAGATACCGGATATATTGAAAGTGTCGATAAATTAATATAAGTATCGACACTTTTGTAATTTAAAAGAGAAGAAGTTATAACGCCTAAAAAGTATCGATACTTTATACAAATGTATCGATCTATAGCAATATAACAGGTAATAATATGATAAAATATGTCTCGAAATGATAAAACCGGTAAAAAGCTATCGAATATATTGCAAGTGTCGATAAATTAATATAATTATCAACACTTTTTATATTTAAAAGAGAATAAGTTATAGCGCCTAAAAAGTGTCGATATTTTATACAAATGTATCGATCCATAGCAATATAACAGGTAATAATATGACAAAACAGATCTCGAAATGATTAAATGTATTGATGAAGGGTGGTACAACATTAAATTTGCAGGACATATTCAGGTATGTACAATAACTACAGAATTCAATAATTTTAAAGTAATAGGTAAAATTACAATGTAGGTGATAAAATTAGGCTATTTTAATGACAAATAATTATAATGTAATTGGTAAATTGACAATGTAACCAATATACATATACCGTTTAATTATAAAACAGGTTAACATAAAGTATCGACACTATTAGATTTTGTGTCGATACATTTATAACAAGTATCGATCCCAAAATCAAAGAGACCGATAATTATAATGTAATAGGTAAATTTTCAATGTAACCGGTAGAAATATACCAGGTTCATGAGAGAATAGGTCAACATAAAGTATCGACACTTTTTTAATTTGTGTCGATATATTTTTCCAAAATGAATGGCAAACGAGGTGTACACATAAAGTGTCGATACATTTGTAAAAAGTATCGATCCTCGAAACATCGAAATCGATAATTATTATGTAACAGGTAAATTTACAATGTAACCGGTTAAAATATACCGGTTAATTAACAAATAGGTCTACATTATGTATCGACACCCTTTAAATATGTGTCGCTACTTTTTTCCAAAATAAAGCACAAACGAGTTGCACGCATAAAGTGTTGATACATTTAAAATTGTATCGATCCCGAAAACATCGAAAACGATATACATAATGTAATAGGTCAATTTATAATGTAACCGGTTTAAATTTACCGATTTTATGAGAAACAACAACAACAACAACAACAACAAAACCCAATTCCCATATGCAATGGGGTAAGGGAGAGGTAGGGTAGTAGGCTGCCCCAAACGCCAGGTTGAGAGTAGCTTTCGTGGAAGACCTCCGGCAGTCAGAAAATTAAAAATATAGATAAAATGCAAAGCATGTATAAATAAATACATAAATACATAGTTGAACATTATTTTATGAGAAAATAGGTTAATATAAGCGCTACTTATTATATTATATAAGCGCTACCTAATTTGTTATTGTACTTGATAATATTTTCGGTTAAATGCCTATTTTATTATATAAGCGCTACCTAATATTTTATTGTGCTTGATAATATTTCCAGTTAAATGATATAATATAACCGATCTAAATTTTAATCGATCACTTGTTTAACCGGTCACACCATTTTTTAATCGTTTTTTAGGCGCCGCACAGCATAACTTTCCCAACAAACAACGTTAACAACGTTAATAGTCTTGTCTCATTGAGTATGTCAATAAGATTAGAGTAAACTACAAGGGAGATCACCAAACTATGGTCATTAATCAATCTTGTCACCGAATTATTTTTTATCTCAATTCGACCACCAAACTTTTAATTGATTCAATCAGACCACTCTCCGTTAAAAAAACGATTTTACTGATGTGTCCGTTAATAAAACTGGCATAATTATATATTTGGTCCTTAATATTGGAATAATTATACCTTTAGTCCTTAATATTTACATATTCTATCAATTTAACAGAGAGTAGTCTAATTGAATCAATTATAAAATTTGGTAGTCAAATTGAGACAAAAAATAATTCGGTGACAAGATAGATTAATGACCATAGTTTGGTGGCCTCCCGTGTAGTTTACTCATAAAATTATGAGAACTTTCATTCTTGTATTCACGTAGTTCTACCGTAAGCAACCTTAATATATAATTAATTTTTTTATAAAAAATATTTTTTATATTTTTAATAAAAAATTATCAAAAATATTTTTTTTAAACTATTAATATTTTTAATATTTTCGATAAAATACTTAATAATAATATTTTTAATAAAAAAATATTATTTTAAATAACACTTTACCAAAAATGATAAATATTTTAAGTATAAATAATAATATTTTAGATAATGTTTTTACTAAAATTATTAAAAAAATAATAAGTAACTTTCTTTTTTCTGGTTCATGATTTCAGGGCCTCCATGTTGACTTGATTCTAATCTCTCCCGGCCAGCTCCAGAAGCTTTAGAATTTTCCCTTCCATTATTATTTTTTATTTCTGATCAGAAGAAGATATAAATCCGAATCCCATATTTTTGCTGGAAAGAGATTCCAATTCTGCTGTTATTTTACCCTCTCTCTCTCTCTCTCTCTGTCTTGAGGCTTCCAGGTAAGAAAAGGAAAATGCATATCAACCCAGATTTTGTTTATACCATACCTGTACTGTTTTAATGGCTTTTTTTCTCTTTCCTTTTCTGTTGATATAATTACTATACATTTACATGCTTTTTGAGCTCCCCCCCCCCCCCCCTTTCCATTGTTTTTGAGGGAGATGGGTGTCTCTTTGCAACTCTATTTTTGGAACAACAGCTGAAGAAATTGCTTCCTAGGGCCTTACTATTCCCTTTTTTACACCGAAATTTGTTTTTCTTTCCTGTCTCTATTTTTTCTTTTTAATGATGTTTTTTAGATTTGGATATATGATTTTGCGGGGGTCTCTCAAAATAAGAACTTTGGGTTTAAAAGTTGCTTCTTTTGGGAAAAGCAGTTTTTTCCTCTTTTAAACACACCCAAAAAAATAAAACAAATTTCTGTGTTTTTGTGTGTGCTTAATACATTGTCTCTTATCATGCACACACGCCCTTAATCTCTGCTTGGTTGCTAAGAAATGTGGAGAAAGGCAAAAGAAAACTTTGAGCAATAATTCTATCCAATTCCAGACTGTTCGAACTCTTTCACGTTGCTTCCTTTGGTGGATGTAGTGCCTCCTATAATACGAATTAGAAATCTATGGTCTTAAAACTTCAGTTTATCTTTCTTTTGCATTCATTTTCTTCTCAACCAAATAGAGACCATATTGTTCCATGCCTTTCCGTGTTGCATTTTTATTCTTTTCTTACAATAATGACTGTCACTTTTATCCTTTTATCTGTCCTAATTAATTTGGATGTGTTGTTACGCAGGAATACCACTGGTTTTGATTGAACTGAACTGTGGAATGGAAGGTAATATATATCCAGGGTTTGGTAATGGAGCTCAAGTGGATGGCAAGGTTTTGCAGACATTTCAAAAGAGTTTTGTGCAAGTTCAAGACATCCTAGACCAAAACAGGCTGCTAATTAACGAGATTAACCAAAACCATGAGTCAAATATCCCCCAGAACTTGAGCAGGAATGTCAGCTTAATTAAAGAGTTGAACAACAACATTAGAAGAGTGGTAGATCTCTATGCCGATCTCTCGAGCTCTTTCACAAGGTCGATGGAGCCTTCATCGGAAGGCGATTCGGCCGGGACGTACGAACCTGATGGAAACGCTAGTCAGAAGAGAATTAGATCTGGGTAAATTTGATCAAAGCTAAGCCTTTTGTTATAAATTACTCCTATAGTATTATCTTTCACTGTGGAATATTGAAATAACATCCTATGAGATTTACCGTTGTGGTGATGTAGAATTATGTTATCTTGTTTGAAATCAAAGCATTACTTGTTTAACATCTGCAAATCGTGGCCTGGAAATAGTGGATTTTCTTCACTTTTTTGTTTGTTTAATAAATGAGATAGGGTTATCTTATCTGTACTTGGTCTGCATTTTTAATTGTTTATATAACGAGGCTAGTGTGATTGCTTAACTGTCACTAAATGCATTTTCTAGTTTATTTTCATTTGTTAAGAGCTATGATATGCCTTTGATGGGAACTCCCAACAACCACACTTTATTCTTCTCCCTTGTTTTTCGAAAGCAGATTCTTCATTTCTCCTTTTAGATTGCAAGTAAAGGGTTGGTATATACTGCTTTTATAACCCTTTTTTGAAGCTTCTTTTAAGTCTAGAAGCCCCAGACAATTGAACATGGTACATACTATGATATTAATTTGTTGATGGAAAGGATGGAGTTATGTACCTTGTGGTAATTTAGTTCATATTTTCTTATTTGGACGATAGGGATGAGTCCAAAATTAAATATTGACAGGGGTCGAAATATTAGATTATTTAAGAAAAATATAAAGACTTGTTAGGTATTTAAACTCGAAAATCGGCATGAACAAGTGACCTTAGTGATTAAGGGGATTGTTGTTATCTTTTATGTCCCAAGTCAAGCACTACGTATATAGGGGTATGAGCGTTCTTTGTCAAATAGTTGAAAGTCTTTGTACATATACTACATTGTATTCACCTTAAATTTATAATAAAAAACTCAAAATCACAAGACAACTTCTAATTTGTCTAATATTTAAACTTACAATGACATAAATTGTAATTAGACTAAAAATTTGAGAACATGTTCTTATCATTCTTTAGTTCGACCACTACTTGATTAAATATTAAATATTTTTAAATTTAAATATTTAATTTTACATGAACTAAAATACTATTAAATCAAAATTATATTGAATATACAAATTTTAATAGGAGTCAGGAGCCCTTGGACCCTAAAAGAGCTCCGTTCCTATCGGACGAAAAGCGCAAATAATTATTTAGTAAAAGGAGAATAAATAAACTTAAAAAGATGAGAAATTATTGAGAGAGAGAATTATCTCTCTTTCCAACCTTACACAATGATTTATATACATGTTTGTGGTGTTGGTGTTAGGCCTAGACGATGATTGTTAGTTATAAGTTAATAAAATAAAGAGAAAATAACCTCAGTGACCAAAAATCCCATATAATATACGATTTTAACCAATTTTTTCCGGATTTGCCAAAATGACCAACAAAATCGCAATGCGATCGCTAATTCGCAACGCGATCTCCATTATCGCAAATTCGCGTTGCATTTCGCGTTGCGATAGTTGAAAATCGCGTTGCGATGGTATACAGTATCATTGCGATTTTCCCAATTCGCAATGCGAATAAGTAAATCGCAACGCGAATTGGGAAAATCGCAATGCGATACTGACTATCGCAATGCGATACTGACTATCGCAATGCGATACTTACTATCGCAATGCGATAATACAAAATCGCAACGAGATACTGACTTTCGCAACGCGATTCTGACTTTCGCAACGCGATTTACATAGCGCCATTCGTATTAACGCGTATTTTTTTTTTCAAATTCCAAACACGAATTTTTTCTTAATAAATCGGAAACTGAACCGTCCACAGTAATCGCAACTCATAACCTCAAACTCAAAATCACAACACTCAGTCCCATCTCCATCTCTCACTCTCTACTGCGAAATCCGTCCCCATATCCGAAGATTTCCGTCCCCATCGCCGGCGAAATCCCTCACAACCATTCACAGTCAAAAATCCCTCACAATCATTCAGAAATGGAAAATCAACCTCTGAGGGTTAGTTTTGTTTTATTTTTATTTTGAAATTTTTGCATTATTTTAGGTTTTGCATATTGAGATTGATGATAAGTTTACTGATAATTTCAATAATAGATTAACCATTTCACTTAGATTTCTTATTAAATTCATTCGATTGCTGTCAATACTGCTAAACTGTTTAGCCTGTGAAGTTAGTATTTGTCTTTGTTTTGTCTTTTGGTTGAAGTAATGCAGAAGAAGAATAGTTTCGAGAATGAAAATCGCAACGCGGAAATAACTATCACAACGAGAGAATCGTAACGCGAAATAAAAATCGCAACGCGAAACCAAAATCGCATTGCGATTTTCATTTCGCGTTGCGATTTTTATTTCGCGTTGCGATTTTCATTTCGCGTTGCGATTCTCTCGTTGCGATAGTTATTTCGCGTTGCGATTCTCTCGTTGCGATAGTTATTTCCGCGTTGCGATTCTCATTATCTCGTTGCGATTTTCATTTCAACCAAAAGACAAAACAGTGTTGCAAATTTTAGTTTCAAGAATAAACTACTATTTATGTTTATTGTTTTTGGTATATCTTGACAGTGTAGTTTTTGGTATATCTAACTTGTTATGTTTATTGTTTTTGTAGAAATTTTTTTCGGCTTCATTGACATTAAGGAATAAAGTTAGCCTAGCACTACAATTGCTTCGAAGCTTTCACATGCACAAAGAAAATTGTTTGAGGAAACCTGCTTCGGGCCATGGCTGAGAGTACAGCATCCGGGTGGAGAAACTAATTTGACCCATTTGTGGCTTCAGACCATGACTAGCGATCTACCCGACAGTATATATTGTGGTGAGGAAGAGATATGGTTTCATTTTCCACCGGCGTATACTTGTTTTGGGTGGAAGGAGTTATGCTTAATCACTGGTCTACGATTCGGACACGATGATGTAGGCCGGTACACTCGTCATATCACCCGCCCATCATGGTTATCCAGGGTTTTTTCTGATGAGTCAATAGAGAAGCCGAACTTACATGTCGACGACATGAAGAAATTATTTAATAAGAAAGATGGTTTTACTCGGATGAATGACGTCGATGTTGTCCGAGTATGCCTTCTACTACTTTGGTATGCCGGCTTTTTAGACAGAGAGGCCAGACAACCTATTCCTCAGGAGCTAATATTATTGGTAGAGGACCTAAATGCATGGAATCTGTTTCCGTGGGGTTCGTATATATGGAAAGCTACCTGGACTAAGTTGTCGTCTGCCTTTGATGACCGCAAAAGTTTGCGGGGCGATGGGTCGAAATACACTTTGTCAGGCTTTGTTTGGGCCTTTAAGGTAAGAATTTCTATATAATGTTTTCAAAATTATAATTAATTATTTAACAATTACTAATGTTTGTTATTATATTGTTTGTAGATTTGGATATTCGAGGCCTTTCCCGCCATGAAGACATATGCAATAAAAACTTCAAATGATATTCCCATGGCTATTTCCTGGAAGAGGAAACGTCTGTTGGATTGGGAAGACTTAATACCATATGCGACAATAAATAATGTAAGTTAACACAAATACTATCATATATAAACAAGTTATTAATAGTAGACGTTTAACTTTGTTTGAGTTTTTATATTTTTAGGAGGCCAACATTCCATTAATGAGACTGACACCCACGGAGGCTGAGCTTGCCACTGATTGGTGGCAAGCTAGTCAGCGTTTTCTTGATGACACGAATGATGAGCAGCCTCCACTTCCTCCACTTCGAGAGCCATCACCTCACCCAGAGCCATCACCTGATCGACCCGACTATACACCTCTACAACGAGAGCCATCACCTATCCCGTCACATCATCGAGCCTCTTCTCCACCATCACCTCATGATAGGCGACCGGCAAAGATGCCACGACTTCTATTTCCCTGTTCTCCACCTCCACGGGATGAGTCAAGGGAGTTACGTGATGAGGTCAATGCCTTGCGTGAGGAGATCGGTACTCTACACGATAACGATGGTGCATGGCGTGTGGAGGTGTCTACTTTACGTGGTGAGGTTGCCGCTCTACGTGAGATGGTAGTATCGTTGCAGAATGAGGTTCATACTCTACGCAACGAGGTAAGTTTAAGATTTTCCATATTTAACTTGATGATAAATTTACTCGTAATTTCACTTAATTTAACCATTTCACTTAGATTGCTTAGTAAATTTATTCGGTTGCTGCCAATACTGCTAAACTGTTTATTAACACTGTGAAGTTAGTATTTGTCTTTTTGTTTTGTCTTTTGGTTGAAGTAAATTTATTCGGTTGCTGCCAATTCTGCTAAACTGTGTATTCTTTAACAGTGTGAAGTTAGTATTTGTCTTTGTTTTGTCTTTTGGTTGAAAGTTTGAAATATATTTGTCTTTGTTTTCACTGTTTAAATATCATGTATGTTTATTTACTGATATTTGTATTTAATTATTTAGCGGACCGATAAGGTGGATGCTTTACGTCGGGTTGTTCTTACACGACAGAGTTCACGCATCAGACGGCGTGCACGTGCTATTAAGTCTCTGTTTACCCCAATAGTGCAAAGACACCGCAAGAAGAAGCCCAACTCGCCTGTCATCCCTCAAGAGTCCACTCCTATCGTTGAAGAGGCCCCTATCATTCCTCGAGAGTCCCCTCCCACCGTTCAAGAGGCCACTGTCATCGTTGAAGAGGTCCCTCCCACCATTCAAGAGCCCGATTCACATGGCGTCATATGTAGGATTCTTGAGAAACCCTCTGACGTGTCGGATATGATGGATTCAAGTTGGCTCTCATATGAGTTACCGGCCAGTACCATACTGGTATCTGAAGTGGAGATGAAACAACTACCGGACACAATTCTGGATAACACCCTTTGGGCTAAGACCGCAGTTGATTTTTATCTACATGAGCGAAGCCAGTGGTGTTTCACTGACATATGCAAGCTCAACGATGATATCTATTTGTTGCTTGATTGGTCTTGGTGGGGCGTATTATTAGGGGTCGAAGACAATGGCTATTTCGATGGAGGGGTAAGTCTTATATTTTTCTTATATTTTAATTTGATTATTTTTTTGTAAATTTATGTAAGTTACTAATATATGTCTTTTTTTGTAAAACATCATATCGATCGTGGGTGTCACGTCTTCTAATAATTAGGAAACTTAAGGAAAATAAAAGAAATACACGATATACAATTATGCCGACGTCTTTTAACGCCGTTCACTTGAAGAATCAACGAGATGAATCATTTGCGTTGGGCAATGGACAAGCTAAACTTTATCTTGCATGGTGGGAGGTTGATAAGGTTAGTGTTTATTTTAGATTGAGTTTAAAGGTATTCATAAATAAGTGCGCAAATGAATGAATTATTACTTATGATTGCAGGTGTTTATCCCTGTTTTGGAACGTAACCATTGGCTTCTCGTCGAGCTTCAGATCCTATCCCTTAAGGCAATAATATATGACAGCATGATAAATTACATATCATTGGCTGATTTAAGAGATATTATTAAGGGATAGAGCTCTTATTTGGCTAAATTCTTGGATGCGATAAATTATTGGACTCGTTCTGGAAACAAGAAGCCAAAGAAGCTCAATATTACAGTTAGCAGAGACGAAACAGCACCACAACAAACGAAAGGACCCAGAGGGGATTGTGGTCCTCTCGTATGCTTGGCGTTGGACCGTTTGATCATAGGAAGTATAAAGTATCTACCTCCTACCGATATAGATAGAGCTGCAGTAGGCTTGTGGTTTCGACATTATATGGCTAGATCGATATATATGAGACGCTGCCTACCTGCATCCGCGTTATAAAAATATCCATAAACAATTGGTATGTTTATAGGCTTATGGTTTGAAAATGTTTGGTTAAGTACCTAGAATTCAATAATTTGCTGTTTGTAGGTTTTAGATGTGTAGAAAGTGTTGTTTGAGAAAATGTTTGGTTTATGCAGGTTAATCTCAGAAGGGAGCTGCGTGAAAATGATGTATGGCTGCAAAAGTTGATTCAATAGTAGAAGTGTTATTTTCTCTAAAAATTATTGCTTATTTTTTGATTGTTTAATTGATTTGTAAAAGGTGATTTGTAAAAGTTGATTTGTTTAATTGATGTTAACATAATTCTTATTTGTGATTGTTTAATTGATTGAAATGTAATGGTTGATTTTGTTGATTTCAATCTGCATTATGTTGAAGGCAAAACGTACTATCGCAATGCGAAATGAAAATCGCAACGCGAAATGAAAATCGCAACGAGTGAATCGCAACGCGAAATTAAATTCGCGTTGCGATTTTCATTTCGCATTGCGATTCCCTCGTTGCGATTTTCATTTCGCATTGCGAAATTAGCGTTGCGATTTTCATTTCGCATTGCGATTCTCTCGTTGCGATTTTCATTTCGCATTGCGATAGTAATTTCCGCGTTGCGATAGACATTAAGATGATTGCCTATTAAGTGATAACAACTGAACAAATCATAGCAATTTTCAAACTCAAGTTACTAATACATGCCTAACTGAAAATGTTAAAAGTTCACACATAAAATCTACATAATACAACGTTTGCATTTAAAAATCACCTAAGTTAACAGTCCCAAAAGGTGAAGCCAGTTGTGATTGGGATTTTAAAGATGATTGCGATTTTGATTGCCTTTTTCTTGACACCATATGAGCTTTGGATTTTGATGATGATCCATATTTTGGTAGAGGAAAAGATGATTGTGATGGCACTGGTGATCCACATGTCAACCTTGTATGACCACTTTCCTTGCACCGACTACATGTCGATCTCTTCTTCTCTTCACCCTTAGACGGTATACGATCGTGACTTTTTGGTCGGCCAGGTAGCCTTCCGTCCATGGCTGGTGGCAAAACTGTTTGTAAGTCATCTGGTATGTCCCACTCAGAAGGATGTGGAATAGGGTAGACAATCTCGGCATAAGTCTGTCGATATACTTCTGTAGTGTAGCAATCCATAGCGTATGTGCTTGAATCATCTTGGTTTAGATGAAGAGCAACTTTTATAACATGGCCACACGGATAACCAGATGTTTGCCATTTCATACAACTACACGTCCTTGCATTTAGATCGACAAGCCCATTTAAGTTATTATCCAGTACTTCAAACAAAGTGTTTGAACATGGTTCAACTCTCCATGACGTTGACTTCACAACACGTTTCGTTATCTTTTTTTCAGTCCATGGTGTAACACGATGTTCCAATGTTCTTGTAAATTTAAATAAATAATACTTAGTAAAATATATGATAAGTTACGAATTCAAAGAAATAATACCTGCATGGTTTCTTTTCTTGTAGTACCACTGTTGAATAGAGGCTCAAAAAAACTCCATTAACATAGTAATGGGTAATTTCCGGGAATGACGACTTAGAGCGTTGATTGATTCTGCACTATTAGACGTCATAAAACCATATATTGCTCCAAGTTGATGTACTATTGACCATCTTTCAAACCCGACATCTTCTAGTGTTTGAGAACACTGAGGCAAAACATGTCTTAAATAGTTTATATGCTTATTGAAATCCACTTCCCGATAAGCTTTTACAGCCTTCCAGTATGTCCATTTGTGCTTTTTTATACCAGCAGACCTTGATTTTAGATTTCTATACAAATGAACACCACAAAGTCCATGAAAAGCATCTGGGAAACACCTTCTAACAGCGTTGTCAATTGAGTTTACCCTATCGGATATGATTGTCAGATTGCTAATAGGACCTATGCAATCCCTAAGATGTCCCATAAACCATGTCCATGAATCAGAGGTTTCAGATTTGCCAACCCCGTAAGCTATTGGCAATATCCCATTGTTAGCATCCATGGCTACTGCTAATAAGTTTACTCCAAGGTATCGACCTTTCAAATGTGCTCCGTCAACTATAATAACTGGGCGCATGCAAGTAATAAACGAACGAATCTACAAAATAATATACACAAGAAATATAATCATTTAAATGTGAAATGCATGTAACTAACAGAAATGAGTCAACATAATTATATTGATTTACTAACCGCAGCACCAATGGCGATAAACAGCAACTCAAAGCGTCCATCTCTATCTGTTTTGATATGAGTTACCGACCCATGATTTTTCAGCTTTAAATTATGACAATAAGCCGGCAGTTGGGCAAACAATGCTTCTGGCGACCCCCTCAACAATTCCAAGGCATAACATTTGGCTCTCCAAGCTTGAGAATATGATATACAAATCTTGAACCGAGCATTCATGTCAGTCATAATTTCATGTCCCCGATATACCCTGCCATTCAAAAACATTAACTCAGCCAGAAAACCACCCAACACCTTTTTGTTTGCCTGTCTATGGTGAGGAAAAACTTGGGTTCTTGAACATGTATATTTATCAATAAAAGTCCTAACTTGAAACATTTCGCAATCTTTTATCCTCTTTGCAATCATACGCCACTTACAGTTTTTGTCAATCATACACCTTGTTTCGAAACGATCTTTGCTTGATTTGTTAACTTTTAGTTGATAGCCATCTTCCACACATTTCGCATACAAAGCTATCTTCAAGTCTTCCTTTGTATCAAAACAATCATCTTTCTTGATACGAATAACTTTTGTGTAACAATCAACTGCTTTCTTTACCAACTCTTCTTCCGGTATCTGAAGTAATTCTGGCATATTCCAGTTATACTCCCGTGGCATTTTCTTTTCTTTGGGGACTTTTTCTTCTTCTTTTTCTTCTTCAGGATTATATGAATTACAGAATGGATGTTCAACATGTTCATTCACAGCCTCCACTTCCTCCTCATTATCATCAACAACATCTTCCTCGGCAACGGTTGTTTCATCATCAAAATTCGGGTATTGACCAATATCAAAATCATTACATGCAGGGTCTGTTTCTTCTTCTGAAACATCATCAAAATCCGAGTATTGACCAATATCAAAGTCCGGGTATTGACCAAGATCAAATTCGAATACTGACTAGTACTCACAATTTTTTCTCTTGGCTCATCATCGTCTAATTGGTCAATACGAAAACCAGAATTTGGTGTTGAAAGTTGATTGGGATTTGGATTAGAGAAAGGTTGTGGGTTTTGAGAAAAACTTAGTTGATTACTACCCGCTACTGACCCAACAATACTACTTCTAGGTTCAACAACATACAATGTAACATCATCACTTGAAACACTAATGTAAGCAATGAATCATTCAACATCTTCATTGTCGGTTAACAAATAAAATTTACCATTCCTCTGATAAGATAGACTAAATCCACTTAGGGGCTCTAAATTCAATTTCTTTGAAACACGTAACATTAGAGTTTCATAAGTTAACTTTTTTAATGACAGTTTTAGTTGAAGATTCATGGGTAAAGGCATATATTGTAAAACACCATGAACATTCTCCCATGACCCTCCAAAACACAAATATATCCAAACATTATCAACATTAGATGATTTCATGGTTGTAAATTAATTTACTAAACAAACGAGCTGCGAAACTAAGACCTGTTGCCGGATGGGGAAGGATGTAGGAACGGATATAGGAACGGATGTCGCCGGAGAGAGTGATAGATGGAGATGGAATGAGTTACGATTTAGGGATTTAGGTTATGAGTTGTTGCTTATGCGTAGATATATACACAAAAAATTTGTGTTGCGAAACTAAAACCTATTGCGAACTTTGAAAATCGCATTGCGATTCTGTATTATCTCGTTGCAAAAGTAAGTATCGCGTTGCGATTTTCCTAATTCGCAATGCGAATAAGTAAATCGCAATGCGAATTTGGAAAATCGCAATGCGATTTGACTTTCGCAACGAGATTCTGACTTTCGCAACGAGATTCTGAAAATCGCAATCATCTTCAAAATCCCAATCACAACCGGCTTCACCTTTTGGGACTGTTAACTTAGGTGATTTTTAAATGCAAACGTTGTATTATGTGTATTTTATGTGTGCACTTTTAACATTTTCAGTTAGGCATGTATTAGTAACTTGAGTTTGAACATTGCTATGATCTGTTCAGTTGTTATCACTTATTAGACATTCATTTGACTATCGCAACGGGGAAATCGCAACGCGAAAATGGCTATCGCAACGCGAAACTGGCTATCGCAATTCGAAATGAAAAATCGCAACGCGAAAATGGCTATCGCAACTAGAAAATCGCAATGCGAAATGAAAATCGCATTCTCGTTGCGATTTTCATTTCGCATTGCGATTTTCATTTCGCATTGCGATTTTCTCGTTGCGATAATCAGTTTCGTGTTGCGATAGTCTGTTTTGCCTTCAACATAATGCAGATTGAAAATCAACAAATCAACTATTACATTTCAATCAATTAAACAAGCACAAATAAGAATTATGTACACATCAATTAAACAAATCAACATTTACAAATCATCTTTTACAAATCAATTAAACAATCAAAAAATAATAATAATTCTTATTTCTTCATAAATAATTGAATCAATGAATCAACAACTTTGTGACCCCGTATATCCATTTCACGTAGCTCACTTAAGGATTAACCTGCAAAAACCAAACATTTGCTCAAACAAGACTTCCTACACATCTAAAACCTACAAACAGCAAATTATTGAATTCTAGGTACTTAACCAAACATTTTCAAACCAAAAGGAGTATATATGTTAACAAAACTTGCATTTGACTTACCAATTAACAATGGACACTTTCATAAGGTGGATGCAGGTAGGCAGCGTCTCGAAAATATATTGCTCTAGCCATATAATACAGAAACCACAAGCCTACTGCAGCTCTATCTCTATCGGTGGGAGGTAGAAACTCTGTGCTTCCCATCGTCAAACGCGCCAAGCACAAGCATACGAGAGGACCACAATCCCCCTGGCTCCCGGCAATTGTTGTGGCGCGGTCTCGTCTCTGACAACTGTGACATTGAACTTCTTTGGCTTCTTGTGTCCAGAATAAGTCCAATAATTAATCCCATCCAAGAATTTAGCCAAATGAGAGCTCCATCCCTTGATCATGTCTCTCAAATCAGACAGTGATATGTAATTTATCATGCTGTCATACACTATTATCTTCAGGGATGTGAGCTGAAGTTGGACGAGAAGCCAATGACGACGTTCCAAAACAGGGATAAACACCTGCAATCATAAGTAATAATTCATTTATTTGCGCACTTATTTATGAACACCTTTAAAAAATTTAAAAAATAAACACTAACCGTATCGACCTCCCACCATACAGGATAAAGTTTAGCTTGTCCGTTGCCCAACGAAAATGATTCATCTCGTTGATTCTTCAAGTGAACTGCGTGAAAAGCCGCCGGCATTATTGTATATCGCGATTTTTTTTTATTTTTCCTAAGCTTCCTTATTATTAGTAGACGTGACACCCACGCATCGATATGCTGTTTTACAAAAAAATACATATATTAGTGAATTACATTAATTTTTAAAAAAATTAATCAAAATCATATATAAGACAAATATAATACTTACCTCCCCATCGAAATAGCCACTGTCTTCAACCCCTAATAGCACACCCCACCAAGACCGATCAAGCAACAAAAACATTTCATCGTTGAGTTTGCTTATTTCAGTGTAACACCCTTGGCTTCGCTCATGTAGATAAAAATCAACTGCGGTCTTAGCCCAAAGGGTATTATCCACAATTGTTTCTGGTAGTTGTCTCCTCTCCACTTTAGATACCGGAAGGGTACTAGCCGGTAACTCATACGAGAGCCAACTCTCATCCATCATGTCTGGAACCGGTGGGGGTTTCTCAATACTTCGATATATTACCCCATGTGAATCGGGCTCTGGATGGTGGGAGGGACCTCTTCAACGATGACAGTGGCCTCTTGAACGGTGGGGGGGACTCTTGAGGGAGGATAGGGGCCTCTTGAACTATTGGAGGGGACTCTTGAGGGATGACAGGTGAGTCGGGCTTCTTCTTACGGAGTCTTCGCACCATTGGGGTGAACGGAGACGTAATAGCACGTCCACGCCGTCTGATGCGTGAACTCCGTCGTGCAAGAAAAACCCGACGTAAAGCATCCACCTTATCGGGCCGCTAAAAAAAATTAATACATAAATCAGTAAATAAACAGACATGATATTAAACAAAGACAAATATGTTTCAAACTAGCATTGTATTCAACCAAGTCATTATTCTATCATAGTTCACAAAATGCTCAGATAACATTCCAGAAGTAAGCACTTATATAAACATTTAAAAGGACAACATATATAAACATTCCAGAAGAAGAATAGTTTACTTTCGCAGCACGAAACTTAAAATCGCAACGCGAAAATGACTATCGTAACGCGGAAATGGCTATCGCAATGCGAAATGAAAATCGCAACGACAAAATCGCAACGCGAAACACAAATCGCATTGCGATTTTCATTTCGCGTTGTGATTTTGTCGTTGCGCTTTTCATTTCGCATTGCGATTTTGTCGTTGCGATTTTCATTTCGCATTGCGATAGCCATTTCCGCGTTGCGATTGTCATTTTCGTGTTGCAAAAGTAAACTATTCTTCTTCTGCAAATTTAAACTTGAATGGATTGCATTACTTCAACCAAAAGACAAAAACAAAAACAAAACCAAAAACAAATACTAACAAAAATAATTTAGCAGTATTGGCAGCAACCGAATGAATTACGAGTATGAAAAATCTTAAACTTACCTCGTTGCGTAGAGTATGAACCTCATTCTGTAACGATACTACCATCTCACGTAGAGCGGCTACCTCACCGCGTAATGTAGACACCTCAACACGCCATGCACCATCGTCTTTGCGTAAAGTACCGACCTCCTCACGCAAGGCATTGACCTCATCACGTAACTCCCCTAACTCATCCCGTTGAGGTGGAGGTGGAGAACAGGGAGATAAACGTCGTGGCATCTTTGCAGGTCGCCTATCTTGCGGTGATGGTGGAGAAGAGGCTCGATGATGTGACAGAATAGGTGATGGCTGTCGTTGTGGAGGTGTATAGTCGGGTCGATCAGATGATAGCTCTGGGTGAGGTAATAGCTCTGGGCGAGGTGATGGCTCCCGAAGTGGAGGCTGCTCATCAACCGTTCCATCCAAAAAACGCTTACTAGATTGCCACCAATCAGTGGCAACCTCAGCTTCCGTGGGTGTCAGCCTCTGTAGAGAAGTGTTGGCCTCCTAACAATATAAAAGCTCAAACAAAGTTAAACGTGTACTAGTAATAACTTGTTTATAAACATATGATAGTATTTATGTTAACTTACATTATTTATTGTCGTATACCGTAGTAAATCTTCCCATTGCAAGGTCTGTTTCCTCTTCCAGGAAATAGCCCTGGGAATATCATTTGAAGTTTTTATTGCATATGTCTTCATGGCGGGAAAGGCCTCAAATATCCAAATCTACAAACAATATAATAACAAACATTAGTAATTGTTAAATAATTACTTATAATTTTGGAAACATTATATAAAAATTCTTACCTTAAAGGCCCAAATAAAGCCTGTCAAAGTGTATTTGGAACCATCGCCATGCAAACTTTTTCGATCATCCAAGACAGACGATAACTTATTCCATGTAGCTTTCCATAAATACGAGCCCCACGGAAACAGGTTCCACGCATTTAGGTCTTCTACCAATTTGATTAGATCATTTGGAATAGGTTGTCTGGCCTCTATGCCTAAAAAGCCGGCATATAAAAGAATTAGAAGGCATACTCGGACAACGTCGACGTCATCTATCCGAGTAAAACCATCTTTCTTATTCGACAATCTTGTCAGGTCTTCTACGTGTAGATTCGGCCTCTCCAGCTCAAGAAAAACTCGGGATAGCCATGATGGGTGGGTAATGTGTCTAGTGTACCGACCTACATCATCGTGTCCGAAGCGTAGACCGGTGATTAAGCAAAACTCCTCCCGCCCAAAACACGTATACGCCGGTGGAAAATCAAACCATATCTCTTCATCACGACGTTGTATAGTCTATGGTAGATCGCTAGTCATGGTTTGAAGAAACAGGTGTGTCAACATCGCATCTCCACCGGGATGTTGTACTTTCAGCCATGGCCCGAAGCATGTATCCTCAAACATTTTTCTTTATGTAGGTGAAAGCTTCGACGCAATTGTTTTGGCCAGGCTGACTTTATTTCTTAAGGTCAATTGAGCCGAATAAAAGTTCTATAAAAACAATAAACATACTAAGTTAGATATACCAAAAACTACACTGTGAAGATATACAAAAAACAATAATAAACATAAAGAGTAGTAGTTTATTCTTCAAACTTAAATTTGCAACACTGTGAATTTCGTATTTGTCTTTGTTTTTTGGCTGAAGTAATGCAATTCATTCAAGTTTCAATTTGCAGAAGAATAATAGTTTTTGAAAATGAAAATCGCAACACGAAAATGACTATCGCAACGCGAATTTGACTATCGCAACGAGAGAATCGCAACGCGAAACTAAAATCGCGTTGCGATTTGCATTTCGCGTTGCGATTCTCGGTTGATTTAATAAGCAATCTAAGTGAAATGGTTAATCTATTATTGAAATTACCAGTAAACTTATCATCAATTTCAATATGAAAAACCTAATAATAATGCAAAAATTTCAAAAAGAAAATAATTAAAAAAACTAACCCTCGTTAGTTGATTTGGTTGATTTTCCATTTCTGATTGTGAGGGTGGCTCTGAGAGATGGAGATAGACGGATTTCGCCGGAGATGGGGACGGATTTCGACGGAGATGGGTGAGAGAGTGAGAGATGGAGATGGGACTGAGTTGTGATTTTAGGTTTTAGGTTATGAGTTGCGATTACGGGATATACTGTGGACGGTTCAGTGTTCCAATATATTAATATTCGTGTTTGGAATTTAAAAATAAAATACTTGGCCAGGATACTAATGGCGCTTTGAAAATCGCATTGCGATTATGTATTATCGCGTTGCGAAAGTCAGTATCTCGTTGCGATTTTGTATTATCGCATTGCGATAGTAAGTATCGCATTGCGATAGTCAGTATCGCATTGCGATAGTCAGTATCGCATTGCGATTTTCCCAATTCGCGTTGCGATTTACTTATTCGCATTGCGAATTGGGAAAATCGCAACGATACTGTAGACCATCGCAACGCGATTTTCAACTATCGCAACGCGAAATGCAACGCGAATTTGCGATAATGGAGATCGCGTTGCGAATTAGCGATCGCATTGCGATTTTGTTGGTCATTTTGGCAAATCCGGAAAAAATTGGTTAAAATCGTATATTATATGAGATTTTTGGTCACTGAGGTTATTTTCTCTAAAATAAATAGATTTCATTATCAAATGATAGATTTAATTGGTAGATCATGCGGTGGTATTGTCTCTGGTCATATCAGGAAACTATAGTTAAAGAAAGACATGATTTACAAAAATTTCAGAGGAGGTATATAACATTCTTCAAAATAAATGGAAGAAATTCGAGTAGAAGATCCTTTTTGTGTTGAAGTCTTGAAGATGCTGTAGGCAAATGTGAAAACTCCTGGCATCTTCAATGGCTCATAAGCTAAAAGCAGATTTTTTTTATATATAGCTTTGGACATTAAAAAAAATGGAGATCAATTATGGCTTTTGTGACAGCAAGGACAAAACCAAGCCGAAACTGTGTGAAACGTGTGATGATAATTGAAAGAAAAGTTAGGCTGATTAGCACTGTCAGCCTGGTAATTCTTTGGGGTACTTATTATCAACTTCTGTGGCTGCC
Organism: Hibiscus syriacus; assembly: GCF_006381635.1. Taxonomy (NCBI): domain Eukaryota; kingdom Viridiplantae; phylum Streptophyta; class Magnoliopsida; order Malvales; family Malvaceae; genus Hibiscus; species Hibiscus syriacus. Next base: position 1,037,345 of record NW_024063519.1, on the reverse strand, counting down.
GTTTCTGATTTAACCCGACAATTTTTCAATCAGTGCCGCATCAATGATATTATCTAAAGTGTTAATCTAAGAATATTGCTTTTAAGGGTGGCGTCAAATGAGGGCAGTAGCCTTTTCTGGCCTTTAGACTTCAATCAATGGATCAAAGTGATGACTCAGTAAATTATATTCCAAAGACAACATAGTTTTCTGCTTTGTGAAAGAGAACAAATGGGATCTAAAGGGCTTTTTGGAAAGGACAGGAAAAAATGTTAATTTATTTTTATTTATATCAACTATGGGGTTAAAGTTTTTAGTTTAGAAGTGATGGCCATGTTATGCATGTAATATATTAATCTAAATCCGATTTCGGGATTAAGCTTGGTTTGTTATTCAAAAAAAACTAAATAAAAAGCTATATTTGTTTTAAATAAATGCAATTAAACTTTTTTATCTTCAAACAACATTAAAAGATGCATCGAGTCTGGGCAAAGTCAACTCTCCAAATGAAATGGAGGAATCCGACAATAAAGAATGTAAGATTGTGTCCGTACTCCATTGTATCCTTTCTAATTTGTATATGTTCTCTTTCATTTTTATTTATTTATTGCACTAAAAGAATATGTCATATTTGTTAAATGTTGGCATCACATTGTTGAAATTCTAATATTTTATATGTATAATATTTAAAGCAATACTTAACGTTTAAATCTACCCAAGATCATATCCATATCCAGAGACGGATGCAGGATTTTAAGTTATGAATGAATTTAAACTTGTATAATATTTAAAGTAATTCTTAACATTTATATCTAGCTCAGATCATGTCTGTATCTAGAGATGGATGCATGATTTTAAATTAGGAGCAATTTGAACTTGTAAATTTAAGAGGAGTAAATTTGAACTTATAAAATTTTAAAGGGACAAAAATAAATTTTAAAAAACATAAAAATATAAAATATATGATCATTTTATATTTTCAGGAGGATGATCGTCCTGCCCGCACCCCTAAATCCATTCCTACCCGTATCTGCACCAGTCTTGCTTACAATTTATGTTTCCTACAAACTAAGCACCAAGATACTGAGATTCCATGACTTACAAAAAATATGATGGTAAAATTATTTTATTCCAATCGGTTTTGATTCATATGATTAATCTTTTATTTTAAAATCAAATTTCATATTTAATTAAATTTATTTAGAAAATAAAAAAAAGACTAAGGATTTCGCAAGAAAAGGTTTAAAACATTTAAACTAAAAAAGTCTTATAAAAAAAAACTATTTTTCTCTAATTGTGTGTCGCTCATCTCTTTTCTTTTTCGACTTTGTTAATTAGTGACGACACCAATTTTAATGTGGTTACCGATCACACATATTTTTTATTATATTTTTTCTTTTCTATATCTTATATTTGTTTTCTTTTTTTATTTTTAATAATCATGCATGTGTTATTTTTTATTTTAATGATGCTTATTATGATATCTTGTTGATGTTCCTGCTTTGAACTCTTGAATTAGATTTGGATATCCGATTTGTATTCGTGGATAGCTTTTCACATCGCTCGAGTTTGATTTGTGGTTTGTCGGTGGTCTTTCAATAGCTCGATCCCCTTTTGTGATTCATTTACCATTGCGAACAAATCTATTTGTATATATATTCATTCGAGTTTCTTGGTTAGATTTAATCTTTTCTTGTATGATCCTTATAATCTTAAATTGTTAGTTTTGTTTAAATGATTATAGGAAAATTTTATAATCATGTGCTTAATTTACAATTATAATTATAAATCTTTATTGTAATTTGATATATTTTCTATTTTGAATATTTATTGTAATTTGAGATATTTTCTATCTTGCATAAAATTAATGAATTCTATAAAAAAAATTATTTAGAAAAAAAGGTTTATTCCATATCGAATTTAAAATATCTCATCCCGTTCCATTTTGAGATATTCTATTTTTAAAATCATATCTTATTTTCTTTCGATTTTCGTCACTTCACTCTGTTTTATTCAATAACCTCTTCGTTTCTTTATTTGTTTTGTGGATTAAAACATTTCGAGTCAGAGTTGGACTTCGAGTAAATCTCGGGTCAAGAAAAATTTTGAATTTAACCTCGTTGATTTTTTATTATTATTTAGGGGTCTTTAAATTGAATTGGGTTCGAGACAGGCAAAAATCCATTGCACCTCACCAACTCCTCACGTGAGTACTAGATCTACCATTTCCTATAAGTAGTCTATGAATAGTTTCTGAAAGATATAAAAACAAAAATACAGCTGAAACTTGAGAGGATTCTAAATGAAAAATGTCATATAAAATATTTTTAGAAAAAGAAGTGTATTTCATTTAAAATCTTAAATTTCAAGCTTGAACTCGAGGCAGAAAATAAAAAACGAAGCATGATGTTGAACATAATTCATCATAGCTGCTGTAGTTGAAATGAAATCTTATAGTTTGCCCTCAAAGTCGGGCATTTATATAGTTGCATGAAAACTATAAATATTAAATTGCAGAAGACCAGATTTCAATAGAAACTTTTGCAGTTCCATGACCAACTGAAGACATCATAGGAAAACAAACAAACTTCGTATTTTTGCTCGGATATGGTGCCACTGTCATGGCAGCTGCTTCTCTGTTTTCTCCATCAATCTGGTTAAACACTCTTTCCAATCTGAAACCTTCTCTCCTTTTGCATAAATAATCTACTTATTATTCCATTGCTTTTGTTGCACTGCCTTTTGAGCGTACAGATATTCTTCGTTTAATTCGGAGGACACCATGCTGTTGAATGTTGATAACTTTTCAGCATTTGAAAGAGCGGCTTATAGATACAGGACAGGATAAATTTGACAGCACTAATTGCTTTAGTATACCAAGATAGTCTAGATAGCTCAAACTATCTAGTTAACCGCAACAAGACTAACACGGATTACCAGAATGTAAGTAGCATGCATGCTTGGTCTATTAGGATATACCTCTTCAAAGCTGAAACTTTGTGTTCCACCCGGAGTGTTTTGCAACTTTCCTGTTATGGAGATCCTAAAACCATCACTAATGATTCATCCTTCTCAGCTAAATTTCTTCGATTGTTTGTCATGAAGTCACGATAGCTTGAATGACACGGCTAGCTCTGTAAACAGACAACTTTTGTAAACCTTTGCATGTGAGATCAGGGAAGAGCGACAGCGAGACAAGAATACTATATGTTCAACACCTTTAAAGCTCTCAACACTTGACAAGAAATCTTCCTGCAAGACAAAACTTTAATGGCAGCCGGAGCAAAACCAGCAATTCCAGTGCATAAGAATATAATGGATGCACGCTATCAACAGTCTACAATAACTTTGCAACAATTTGTTTCCGTTAAGTCCTGCTCAGTTTTATTTTTCGCATGTTTTTTTTTTGTTTGTAAAGAGATGAAAGTACAAGGTTTATAGCTTATGCAATACCACTATGACCCTGTAGTAGCTCGCAGACTCCCAGTCCCAGAGGAGGATTATCTAAATGAATAATATTCAAATTAAATCATCAGGATTGGCCAATTTGGCCAATTGATAAGGATCATATTCCCATCTCACCCCACATGCTGAAATTGAATACTCCATTCTTTATGACACAGCTCGGGGATATACAAAAGGATAGTATGAAATCCTTGACGAGATATAGGCTTCTGAATTAATGAAATCGACTGTTTGCTGTCTGATTCGATCATCAGCCGTCTAAAGCCGAGGTTCCAAGCCATAAGCATAAAAACGTAGATGCCCCATAATTCTGCTTCCAAGGTCGAACAAATACCAATGAATTTTGTGAATCAGCTCGCTATCTCCCTGATTGATCACGTATCACACCACCACAATATGCAGGACCATCCGATTCAGCTATAGCACAATCGGTATCCAATTTGACCCACCCCAATTGTGAAGGCAACCAGGAAATGAGAGAGCCCCTCACCACAGAACCTGTTCGAGCAACAGTCCTTCAGCATATGTTTTTATTTTACTCATTCAATCTTTCATTTATTTGATAATTTTACACGTTAATAAAAGTATTTGAATTTAAAATTTAAATAAAGTATTATTTTAATTCTTAAATATAATATTAATTTAATTCTTAAATTTTATATAAAATATTAATTTGATCTCTAAATTTAATTAAAGTCTTCACCTACGTCCGTCGTCCATTGTCACCACCTATCACTATTGATCGTAACGTAACTTTTTAAAAATAGATTATCAATACAAGACAGCCTAAACAAGAGTGATCATTAGTGTAATTAACCCTTTTTCTGTCGTTAGATGTATAAGCGATAATAACGATCTTTCGGTATTTGAAATTCCATGTATATCCCTGAAGTCAAAATTCCAATCAGAACCGTTGGATTCTCAAATTTGAGATCTTTGCCGTCCAATATTCCTATAAATGTCCTGGTTTATTTTCTAGGTTATTTTATTCCAGTATTATCTGCCTCCTTTGTTTGAACCAGTATCGTGGTCAATTGGTGACCTAGATGTAAGTTTTTGAATCCAGCCCATGCTTAATTTCATGTTTGACTAGATCAGGCTGTAACCGGAGTACAGATGTCTAGTCGTTTCATTTTATCGCTTTTTTTCAGCATCTGTTATGACATCACTCTTGCCCAGTTGTGGTGGGTAAAGAGGATCTGAATGATGCTTATATTAAAGTTTGGAGTTTTTAGTTCTCTCTGAATTTTTCATTCATGGTTCTTGGAGTTCGGGAACTCCTAAATTTCTTCAATATAGATGTCTAGTAGTTTTATTTTACTGCATTTTTTAGCATTGGGTATTACTTCACTCTTGCCCAATTATGGTGGGTAAAGAGGATCTGAATGATGCTTATATTAAAAAGGCGAGTTTTTTTTTAGTTCTCTCTGAACTATCCATTCATAGTTCTTGGAGTTCGGGAACTCCTAAACTTATTCATCTGGCTTGAATCATATGTATGTTGTGTTCTGGGGAATCATTTTAAAAGAAAAGCTGATACAATTACATTTAAAAGAATGATTGCATCTGGGCGTTTAATCACATGGGCCAGTTTTTCTTTTCAGCGAGGAATGTTTTCATTGTTTGTCGTCTCTCTCTTGTTTATTGTTGCATGTTTCATAAACATTGGGGGGGGGGAACAATTGTTTATTCTCGGAGGATATGGAATCCCACACCATGTGGACATCATTTTTTATTACTTTGTTGTTTCTTACATTTTCTGGGTAATCTTGATACATATCCAATTTTGGCACTAGGATATGTCTTATTCTTACCTGTGTTCCACACACTGTGATTAATGATACAGTGGATCTCATGGATAAGCAAATTTGCTTCTTCTGAAGCTTCTGTCGACCAAAGTCCACGGGGTGAAAAGAATTGATGATAATCTGTTAACATGAATAACGTAAACATTTTAGCCAACTGCATAACTGAGACCGTATCTTCTTATTGTATCTTCTTATTGTATCTTCTTATTGTATCTTCTTATTCTGACATTTTAGCTAATGTATAAATGAGACAGTTTATCGTGGATCAATCTCCGAGTACTTAAAATGGCAAAGAAAAATTGGGGAACTAGAACAAGTGCGAGGCTATGAAGCTCTACTTGCTTAACGAAGGTCTCGTTGCTCAGTTTCGGAATGTTCTATGATGCTTAGTCATAGGGGTGGATGTATATTAAAAGGAATGAAAAAAAATATAGAAATTTATATTTTCTTAAAAAAAAGAATATTAAAATTTTGGCCTACTTTGCCACAATAATAAAGTCTTGGAATAAGTAAGATGTAAGTTGTTCTTTGCTCAGTTTCGGAATGTTCTATGATGCTTACAGGCACATATTTGATAGCTTGAGTTTCAATTCACTATTATGATTTCGCAGGGTTGGTATTATATGTAATAGACATTATATTTTTGCAACTTTTTAATAAAAATTCACTAATGGATTAAATGATTAAAGATAATTATATTATCTTATTTTAAAATCAATTTAAAATAGGTTCATAATTTGTACAATTAATTTAACTCATTTGAAAAGTTTTTAATTAATATATCCTCTCTTCTATAGGCTGTGAGTTCAATTAAATATTCATTCCTCCTCCTTTAGATAGGAATTGTTCAATTTTTTTTACAACTAATAAAAATATTTATAAAATATATCTTAATTATATATATATATATATATATATATATATATATATATATATATATATATATATATATATATATATATATATATAGAAGAGGGAGTTAAGTGGTTGACCAACATCTTTAATATTATTTTAGATACTGTCAAGATGCCAGAGGAGGGGAGAGAGTCTACGGTGATACCAATATATAAGAATAAAGAAGATCCCCAACGTTGTGGTAACTACAGAGGTATTAAACTACTCAGTCATACAATGAAGCTATGGGAAAGGGTCATAGAGGCAAGGTTGAGACATGTTACTAGGGTTTCGGAAAGCCAATTTGGCTTTATGCCAGGCATGTATACTACGGAAGCGATTTATCTACTTCGACGGCTTATGGAGAAATATAGGGGAAAAAATAGAGATATTCACATGGCGTTCATTGACCTTGAGAAGGCGTATGATAGCGTTCCCCGCGAAACGATATGGAAGACCTTGGAAACGAGACAGATCCCAATTGCTTATATCCGGGCGATTCGTGATATGTACTGTAGATCTACTACATACGTCAGGACTACATTTGGCGACATCGAGGCATTTCCGGTAGAAATCGGACTCCTCCAAGGGTTATCTCTTAGCCCTTACATCTTTGTCTTGATTATGGACGACATCTATTGTGCGACACCAGACGGTGTTCCATGGTGTATTCTTTTCGTTGACGACATTGTCCTAGTTGCTGAAACAAAAACTGTGTTGAATAGTAGAATGTCTACCTGGAAAACTGCTTTGGAAGAAAAAGATCTAAGGATCAATATCGAAAAGACAGAGTATTTATGTTTAAACTTCAGTGGGAACCAGAATGATGAAGATGTAGAAGTATGCATATAAGGACACGTTCTCCCATCAAAGGATTGTTTCAAGTACCTAGGATTTATGATACATAAAGATGGGGTATAGATGATGACGTTACACACCGTATAAAGGCGGGATGGCTAAAGTAGAGGGCTGCTACTGGAGTTTTGTGTGACAAGAAGGTGCCTCTAAAACTAAAGGGAAAATTTTATAGAATGACAATAAGACCAGCGCTGCTGTATGGATCAAAATGTTGGACAATCAAGAAGGATCACGTAAGGAGGATAGAGTCCGCAGAAATGAGAATGCTTCGATGGGCATGTGGTAGGACTCGGTGGGACATGACACCAAACTCTACAATTAGGATGTCCTTGGGCGTGGTGCATGTATCCGAAAAATTGAGGGAGGGAAGACTATGGTGGTTCGGGCATGTCCTTAGGCGATAATCGTCGGAAGCGGTCAGGAGGGTAGAGTCGATTACAGTCGACGGTGCTAGAAGGAGAGGACGACCAAGGAGGAAGTGGGTAGACTGCTTGAGAGCTGATTTGAAGGATTTAGCCCTTACCGAAGACATGACCTCTGATAGAAAAGTATGGAGACTTAAGACCAGAGTAGCCGAGTAGTGTGGGTCACAACCATAGGGTGTATCATCTCTGTCTTCTTTGTAATACCTTTATATAGTAATTTCCAGGACTTCTACTTTTTATACGTTTTTGTCATTGGAATTTATGAAGGCTTAGAACTAGAGTAGAAGAGTAGTGTTGCCTTAGTTTAGGTTTTAACCCATTTGACTTTATTCCTTCTCGTAGCTTGCTATCGCTGACTTCTGTGTATCATTCTCTTCATGTTTTCTCTTTTTAAATTTAGCCAGGTCTTACGTTTCTGTCTATATGCAGAGATTTTTATGCAGGGATTTATTTGCAGGGATAACTTCGCATTACAAACGCGCATATGAAGACTGCATAAGCAGGTTGTTCAACTATGTATTTATATATTTATTTATACATGCATTGTATTGTATCTTTATTTTAAATTTTCTGACTGCCGGAGGTCTTCCACGAAAGCTGCTCTCAACCTGGCGTTGGGAGCAGCTTACTATACTACCTCCCCTTACCCCATCGTATATGGGAATAGGATTTTGTTGTTGTTGTATCATTATTTTGGATAATTGCAAAAATTTATTATCCAAAAGGAAGTAAATAGCCAAAACAGAGAAATAAGTCGCAGCATATTCAAACTATTCCCCAGTCACCTATACCTATCATATAGTCTGAATATAAGTGGGAATAATTCGGTGGAATTTATTAAATATTTTGAACCGTTCATTTTAGTTCAGTTTGGTCTTGAATTTTCTATATTAACTTTTAGTTTCAATTTTTTAATTCATTTTGACAAAATTTAAATAAATTCATTTTATGTTTTTTTATATTTGATAATATTTTTCTAAAATATTAAAAAATAATAATTTTGAAACAAATAAAAATAATTACTATTTTTTATATAATAAAATAAAATTATATTTATTATTTGAAATATAAAATTTTTTATATTATAAAAAATTAAATTAATTTAGTTTCGTTTAGATAATTGCAATTTTTAGATTTATAATCTATAAGCCATCTAAACACATAATCGATACTGGGTATGGTACTTGTAAATCAGCAAATACCCACAACTCAGGATATTGTGGCCCAGAAAGCAAATGTGCTTTCCTTCAATATTATATTGGGCTTTTCAAATCAAGTACATTATTTTTTAAAATATTTTTTGAGACTTAAAAGCCCTGTTATTGTCTGCTTCAACTTTCCCTTCTCTCCTCTTTCTTCCTCTTTCAGCTGTTGAGTGGAGATCGCGTTTCACACAGTTCCGGTGAGTCATTCATTAAACATATCTCCTCTCAAAAACTTCTTTCACTACTATTTCAATGTTTCTACTTTTCTAATATCAACTTGATTTTATTCGGGTATGATCTACCATTAATTTCTATCCCCCCTCATTATTTAATTTGATATTGAGTGATATCGGGGAAAAAACAAGATAGGGTAATTGAATTACTTTCAACTTTATCAAGTTTCCCATCATTTTCTCACCAACCAATCACGGTCCCTTCTTTGGTTTTCGTTCCAAAGTGTTCTGCTTTCGTCTCGTGTTGTAATCGGGTTCTGTCCGAAGATTACCTTTCCTTTCAATGTGCACTGGTTTTTTAGGAATATGTATTTATGTTAGAGTTTAGCCAATTTCACTTATTCTTAGTCTATAGGAATCTATAATTACAGTTTTGGAAGCTAAATCCGTGCCCTTGAAATCAGGAAAAAAGATGGGTATTGTTGAGAGGATAAAAGAAATTGAAGCCGAGATGGCTCGAACCCAGAAAAATAAGGCCACAGGTATGTGTTCATATCTCTTTACATGCGTAAGTGCTTGTATATGTTAACTGCTTTTGCTTTTTACCTCATTCCAAAAATCTTTTTATTTCTTGTATTTGATAAATTTTTTTATCTTCTGGAGAGAAACGGAATCTGGTAACTATTATTTCGTTAATATTTACTGAATGCGCAGAGTACCATCTTGGTCAGCTCAAGGCAAAGATTGCAAAGCTAAGGACACAATTACTAGAGCCACCGAAAGTATGAATATTTCTTATCTAAACATGAATAGATTGTAACCGTTTAAAATATGCATATGGTCAACACATTTTTGGATTTCCTTCAAATTCTTCTTTGCCTCCTTTTAATGTGTTTGTGCATACAAAGTGTTACAATCAATCTTTATGTTTTGTAAACAATTCCGAAGTGTCGAATGAAATATCAGCTTCCTGTCATTTTAACAATTTAAATTGCTGAAGCTTGTAGCTTTGATTTTCCACTTTCTACTTTCTAGGTGGGTCGATCTCTTTCTACATTAACTTACCCATATCTAACATGCTCAAACGAGTTTTCCTTTTTTTTGCTGGGGTGGCTAGATATTGAATATGATATATTCTGAGTGATCCAAGTGATTATGTTGTTCATTTCCCGGCTGGTTAACTGTTGTAATTGCAGTACTTTTTCTTTACACTTGTCGTGCAGTATTCTTTATCTCCCCCCCCCCCCCTTTTAAAGCTGCTTTTTGAATCTATTATCAGGGTTCTAGTGGAGGTGGAGATGGTTTTGAAGTTACAAAATTTGGTCATGGACGTGTTGCACTAATAGGATTTCCAAGGTCTGCACCTTTATCATTTGAGTGAATGTGTCTTAATTTTTTTAAATAAGTTATTAAGAACTATTGGTAGCTCATGTGTTTGCAAAAGTCGAAGCCTGGTCTACAGTAAGATGATTTTGATTTTTTTTCACTTGGGATAAATAATATAGTGATGATATCACTCTACTGCCAGTACCTTCATTCTGCCATCCTTCTCTAGCCTACTCACTCTATCTACTGGCACAACTGTGTAGGAAAATATATGTTGTGCTTTCTGTACAGACATGCATTTGTAAGAAAATACATACTTACAGACATGCTTTTATACTCTATGTTGACGTTGTTCTTTAAAAAGGTGGCTAACTATTGTGTTGTAATGTAATGCAGTGTGGGGAAATCAACCCTTTTAACCATGTTAACTGGAACACATTCAGAAGCTGCATCTTATGAGTTCACAACACTTACATGCATTCCTGGTATCATACATTACAATGATACTAAGATTCAACTGCTGGATCTTCCTGGAATTATTGAAGGTGCTTCTGAAGGCAAAGGGCGTGGGAGGCAGGTATAATTTTGCAGCTTCTAGTTTTACCCTGTGATATGGGTTTCCATTTCTTGGTATAAAACAATCGTTGCCAAATGAGGTAACTGATAAATGTTGTTTGTACCTATGATCTGTTCTCTCCATTCTTATGCTTAGTTTAGATGAATAGTTTCTTGAATTTAAGATTACTTATAGACTGTTCATTTCTCAGGTTATTGCTGTTGCTAAGTCATCGGATCTTGTTCTTATGGTTCTTGATGCCTCTAAAGTAAGTATCTATGTCAAAGTAGTAGTTTTTTGAATTCAAAATTTTTTGGGAGACTTCTCTTACCTTATGCCTTTGTAATCTGATATGAAAACTCCAGAGTGAGGGTCATCGCCAAATATTAACCAAGGAACTGGAAGCTGTGGGTTTGCGTTTAAACAAGAGACCACCTCAAGTAAGTTCATTGCTATCGTTGTCTATGTGGATCATTATTCATTCGTTAGGCATCTCTATGTTTTAAAATATCCTAAAGAAAATGAATAATTTTCATATCACAACAGTTTAACATTAACTAGTTCAAATCGTATGAAAATTCTGATTTATTAGTATTATTATTTTACAAATTTTCAATTTTGCATTATTGATGTGTCCTTCATGTTGGGTTTCTTGCAGATATATTTCAAAAAGAAAAAAACTGGGGGAATCTCATTCAATAGTACATTACCTTTAACTCATGTGGATGAGAAACTCTGTTATCAAATTTTACATGAATACAAAATTCACAATGCAGAGGTATGGAGTCTCATAACGATTAAACTTCTCATTTGATTTTATTAATTCTTCCAAATGGTGTTTTCTTATTCTGAGGTATTCCTGGTGGACACTTTTCAGGTTCTATTTCGTGAGGATGCCACAGTGGATGATCTTATAGATGTCATTGAAGGAAACCGCAAATACATTAAGTGTGTTTATGTTTACAACAAGATAGATGTCATTGGTATTGATGATGTGGATAAGTTAGCTCGGCAACCTAATTCTGTTGTAATAAGCTGCAATCTGAAGGCATGTTCTATCTTTTTTAAAATTGTTAATGACTTTTGGCAATACTAAATAATATGGAATGGAAGTTAAGGGGCATGCTAATAAAATATGGGGCACTCTTTTCCTCCTTCCAATATTCGTTGAGTTACTTATGTAGCATGACGGTTATGAAGGGGGTTTTAACAAGGCTCTTTTTCTTATAAAAAAAGGGGTATGCGAATAGTTTTAAAATGCAAGAATCTTCGGTGACTTGATTAGAACAAAATGACATTTGATACAATCTGATACTTCATTTGTGTCTTCATGTTTTTATGAAGTTCTATGTTCGTTCCCTATTAAAATGAAAGTAAAATGCTGTCTACTATACATCTGTCTACTATACATCAAGAACACAATGCCGAGCAGGAATTAGTTGTAGACATATATTACTTGTCAGTTTTTTACTTGATGCATGTAGTTTGAGAAGCATAACCTATATGCATGTCGCTTGTGCAGCTGAATTTGGATAGATTACTTTCAAAGATGTGGGAAGAGATGGGGCTTGTTCGAGTATATACAAAGCCCCAAGGGCAGCAACCTGATTTCAGCGATCCTGTGGTCCTTTCTACTGTATGTCACATATGTTCTCGTCATTGCATTTAACTGTAATATTTTGTGCTGCTAAATTAATGCTGGAAGTTCACTGACTATTTTTTTTCTTTGCATGAGATAGGATCGGGGTGGCTGCTCGGTGGAAGATTTCTGCAATCACATTCATAGAAGTTTGATAAAGGATGTCAAATATGTTCTGGTCTGGGGCACAAGTGCAAGGCACTTCCCTCAACATTGTGGCCTTAGCCATGCTCTGCAGGATGAAGATGTTGTTCAGATTGTCAAGAAAAAGGTAATATAAACTGTAAACTCATGTTCGTAGTAATCTGATTGTTCTGAATGGCTTTGCAATATTTCATTCCAACATAACTTGCTTGGCTGGGGGCATGGGACTGTATTTTTAATGACAAACGAAATTGAAACAAGATGGATATGGACTTTTACAGGAAAAAGATGAAGGAGGGAGAGGCCGCTTCAAATCACATTCGACAGCCCCTGCACGGATATCTGATAGAGAGAAAAAGGCTCCATTGAAGACCTAACATGAGAAGATCTGTCAGCATGAAGCCTCTAGAGTTACCCTTTTTTTCTGTTGTATTTTAAGTAATATCATCTATTAGGTAGCTGTATTTTGATATACACTTGGATGCAATTTTTGGTCTTTTACACTACAATCCAGTTCTCTGGAAAAAAAATTGACAATCTTCAGGCAGAAGGCAGAGGTTGTAAGCTTCAAAGGTGATTTGTCTTGTTTTCTGTTATTATGTTATAAAGACTACGGAAATCTCTGCAAGAAACTAGTGTCTTGTTGCTCGGAGGCTTATTTATTTGAACAATTAACAAGTAATTATGCTACATGATACGGGATCCAATCAATGATACACGCTTCAAATAACACTTTCAGGTTATAAGGCCCGTCCGGTAATATTGGGTGTTCCACTCTGAGTGAACTAGGCGATCTGCTTGGTGGCCTTGTCAGAAAAATGGTTACCATCTAAGAACGAATATTCTGTAGGATCTGAACATAATCCGTATTTTGCCATACCAAAGCTAGGAATACCTCTGTACGGACCACTTACACAACGTGCTATTTTTGCCACCTTTAATAAACAGCTTTGGAGAAAAAGGCCATGGTTTCTGCATCGCCTAGTTCCCGACTCAACAGCCTTGCCCCACCTTGAAATAACTCAACTGAGTTTTCAAATCTATCATCCGGATTTGAATTAAGAAAGCAATTTCTAAATGATCAAGAACCATAGAAGTTGAAATATATAGAACAAATTTGAAGACATCTTGGCCTATGTTAAGATTATTTATTGTTTAAGCATTAGCAATTAGCCGCACTAATTATTCATAAGTTTCAGACAAGGCACGGGCTCCAGCTGAAGCAAAGTCGACCTCATGAGTAAATTTGCATATTCGGCTGCAAGAATAATTGGCGAGAACACTAAGATCACACTCATACAGTCATATACTTCCACTACAAAAGAGGGAAAATCAGTAATTTTGTGTCCCCCCCGATGAAGTCTGGAATTAAACGGCCATTAGAAAACCTTCCAGTGGGGTACTTGAAGAAGGTTTCACCATATGGATAATAATTTGACCGACCACTTGTGTTAATGTAGTCACTTTTACCAGGATCAAACACTGAATCTCCAAACACAAACAAGGCGGTATGGCTTTTTGGCAGACTACGGCTGCATACATAGAACGAGCAGAAAAAGGAAGAAACACAACAACTTCCTTAACCTCGCCATTCTTATGTCACACTCTTTATTTTGCATGAAATTTATATAAGTTGCCTTCTTCCTACACGAAGGAAGATTCAGTCCTAATAGATGCTACAAATTTCCTATTATTGAACAGATTCAAAGGATGGGAAATTGTTTGGTTCTATGTTTGGCGGCAAATTCCATGGATTAAAGTTTTGTGCTGACTTCATTTGCAGATGTACGTTAAAGGGGATTTATCTCGTCTTCCTTTTTATCTTGTACACATTATGAAATCTCCCCAAAACCAAGTAGCTTCTTTTTCTAAGGCTTTGTTTATTGGAACAACAAAGAAGTAATTGAGACTTGGATCAAATCAATGATCATGCTTGAAACGATGCTTTCAGATTGTAAGGCCCCGTAATAGTGGGTGTTCCACTCCACATGAGCTCCGCAATCTGCTCATTGGCGTTGTCGGAAAGATGACCAGAGTCAAAGAACACATATTCACTAGGATCCGAACATAATTCATATTCTGCCACAACCCTCCTTCCGCCGCAGCTGTCGATTCCCCTGTATGGACCGCTTCCACAACATGCTATATTTCCTTCCTTGAAACCTTGAAAAAAAAAGTAGCTGTAACTTGCGTTTTGGGGACCATTGATGAGTACTAAAATAACGTCACATAGCTTGATGCATACCATATTTATGGGGATTGTTCAGCCTTTCACCAAAAGAAATATTCAAATAATGCATCGAGTATTTAAATTCAGCTAGTTTGATCTCCAATTCTTCAAGGGCTTTAGGCAGAGCTGCATCGTTCAGTGTAGCGAGTTCATTAACTGGTTCAAAGCAGGAACCGTTGTTTCCAGGTACAAGTGCTTTAAGGGAAGGTATACATCCCAATGTCCCCATGTTCAGAAACCCAAATTTCCTTCCTCCACTCTTATGTATTCCCTGGATTGGAACATCATCAAAATTAGATATACATGGAGTTGGAGTTGGTTCATGGATCTTAGCATCTATAACTAGAAACACTTGGAAGTATATGTAACTTACTTGGATTGTCTCGGTTAGATTGCCGATTACCATTCCGACGTATTCTTGTTTGGAGAATGTTTCAAGTACCGTGGAGTTTGAGGTGAAAGGTAGTGTGTAATCATTGGCTCCCACGTTGAATAAATAAACGGCTCTGGAGAAGAAGGCCATGGTCTCAACACCTTTGCCACTTTCTTGAAGTAACGTAACTGAGTCTTCAAATCTATCACCTGGATTTGAATTGATCAGAAATTTGTAAATGATGAAGAAACCAACGTCCAACAATAACCTCATAAATTTATTGTTTAAGCAATAGCAATTAGCCATACAAATCCTTGATAAGTTTCAGACAGAGCACCAGCTCCAGCTGAAGCAAAATTCGTCCCATAAATAAATTGATGATTTCCAGGTTGAAGATACGGCGGAATTAGTGGTAAATTTGCGTACGTGGCTGTAAGAAAAATTAACCAGAACACTAAGACACACGCACAATTTAACTACAAAAAGCGACCCCCCCCAAAAAAAAAAGATTGAGGAATTTGTGTTATACCAATGAAGTCTGAAATTAAACGACCGTCAGAGAACCTGCCAGTGGGGTGGTGGAAGAAGGTTTAACCGTACGGATAAAAATTTGCCCGACCAATCGTGCCGACGTAGTTATTATTTCCAGGATCAAAGAGTGAATCCCCAAAGACAAACAAGGCGGTAAGATTCTTTTGCAGACTACGGCTGCATACGAGGTTGATGGAACTTGAAATGAAAGAAAGCAACACAGGAACAACCTTAAACTGGCCATTCTTTTATGTCGTACTGTTGGATTTTCTTTCAATCACCCAATAAACACACAGAACAGGTGAAGGAAATAATGAAGAAACAATACAATTCAACTAAACCAGTCATGGAACACTGTCGTATCAGTGTAAAAAGCAATATTAACTAATACAACACGACTGCCATAGCCACATAATTCAACACGTACTCTTTACGGTTCGCATGATATTTATAATATAGTTGCCTGCTTCCTATGATATCGTCGAAATTTCCCCCGCGCAACTGGATTTTGAATTTTCAATTCTTACAGTTCTTAGCCGATAAAAAAAATGAACTTTATATTTGGCTGACTTTTCAATTCTAATAATCTGGGTTTCGAGGTTTGAAGGTCATTAATAGTCAAGAGTTGCAACTCTCAAAATTGTCCAAAGCTTGGCACCGATTCACCGAATCAGATCTAAGGCTGCCATAAACACTTCAAGGCAAACCAAGAAGTGAGGAACAAAGTGATGCACACTATATGTAAGTGATCTATATATATTTAATTATTGGATAATTATGTTATGCAAACAAGAAGTATTGGATAATTATAGATAGGCAGAAGGCATGCAGCGTCTGGAGGCCCCCATTGTTTTGGTTTTTAATTTTATATTTAGTCCTTGTCAATTCTAAAATTACTTAAATTAAGCCTTGATCCCTTCAAAATTTTCTAGTTCCACTTGATTCAGTTAAGGATATGCTCCATTGCAGAGTAGATCCAAAGCCCTGCCAACCCCCCTAAAATAGTTAAATTTTAACCCTTTAAATAATGGTAAAAATATATTTTGACTCTCATGAATAATAAAAATTAAAATTGATCGACTCCCTACAATAATAGTCCTTAATTAATTGGTTAATGGTAAATTATCATTGAGTATTTGAATGTAAACAATACATGAATCTAACTTCATGATATATATGACCAATGGAGTGGAAAATGGTGAATTTGGCAAATAAGTATGAAAAGGACGCAAAATACTTACCAAAGTGGGTGGCCATTTTTTTATGAAATGAACGCTATGCTTTATATATAGAATCATATAGTATGTGTCATAGCCAAAATTAGCATTAATGAATGTGAAATAGGTTCTTCATATTGTAAGGTCCAACATCATGAGAAATGCCTGTTTTTCCACCCCACATTTGATCTGCCAATTGTTTGTAGATCCTTTCGGTGAGATGGTAAGAATCCCAAAACACGTAATCTTTTGGATTCTTACAAAGTTGGAACTCCTTTACTCTCCTTTTCCCCCCACAGCTGAATGCTCCTCGGTACTCCCCACTTCCACAACAAGCCGTCTCCCCTTCCTTGAAACCTTCATCACACAAAAACCAAAATATTTTCCACCCAATGTTAATTGCAATTCTCTATATTTCGTTTAAATCGGTAAGAAAAAGTTTCTCGAGAAACAAACATGTACTTCCATTGCCATGTTTGGCAGTGTCTTTATATACTGTGGAATCAAACTATCATAGTAAAAAAAATTACTCGGCTCTTTACGAAGAACCTTTTAGAAAAGGTTTCCAAATTAAGCTCTCAAGCTTCGCAAGATCTCGAGGTTTCAAATAAGCTGCCAAAATATGCCTTTTTACCTTTTGACCAATCATCATATCTTTTAGAAAATGTTCAAACTTTTAAAATACATAATTATGAAAAGCATAGATTTATGTTAATTAATGGTCCCCCGAAAGTGTCAAGTTCGTTAAAAATGAAGGGTAAAAAACTATAGTTAGTAATGAGCAATATTCTTTCTTTTAATTTGCATGCGCTAGTCCCGTACTTACCATATTTAGAAGGATGTCTCATTCTCTGCCTGAGATTAGCGTTCAAGTCAAAAAGTGAATACTTGAAACCCTTGAATCGCTTCTCTAACTCAAAGAGGAGCTTCGAAAGAGCTATGTTATGTAATGTTGCAAGTCTCGATGCTTCCTCCAAGCAGCTTCCATTGTTATCGGTCTTGATTATCCTCATCCCCGGCACACAACCTAGTTCCGGTAAGTTGATGAAGGCAAATTTCCGACCTCCTCTTCTATATATTTCCTGTCAATTTAAACATAAAATAATTTTAAGGCAAAAAGAAAGCCAAGGTTCTTGTAGTCTTCGGTGGATTTTGGACAACATCTAGCGTATGCAATTGAGACATGAACGGCTTACTTGAATGACAGTTGTAAGGTTGCCGATTACCATCCCAACATATGTGGAGTGATTGTAGTTGTTTAAGATCGTTGAATTAATCAAGAAAGGGCTCGTGTAATCATTTGTTCCGATGCTAAACAAGTGTACACCTCTTGATATTGTTGCCTCAGCTTCCTCCTCCCCTAATTCATGTCTAAACCACCTCGCCACCCTGTTGTAGTTGCTTAGTTGTGTTTTAAGGTCGATGACCTGGAAATTGAGTAACCCAATTTTCAAAAGAGAACACAGAGAACTTTTTTTTTTTTTCTTACAAAATCTATGGTAATTCGTTTGACACATCATTGAGCCTCTAAGCTAGCCTCCAAGTTGACTTTTCAATTATATATTGTGCAATAAATTTTGGTGGTTTGATGTTTTTGGTGAAGATTGGACAGGGTATCAATAAGTTTCTTTGGGCCTCACTCACTCGATGTTTGACAAATCGGAGGAGATATACATTAGTGGACCCTAAGCCAGTGGGTGCATCCAGCCGATTCAAGTGGCTTCCTCAGTTACCATCCAATCAAACTATTTATTTCAAATCCAAAAAACTTATTCAATGAATGCATTACCCATGCTCCATACAATGTCTTTTCTCCTGTTTTTTCCTTTTTCTTTTTTACTTCTCTTTCTGTTCTACTTCTTATGGTAAAATTTTGAAGATAATGGAAAGGTGGAATCAAAGGCAGCTTTGCACGTTAATCAAAGATAACGAGAGAGAGAAATAACCATAAATTGGTGCTTAAAAGGAAAAAATACGTTAATTTAAGATTGATATATGCAATTTGATTCCAATAATATGAACATTAAAGAATGAAAGAGGAAGTTTAAGGAAGAAGATAAGACGTACAAATCCTTGAAACGTGTCAGCAAGAGCACCAGCTCCAGAAGAAGCAAAATTGACCCCTTGGTAATATTGTCGAAAACCCGGTTGCAGAAATGGTGGAATCAAAGGCAACTTTGCACGTTCAGCTACAACAGAAAAACAACAGATAATATACGAACAACACAACCAAGATGAGACAAGAAAGAAGATCATGTTAGGCAAAAAGAACATGCGTTGGTTAACCAAACAACAAAAAGAAATAGCAAAAAAAAAAAATCGATATTCTCACCAATAAAGTCGGATATCAAACGGCCATCGGAGAACCTACCGGTAGGGAACTTGAAATAAGTGAGACCGTAAGGCCAGAAATTAGCTTGGTCAAGAGTCGAGGTGTTTATGTAGTTGTTGTTCCCGGCATCCAGAAATGAATCACCGAAGATGAAGAACGGCACGTGCTTCTTTTGCTGCGGCTGGGATTTCCCTCTGCAACATGTGGCGTTAATGAAGAAAACGTACAAGATGATGATGAAGAAGGAGCTGAGTCTCGCCATGGTTTAGGTTCTCCTCCCCTGTGGCTTGGCTTCATGAATCCCACAGTTTCCCTCTTAAAAACATATCGACTTTGTCTCCATTTCTTATGTGAAAATGACTAAACCACAAATATCCAATTACGTCTAGGGGTGTTTAAAATTCGGTTTTAATCGAATTAATCGATCGAACTGAATTAGTTTAATTAATTCGGTCGGTCACCAAATTAATTCGGTCGGGGAACGATTAAGGATATTTTTAGAATTCGGTTAATGGTTAATTCGGTTCGAAATCGGTTAATTAACCGAATTAACCTTTAAATATAATTATATTAAGAGGCCCAATCTATTTAAAATCCATTTAAAACCCAAATCAATATTAATTAATTAAAATAATATCAAAACTAAATACAAAATGTTTGAATCAAATTAATTAGATATTATTTATAATTAGATATTATTTAAATTAATTGTAAATTGTTTTTTTAATTAAAAAAATATTAAATTCTAAAATTCTAAAAAAATTTCGGTTAATTCGAAAATTAACCGAAATTTATTCGGTTTGGTTAATATTTTCGAAAAAAAATTCGGTTCAATTAACGGTTAAAGAAAAAAAAATTCGGTTAATTCAAAAATAGTAGTTCAGTCGGTTCGACTACCGAACTAACCAAATGAACACCCCTAATTGCGCTGTGTAGGTGTTGCAATGGTGGACCAAAAATTTCAAATATTTTCCAAACTCATACCTATGTTGGCATTTGATTAATGGTGCGGACAAAAGATATAACAAAATTTTCACATTACAATCATGATTTTGCTACTTTATGAATTACGAGCTACTCTTAGGTAAAAAAAATAATAAAAAAAGACGGGTTCTTGAAGAAAGATGCCAGCGTCGATTTTTGACTAATGAAAGAATTTAATACCTCGAATAAATTGATGTTCAAGCCATTCATGTTTATACATGGTTTGGGGGTTTTCAATTAAAGAGAGTCTTCGATTTTATTTATTTAATATGAATTCTGTAAGTCGCATCCATGTTATGAAAGAGACAACAGGATCTTTTAAAATTAAAACAATACTCCGCGTTTAAAGGATTTCGAAAAGTAAACTCATATTTTATTTAATTTTAAATTAAAAATTATTATTTTTTAATATTTTTGGGATTTTTCAGATTTTAAGTATTATTTTTTTGTTAATTGTAAATGAATTTAATCATATTAATTCTTATGCACTCGTGAGCTAAAGAGCAGCTCTTATTCGTCTCTTTCATTCTAAATTTAAATATTATAAATTCTTTCATTATTTATAAATATAAATTATAGCGTTCAGTACAATTGGACTACAAAAATGGTTCGTTTTAAGCGAGAAAGCAATGCCGTTGCAGACAAGCTGGCTTCAATGAGCAGACGGCATTCCATTGGGTCGTTTTTACCGAGGCCCAATGGAAGGAGCTTCCAGTTAGTCCTCACTGCTGTTTTGTTTAAATAAAAAAAATATTTATAATGAATTTAATTCCATCGATAATCTTTTAGAGCAATGCAATATAAGATTATAGAACAAATTAAATTTTTTATTTTATGTCGTCAAAGGAAAAGAGTCAATTCAAGAGTTTTATATTAAGATACAATTATATAATAATTTGAAATATAAATAAAACACTTTCATTTAAAAAAAATTATTCATTTTTGAAGGAGTTAAAAATGTAAATTTATTGGGCCAAAACCACTTCAAGCCCTCTTTGAATGTCACCATGGCATTATGCTCAAGCACTGATCCACAATGAAACGGTAAACTTGGTCCAATATAATAGGCGGACTAATTATTTAGTCAAATATGGTACTAGATTTTTATTTATTTATTTTAGAAACTACAATATTTGTTACGGTGATTTGGAACTTGTTATGTGAGCATTACAAGTATCAATAAAATATATTTTCTTATTTGAATTTGACACTCTGACCTAACAAAACCTAATAAGAAAAATTATATTTTATTAAAATTTATCACTTCGATGTGACGAGTTTAAATAAAATATTATTTAAGTAAACTCGTCATGTATACGTGATGAGTTTAACAAATACCGTAACATTTATTATAGATCCCAAATTAATTTTAAAGAGGGCTTAATAGACTAATTTTTTAGCCCCATCACTTATTGGGCCAATTTTGACCATCTTATGAAACAATCTCTCGAATTTCATCTTAAAAGGCAGGCTTAATACAAAATAAGTGTCTAAAGAATGTTTCAAAAAATATTTTTGTGTCTAAAGAATTTTTTCGTTAAAAATAGGTGCCTAAAATTTTCTTCGTTACACTTTTAGGTGTCTACCATTAAAAACTCATTAAGTGACATGTGTTACGTCCAGATTTTTTCAAAATAAGATATTATTTAATTTTTTAAAATATAAACGTGATACGTGTCACTTAACGAATTTTTTTAACAGTAGACACTTAAAATTGTAACGAAGAAAACTTTAGACATCTTAGCGAAAAATTCTTTAGGCCCAAAATTAATTTTGAGTAAGTTTAGGCATTTATTTTTTATATTAAGCCTAAAAGGTAATGTGTTTTCTAAGTCCAAGGCGGGAGTTATATATTAACACTTAAACTGAATTTGTCTTGGATTATAAATTGAATTCTATTATTGTTAATTTATATTATATATAATTGTTTTATTGTGTTTTTCATGACTCAATTCGACATTGTTTTAGTTTATAAAAGATTAAATGATTATTATTTTTAAATGAAAATAAATATCATTAGTATGATAATTTTATATGATTTTAAATAAAACAATTATAATTTATTATATAAACTAAATACTTAAGGCCGCATATGATATTTTATATAAAATGTTGGCTTTATCCATTTATAATTCAATTTAATTTACTTTTTTATAAGAAGGATGAATAAAATTTATTTAAGATTAATCTCTAACTTTAATATCAATCAAAATTAAAATAATATTTATTTTCAATACGCAAGACTCAATTTACTTTTCAACCGTTGCATGAATGCAATCTTAATTAAACCTCCCTATAAATTATTTTCCACGATAACATCTTCTGACTTGATTCCTTCAATATGCTCAACGTTTTTCTTGGTTTAATATAATATATACATATTATCCAAATAACAACAAATTGCATATAAATGTACTTTTTAGAAGGAAAAAGAAAAAAATTCATATTAATAAAGTTTCCGATTTCCTCTATAGGTAGATAGCCAAAGAACATTTCTTGAGGAAGGATTTGGAACCATCAGAAAAAGATGCCTGCAAAGTCGAGTTTTTTTTTTTTACAAAAATGTATCAAAGAGAGCTTCGTGATTAATTGCGGTGAAATGAGAAAACTTACAAGGAGATCTTTAGCTGTTTTGTTTATGTAAACTTCATTTAGGAATGCCAAGTCCCTATACTCGAAGCTCATGTCACAATCCAGGACAACCTGTAATCAGGGACGGACGTAAGATTTTATGTTGGAGGTGAACCTAAATTTAAGGGGATGAAATAAAATTCTAAGGGAGACGAACTAAAATTATAGGAGGGTGAAATAGAATTTCAATAGAAAATACATATAAACATTTTAAAATATATTATAATTTAAAATTTTTAAAACCCCCACCCACCCTGCCGGTCCATCCATCAGAATCGCACTATATTTAAGCTGATATCAAAATTATCCAACACTGCAAAGCATTTCAGTGCCTTGAGAAGCAAGGAATTCATAAAGTAAAAGATCAACCACATGAAAGAGCACAAATTACAAACCTTGACCTTTGGCAAAGTGATGTGTAAAAAATGGAGGTTCACTTTAATGTCACCTGATAGTTTCATTGGAACAATGTTCTGCCCCTGCTGGTCTTGCAACCAATCCCCACTCAGAACCCGGCTGACATTCACACAAGGAATTAAAACCCTTGTTGTCAAACTGACATTTCTACTATGAGCAGGTTGAAAGAACCCGGGAACTCTAATGACAGCCATCGGGAGTCCTTCCGAGTGGAGTTGAAGCCTCGAAGGGCTGTACCTTAGGCTGATTTTGTTAGGATTGCTAGCGTTCAAGACCAAAGATGCAACAGCTGAGACAAACAAGGTTGAATTGGAATAAACATTCAACTGGTATGCATCTAATGTTACGGTTCGGACCGAAAACACTGGCTTTTGAGGCTTCAAAACGAACACGACCATCAATCCACCCAGCCCGACGGTGGAGACTATGACTAGAACATAAAGAGAGAGAAAGAAACAACATCTCCTGAGGAAACGCTCTTGTTTCAATGGTTGCCGGAGAGGTAAACAACCCGAGTCGTGCATTGGGGCATGCATGATAAAGCCTTCATTTTGGAATTATGTCGAACTTAATCCAACAGTTCAAGTTGTGATTTAACGTTTTGTTTATTGCAGTTGCTTCATGATTAAGAAGGAATTCGATGTTTTTCTTTTAACGGTAACATTCTATTATTCCTTCCTTAACGGGATTGGATACAAAGAAATGGTTCAAAAACTATAGATCAATCTCAAGTATATCCTTTCATTGAAGTTTCCTTCTTAAACAAAATTGCCAGAGCTGCCGTAGCAGATTGAAGTCAACATGTTCATTCCGTACACCCTCCCTCGTTGCTAATGGGCTGTACTTTTGCAGCCACTCATATGGACATTCACCAGACCCCTTCAAAGCTTTTCTTTAATTCTCTTTATTGGGTAAATACACTCCAGAACAAACTTAATTATGAGTGTAGTAATAAATGGATCACTTTTTTAAAATAAATTATAAATATATAATTCAATTCAAATATTATTATAAATATATCATTGGATTTAACAATAGTTTTAGTCCTCAAAATTTATACAGTCTATGAATTCTATCTTAATCTGAAGCAGTTTAATAGATTCAACCTATCATATTTAAACATTACATCATTTTAGCCCTTTTTTTCTTATAAATATTATATTATTTTTTAATATAATAATAATTTAACAGTAATTTGTTGCTATTTTATCACAAAGTACAATTATCTTACTATTGCTTGATCCGATTTACACGTTTACTTTGATAATATCACAAAAAAGATTAAATTAATAAAAAATTTAAATATGAAGAGTTAAATTTATTAAATTATTTTAAATTAATATAAAATTAATAGAATATATAATCTTTAAAGATAAAAATATTATTACATCAAATTACATTAGACATTTATTTTATTTTTAATGTAAAAA
The DNA here is from genome assembly GCF_006381635.1 of Hibiscus syriacus. Taxonomy (NCBI): domain Eukaryota; kingdom Viridiplantae; phylum Streptophyta; class Magnoliopsida; order Malvales; family Malvaceae; genus Hibiscus; species Hibiscus syriacus. Next base: position 1,012,728 of record NW_024063519.1, on the reverse strand, counting down.
TGATCTATTTATAATAATATTTTAATTAAATAATATATTCATAGTTTTTTTTAAACATTATAGCTGTTATTAAATCCGTAATTAAGTAACTTTGAGTTTAATTAAAAAAAATTTGGCCATTTTGTTTGTATTAAGGCAGGAAGGAGTCTTTGATAGTGGGATCCAGCAAAGCTGCCCCAGGTGGCCTAACTGATAGGACACGTTTAATGTACATAAGAAATGAATAAATTTGCAATGCTCCGCACATGCAAGAGAGAGAGAGAGAGAGAGTAGAAGACCGGATTTGGACAAAAAACCCAATGAGCAAGCGTATGGGCTGCCCAATTAGCATCGCGATTGACATAAAACACTTTGAGGTCTTTGTTAGCGTTCAACATCAAGCGGGTATCAGTAAGAAGTAAATCAATGGTTGAAGCGTCCTCTTTATTATTGACGAGCATGTTCACAATCGAGATCGCATCCCCTTCAATAGTGGCATTTGTCCAACCATTCTCCACGGTAAATTTGATTCTTTGTGTGAATGCTTCTACCTCAGTTGATTCTGCTGTGAAAGGTTGCTTAATTTGTTTGCATATACCACCTGTCACCAATCCGTTATGGTCTCTGACCACGATCCCAATAGCTGCGATTTGTTCCATTTGCTTACACGCCCCATCCACATTAATTTTTATTGCACTTGTGATGAGCTTTTTCCAGGTATGTCTTTTTGGCTACCTTGTGGGAGGGGGAGAGGTCTTCCATCGAAGTTTGCCTTGGTTAATTCGGCACAGAGGCTCTACGCTGATATGACAACCCCAAAATCGTTTTGCATTTCATTATCATAGACCCATTTGTTTCTCCTATTCCACACATTCCATAACAACGTAATCAGTCTGGAGAAACCCTCGATGCCTAGCCGAGCTCTTACCCATTCGAACCATTCTTTGCAAGAGCTTCCTTGCCATTTTATGATTACCTCCACAAGGCCGGAGATTCTCATGACTGCCTTAGTTTTGTTACAATCCTCGAGCGCATGATGTAAGCTTTCTGTCTCCTCGGAGCACATGGGGCATAATCCTTCGGCTGGTTGAGCTTGTCTCAACTTTCCTCCTGTAGGCAATGCATCATGACACACTCTCCAAGCAAAGAGGTAAAGTAGGAAGCTTGCTTATCTTTTTCCAAATTCCCCCTTGCTCAACCGCAGTATCTTTCCTCAGTATCAACCAGTTGTATCCTGATTTAGCATAATAACATCCTGAGTTATGATGGCTCCGTATCATAATATCCTTGTGAGTTGGGGCGATGAGAGTTGGAAGGACTTCACTAGCATCTTCAGGCAGCAAAATTTGGGTTACCATGTTAACATCCCATTTCGTTGTGTTTGGGTCCTTTGGGATCATGAAGTCAACGCACTTGAAGGGGGAATCTATGTTATCTCTGTAAGTACTTGTCTAGGAGATTGAGGATGAATCTCTCCAATTGTCAATAAACATTCTCGATTTGCATTCTATACTGATTCTCTAGAAAAATCTTTCTTTCAATTCCTCTTTAGCTTTAAAAATGCTTGTCCACACATAGAAGGCTCTATCCCCGATTCTAGCGTTGAAGAAATCTGTATTGGGAAAATATTTTGCTTTATATAATTGGAAGGCCAGAGAATTCTAATCCTGAAGGAGTCGCTATATTTGGTTTCCAAGAAGGACCAAATTGAATAATTTAAGATCTCTGAAACCCATACCTGCCAGTCTTTTAGATCTGCAAACTTTATCCTATCCTAGCATAACCCAACCCCTTTACTCATGTCTTCTTGACCACCAGAAGTATCTGATATGTCTTGTGATATTATCAATAATACCTTATGGGAGCAGAGAGCAAGACATAACATAAGTGGGGAAAGCTTGAGCAACTGATTTTAAGAAAATTTCTCTTCCTCTAAAAGAAAGCAAATTCTTGGTCCATCCTTGTATTCTTTTGGACGTTTTGTATTTGATGAAGTTTAAAGTAGAGATTTTCCCTTTGCCCACGATGAGTGGAAGACCTAGGTAGGTTCCAGGATCCTCTTTCTCTTCGACTCCAAACACGTCTTAAAGCACTTCGATGCTCTGGAAGGGTGTTTTTACTGAAGTAAATACTTGACTTGTCGAAGTTGATCTTTTGACCTGAAGACTCCTCGTAAAGCTGGAGAAGTTCTTTAATTTTAAGAGCCTCTTAAATAGAGTTCTTGAAAAAAAAAAGAGGCTATCATTCGAGTATAGCAAATGGGTGATTCTAGGGCCTCTCCTACTAGCTTTGGTGCCTTTAATTGACCCCTCATGCTTAGTCTTTAACAACATCGCTGACATCCCCTGAGCACAACAGAGGAACAAATAAGGAGAGAGGGGATCTACTTGACGAAGACCCCTTTCTAGGGTGAAGCAATCTGAGAGATGACAGTTGGTCCTGATCTGAAAGGTGATTGTGTTGATACAATTCTTAATGAGTTGCACAAATTCCTTATGGAAGCCTATTTTGGTCATGACGCTGGTCACAAAGTTCCATTCCACTTTATCGTAGGCCTTTTCTATATCAAGCTTAAGGGCAGCTCCTTAGTTATGACCATTTTTTGCACTCTTTAAGTGGTGAAACAATTCATGAGCGACAAGGAAATTGTCAGAAATCCTCTTTCCAGGGACAAAGGCACACTGGTTTTGGGCAATGCATTTAGACATGATAGGTTTCAAGCTGTTGACCAAAACCTTAGACACAACCTTATAAGTAAAGTACAAAGACTAATTGGTCTATAATTTTTCTTAGACTCCATATTGTGGACTTTAGGGATGAGGACAACGACAGTTTTATTGACTTCATTCTGATTGGTTACACCATATAGGATATCGAGACACAGTAATTAAGTCATTTATTATCGTATCTTAAAATGACCTATAAAAAGAATCGGAGAGACCATCAATACCAGGGGCTTTATTTGGATTAATTTGATTGAAAGCTTGCAGCACCTCCTCAGGAGTTAAATTCCGATAAAGATTATTGTTATCTTCTATAGAGATACTATAGTTGATGGCATCCAAAATAGATCTAGAAGTTTCCGTACCTGAAGAACGAAAAAGAGGAAAAGAAATTGATAGCCACCATGAAAATTTCCTCCAAATGCTCAACCTTGTTACCATTCTCATCTTTAAGCCCTTCGATCCTATTCTTTTTCCTTCTTCCATTACCCATAGCATGGAAAAACCTAGTATTCATGTCACCATTGTCGTAACCGGTTTTCGTCTGGGCACGAATGTTTCTTGACGGAAAAGCGAGTGAATAAATAAATGGTTTTTAATGAAATGTTTTAGAGTCGCCATCGAACCTTTTGAGTTAGGTATGTCGAATACCTAAAAATCACCTTTTAAAAGAGATTTTAAGAAAACATCATTTAAAAGATAAATCAGTCTGCGTATAGCCAGAAATTCATTTATTTTAGTAATAAAAAGAGATTCGTGGTCGGTTACGTTTGGGGAAGGATTAGCACCCCCACAACGCCCAAAATTGGTACCCATCGATTATAAATTGTCTCTATTATTGGAAATCTAAGAATTCAAATATGAATTTAATTTACGATCCTATTATTCCAGATTCAATCGAATAATTCTAAAGAAAAATATATTAAAATAATTTTTATAAAATTAAAGTATATATATATACTTAGGTTTCATAAATAGGGTATTTATTTATTTAAAAATATCATAAAATGACATCTAATTATTTTAAGATAATCCTTCTATTTGATATAAATAAATAAATAAATATTGATGAGAATATGATAATTTTTCCTAAAAATAATAAAAATAAAGTAAATATATATATATATATTAAACATTATATTTATTTATTTTTAAAATACAAGAATAAGACATATAATTATTTTAAGACAACATTTTCTTTAATATTTATAAATAAATAAATATTATCATTTAATTAAATTACAAAATTGATTAAATTAATTGATATAAGATATTATGATTACTTAAAAATATTTTAAGAAATAAAACACATATTTCAAGAAAAATAAAAATTAATAATAATAATCTAATAATAATAATAATACTAATAATATAATATTATAATAATATAATAAATAAAAAGGACAAACACATGTATGTGATATTAAATGATAGCAAAAGTTAATAAAGGAAAGCATTTTGTTTAAGTGACAATAAATTATGAATGATAAGACATCTTTTATTTATTAATACATCTTTTTTATTGGTTAGGTAATGACCGATTATGCTAGGCAAATTCAAATTCAAAATTATATTATATTATTCTTATCCACTATGTCCACTAAAGAAGACTTTAAGCATTTTGTCTTTTATTATTATTATTTAATTATTTATTATTTGTAATTTATTATTAATATATATTATTAGAATACATATGTGATTAAAATAAAAATAATAATAACTAAAGTACTAGATTTAAAATATTTAAACATAAAAGGTAATAATAGAAATAAAATAAAATATAAATGCTAAATTAAAATAAACAGAAACATGCTTTTAAGGATTAAATTGTAAAATATCAAAATTAATAGAAATAACTTAAAATATTATATAATATAAGTAATAACAGTGTAATTTAACTATAAATATTAATACGGGATTAAAATAAAAATTACTAAAATATAAGGGACTAAATAATATATTTACCATAAATATTTAATAAATATGGCAGGGACTATAACATAATAAAATAAAATAAGAAGACAAAATTAAAAGACTTCGAAAATTCATTTAGTGACCAAATTGCAAAAGGATATAAATTTGGAGGGATCAAGGATGTGATTTTTGCCATGTGGGAAATTACAGAAACATCCCTCACCCCAGAAACCAGCCTTTAGGCCATTTTTCTCTCATTTTTCACTTTGCTTCTCTCTTTTTGGAGAGAGAAGCTCTGAACTCTCTCTAGAATTCCCTCACCAGAGGGAATTCCGACCACCGTCGCCGCCATTCTCCGACGTCGATCGCCACTGCCGACCACCATACATAGTGGCTGAAAAACGTGAAAACTACCTTAAATCGTAGATCACACAACCCTAAAGCCAAATCTAGCTTCCATTTCTTTTAAAAAATCATAAACTTTCCTAGATCTAAATTTATACCTTCGGCGATTCAAGTCTCTGATGAGGCGTAGAAACTTCAACCACTGTGGATAAGTATTCTCGATCTCTTTTCTTTTTTCGGTTTAATGTTTGGCTGCTATGATTTTTTTTCCTGGTGCTTGATTACCCTCCTCCCCCTTGTCTTTGCAGGTTCGGTGGCCTTTTATAGGCCACCATGAAGCTGCCTTCGGTTCGATGGTCCCTCGGTGAGTCACCAAAGGGATGTAACATGAGCGGATGATGTAGATCTTCTGGAAGCATTGATGTCATGGCAGCAAATGACTGGGGAATATAACGGCTTAGTGGTTGGCGTAGAAGCGACGAAGTGGTTGGCTTAGAAGCAGCGGAGCAGTTGGAAGGACATGGCGGCGCCGAAATCTCCCTAGGGTTCACCAACCCTAGGGTTTCTGATGTGCTTAATCTGGACCGTTGGATCATGCCAAATCCAACAGCTGATAAAACTAGCAGCTGGAGAAGATGCTAGAAATCCTAATCAGGTTTGGATCCTACTGAGTGGTCTGGGTCGGGTATGGATCTGGGTACCCATTTGTAATTAGGTTCTGGTTTGGGCCTGTAATAATAATAATAATAATATTTACAATAATAATAATAATAATAATAATAATAATTTTAAAAATAAAATGAAAAAAATAGTGTCTATAGCTACCTCTCTTTGCTCATTCTTGTGTTAACATGAATAAAGCAAAGACAAAAAAGATAATAATTTTTTCATTTGGTTTCTTTTGAGTATGATGGAAATGTTGAAAACATTCTGCCCAGAGGTCTTGTGAATAGCCCAGATGACTTATCATATTGCTCGAAAGGCTTACAAATGACCCGGAGGATTTAAGATAAAAAAAACCTTTGAAAATTAGTTTCTTAAAATCTCATTTGAAAACATCATGCACTGAAGGTCTTACGGATGACTCGAAGGCTTTTTGAAAACATCTTGCACAGAAGGTCTTACGGATGACCCGAAGGCTTTTCGAAAACGTCATGCACTGAAGGTCTTACGTAAACCCGAAGGCTTTTTGAAAACATCCTGCACTGAAGGTCTTACAAATGACCCGAAGGTTTTTGAAAACATCATGCACTGAAGGGCTTACAGATGACCCGAAAGTTTTGAAAACATCATGCACTGAAGGGCTTACAGATGACCCGAAGGTTTTGAAAACATCATGCACTTAAGGGCTTATAGATGACTCGAAGGTTTTGAAAACATCATGCACTGAAGGGCTTACAGATGACCCGAAGGTTTTGAAAACATCATGCACTGAAGGGCTTACAGACGTGGGAAATAGTTTACTAAGTAAGAAACTTTGAAAATCATTTTCTTACTATTCAACAATTTTATTTTCAAAAAAGATTAAATGAGAAACTTTGAAAAACATTTTCTCATTATTTTTCAAAATAACATGTTGATTGGGTAACATGCCCCAATATCAAGATAATGATCATTCTTGTGGATTGCGTCCATCTCTTCTTCAGATGTTTGCGTGATTTTTGTATTTGAGGTTTTGAATTCTGCATTCTTCTTGTAAGGTATTTTTCATCATGAATCTTCTTTTTTCATACGAAGATCTGTAAAACTTCATATTTGAATGCAATCAAATGTATCAATGTAATGCATTGTCTATTATGCAAATGATGTTCTTATGAATGCATGAATGTTGATGCAATCTTCATTTGACTTCAAAGTGGTGAACTCGGTCTTTTTTCACTTGATCATTTATTGTCAGGGTTATCTTCGGATATCAGTGTAGCAACTTATGCTATATTTCTGAAGAACCATTTGATCAACTGGTATCTTTGTGTCTTTTTTGCTTAATTTAAGTCTCATAAAAAATGTTTCATTTATGGAACTCTTACCATAGTCAGAACTATGACCTTGATGCCCCCATTTTGTCTTTGATAACATCGGTTTTCTTAGTCTGGACTTGTGTAGAAATCCAATAAGGCTTTCATCTTTGAAAAGAGAATCTATCATCTTTGAAGAGAGAATCTACCATATTTGAAGAGAGAATCTATCATTTTTGAAGAATATAGATGTAGATATGCTAAACTCAACAGAGAATAATTAGGAGAGTAGAATCTGTTTTGATTTAACTCTTGAAACACATTATAAGGAGAATTTATCCTAATTCCTTTCATGTCTCCACATCTAATCAGATCTCGAACAAGGCAACTTGAACAATATCATATCGAGATGCTTAACAACAACCTGTCATTCAACCTTAGTTAGCTCCACTAGTTTCTTGTTGTTAAAATTTTTGTTTCCCTTCTGTGGAAAGAAATCTTCATCATATCTCAATTCTAACCTTGAGTTTGAAGAATACAATCTTCATCTTAGATCCATAAATGAAAATACCATATGATTGCAATAGTGGTTCAGCACCATAATAACTGGTTCGTAAAATATTTGACAACACATTCATTATTTCTTGTGGCTTCTGCCTGGATGTTTGTAAAACATTTGACAACACATTCATCATTTCATGTGGCTTTTGCACAAATTTCTGGTTAGGGAAACTCTTTCATAGTGTTCAGAACTTTTTGTATGATGTCACAAGACCACTTGAGACCAAAACTTAATGGGAATACAAATGAAATGCTGGTATGACAAAAAAGTTGGTCAAATTCACAAAATATGCTAGTGTCGAGTTGAATAAGAGATTCCAACTGATCTTGATATCATCTTGAGCAAGTGTGATACCGATCACGTTTTCTTCCGTAATGAGTGTTGTAGGAAGTAGAAACACATCAGCTATAGGATCCATGTACAGAAGGAGGTCTATGGAATTCTTGCTGATGTAGATGAAACGCACATGATAAAACCCAATAGATTAAAACTCAGTTCATCCTGACTGGCAATGATAACCCCAGTAACAACGAGAATAAGAATAACATAAGCTGAGCCTCTTTATTCAATGTTAACAAGTAAGCGAAAAATGTTGTGAAAAACATCTTCGTAGCCCCAACAGTATGATTAAAACTAACTGCAATGAATCTTAAAGAAATATATCCAATCATCACCGAAACACAGAATACAAAATTCAAAGCCGAGATTTTGAGGAACTGAACCCTGGATCGAAAAGTCTGCTTGGGGACCATCTTTATCCATGCAACCGTGATGTATCTTAACAAAGAACATGCTGGTATGTGACACATGGTTAAGAATATTGGGTATTTGAAACCATACTTGTTGAGTAGATATTTGTTCAACAACAGGACCCTAATGTAACCACCTGATGAATGAATCAATTATGTATAGTCAGCTCCACTGTCACTGCTTTTTTATTCTTCATACCTTTCTGTCTTATTGGAAATATTTGCTCAAAGCAATGATCTTTAACACATAATGATGTGGACCTTCAGCATGCCCCAGCATTTACTGATATGAACGTTCAAAATGTTATTCCCATTTCTGATTGAAATGGACTTTCAGTATGCCCTGATATTTGCTAATACAGACGTTCAAAATGCGTTAATATTCCAATTTCTGATTGAAATGAGCTTTCAGCATGCCCCAACATTTATTGACGTGAACATTCAAAACACATCAATATTCCTGATTATGATTGAAATGGGCTTTCAGCATACCCCAACATTTGCTTCTTATTGATGTGAGCTTTCAAAATGCCCAAATATTCATACTAATGTGGGCCCTCAGAATGCCCCACATTAATCATTTATGTCTGAAATGGGCTTTCGAGATGCCCCAACATTTTTTCTGATTCACTCTCAATGTCTGTTTGATTGGAATATCATGATCCCACGAGGTCCAATTTTGACAATGCACTGTTATGGGTACTTGCGGCTTTATCCGTGCCTCAAATCTGTTTATCTTGAATACTCTCATTCTGATGTCACTAAACAACAGTTGTTAAGTAACTTGAGGAATTCTCTTCATATTGTCACAAACTTAAGAAGTAATCAATCATTTTGACGGAAATGTCTGAATTGTGCCTCTTCTGAATGAGGTGTCCATTTTTTTGGATCTGCAGGGATCTAGTCGGACATAGTGGTATAAATCGATTGGTAATTCCTTCCAGACTGACACAGTGAACCTTGTTTTCAGTGAATGCTATTTCTGGAATATACTTTTCTCTGATTATGAAGCGATCTTTTAGGATGATTTCACAGTTATTGATAGTTCTTTTGATACCGAGGAAATCCTAAATTCTGATTCTGATGAGGAGAATATACTGTTATACTTGAAGAAAATGGGGTACTCAGAGGCTTCAATATCCATGGAGAGCTGTGGTCTCAATTCATCAATTACAGAGTTGACAGATTTTATATATACTGCTCAAATGGCTAAGGCTGCTGACGCACTTCTTCCTGTAGAAGATAGGAAGCCATTATGCAATGACCCCAATTACAAGAAAATGCGAAACTCAGGCTATGATTTTTGGAAAAGGAAGAAGTAGATGAAGCTTGAAAAGAAGCTTCTTAATGAAGATGATCATGCAGTTCATCTTTTAAATCCAATGATTGGTTTTGGGGTTCCTACCGAACCAGATCAGATAACTCAAAGAACACTTCCAGAATATGCTATTGGGCCTCCTTATTTCTACTACGAGAACGTGGCACTTGCTCCAGTTGGTGTTTGGACCGAAATGTCACGGTACTTATACGATGTAGAGCCAGAATTTGTAGATTTGAAGTATTTTTGTGTTGCTGAACGAAAAAGGGGCTACATTTATAATCTGCCAATTGAGAACATATTTTCTCTTATTATGTTTCTTCCACGCACCATACATGATGCTTTTCCATTGAAAAAAATGGTGGTCTTCCTGGTATCCAAAAACAAAGTTGAACTATTTACAAACATGTACAGGAAGTGCCAAATTGACAGAAAATATCTGTAAGGCTCTTGAAGCTTATGACAATGAGCCACTTTCGAGTGTCCAGAAGTATGTTCTTGATGAGTGCCGAAAATGGAATCTGGTATGGGTTGGAAGGAATAAAGTTGTTCCACTTGAACCTGATGAGGTGAAAATGCTTCTAGATTTCCCTAAAAACCATACACGAAAAGGAGGATCTGCTAGAGATATGTTCTCCGGTGGCATCAATATCCTGTCTCTTTTCTCTAGGATCAGTGATGCAGAGGTTGCCTTCTACTGTCTTGGCATACCTTTGAAAACAGATGCGCAAGAAGTGAATAGTGATCGGTTGGAGCAATTAATGAGTTGATTTGGCGAATTCGACCTTGTTGTTGGTGGCATCTAGTGTAACAACCTTACTGGAAGAAATAAATATCATCGGTATGAACTAGAAAAAAAAATTTGGTACATTTTCTTGCAATGACTGCTACAACGACTATCTCTTCTGCTGCTCCAAGATACTCACTGATATATCCCACTCTTCCCGAACCATGGTTATCACTGATATACCACTGATAGTAAAACTGGTTATCTTTACTTTTGGAATCTTGTAAACAATGTTACCCAATATGAAAGGTCTATAAGTGTAGAATATGTTCCCATGTCTTATTATGTGCCATAAGTTCTCAAATTCAAGTTCAACAATCTTCTGAAAGATATAATGGATATAATCATGACAAAGAAAATGATCGACGTGGAAGAGGCAGCAATGATGCATCAAGATTTGAACCAGTATCACGGTGTAACCAGAGTGCAAGTGGTGACTTGTTCATTCCTATAATACACCTTAATGGGACTTATGACTCTGTGATTGGAGAATATGCTAGAGACATGGATTGATGGCTGGGGAAAATAATTTGTCTGGTGATGTTTATCGCCCTCAGCATGAGATAAGTGATAACCTTTCTTGATGAATTGCTAATGATGTCACAGGAGAGCGTTACAAGTTCAATTCTCTAGACTTTATGGCTTCTTGGACCACTTACTTTCAAGAAAGTGAAATGCTTCATCATTCTGGCCTCGTTCATTCTTTTTCTTCAATAGAGGTAGAATAGGCAACAACTTGCTTCAAGGACTTTTCTCATTTGAGATTGTCCTGTTTGAAAATGTTTTTCCTTCTTTCTTCATCGAAGAATGAATAAATTTTGTAAAATTTTGCCTATCACAGGTTCACAATAAAATCAAATCATAAGCTTGAATTCAAAGAATATCAAAAGAATCAACAATTCTTTAATGTTTGAGAATTATAGCTCTTCGACAAATATCAAAATTTGGGTTGGTTTCAGGATGGCTTTCTTATTTTCTATGGTTATATCTATATAAGATGTCACTCCTCTCTCTATCTCTTTGTGAACTTTGTCACATACCTCACTTTCTTTGACTTGGTATTTTAACCAGATGTATACAAAATGACGCAATCAGCATAACGATTACTAGACCTTCTAGAATACTTTCATTTCAATTCTCTGAAATCCTTGATAAAGTAATGTGAAAACATCAATCTAATAATGAAATTTCTGAGTGCCCGTGTGAAGTTAAATATAACAGGTGTTTCTTAACATCCTTAGTCCATTTCTTAACACATTTGCCATTTTGGCTAGCTAAATTCAGCTTTATTGTATATAATAAAATAATCACCTTTATCAGGTTAGTTGAAAATTATCCATAAAGCCGGGGCGATTAACCAATTGCTCTAGAGGGACAATTTTATTGCATATAATAGTATAATAAGTTAGCTGAATATTATCCATAAAGCCAGGGTGATTAACCAATTGCTTTAGGGGGGATAACTCAAGCATAACATATTAGCTGAATATTATCCATAAAGCCGGGGCTTTTAACTAATTACTTTAGGGGGATAACTCAAGCTTTATTGTATATAACATGGGTATCCAAATCCAATTTCTTAAGCTTGTTAAGAAGAACATGTTATAGTCTAGGTGTTTTGGTGGAATTCAGAAAATCTCATTACCAAATGACTTTATACTAGATTTGTCAAAGTTTCATCGTCGAACTTCATCAATAGAAAAACAATCTAGTCAGCTTTGCAATGTTACATCAGATGCCCCACATTGTACACCTTTATATGTAAATACCAAGCCTTTTTGCCTAATTCCTTATATTGGAGAAATCTCTCTCATTTTTGTGGAAAGGGTCGTGTTTGGGTATATTTCTTCTGAGGTAAGGTCAAGGGACCTTGTTTTTTTATTTTCAATCTTGATATTCTATCAAAGATTATAACTCTAATCATTTAATGAGCTTTTTAATCCAATTGATATTCAAAGAACTGCAAGATTGCAAAATTGACTCAATGCTCATAACCTTAAAAGCAACATAAATTTATTTATTGCACAAAAAGCGGAGAAAGGAAAAAAAAACATGTGCAAACAAGATGCTAAAAATAGAAAGTACTACAATGGTAAATAACAACTTCCACTTGTTTTGTTTAGCTTGCTTTGAATGTTGGGTATGTACTTGGCCCAGGATTTTCATCTTTATTTGCCCCACATTTCTTGATCATTTCTTGTGTCAAGACTCCCTTGTAACCGAGCGTCTCTATTTCTTTTAACAATGGCCAAAAACTCCCTGTTGAATGTCCCTTTACCCCCAAGTGAAAATTACAAACAATACCTTGATCATAACTATGAGCAGAAGGGTTTGGTAGCACTTTGGTTGGTCTTGGTGTGATATATCGACCTTTAACCAAATGAGGGTACAAGTCTGAAATGGAAGTTTGGAACACTTCCAAAGTTTTTCTTGATCGCATGACTTTCTTTTGTCGATCCGAACAGTTACTTGCTCTTTTTCTTTTGCAGTGGCGAGGACTCTGGATGTGACATTTATTCACATCATCAACTTTCGCTCTCTGATCCGTCAGGCACTTGGATTTGACTTTTGAGTTTCCTTTGTTGATTATATTTTCAATTAATTCTCCATTTGTCATAAGATTCTCTAATTCATTCGTCGGATTTACCAACGTTAACTTAAAGAAAGGAGCGGGAAGGGAATCACGAAACATATGTGATATATCTCCTTCTAACATGGGAGGTTGAACTTGTGCTGCCACTTCTCTCCATCTTAAGGCATACTTCTGAAATCCTTCATTGGCTTCCATTTTTACTCCTTGAAGATCCATACGTGTTGGAGCTAAGCCTTTAACATACCGATATTGTACCAAAATGTATCGGTTAGATCAACCCATCTCTTGATCTGTTCCTGAGTCAACTGATTGTACCAGACTACTATTGGGCCAACGTGGCTATCATGGAAAGAGTGAATTAACATATCATCAGAATTTAAATATCCTTCCATTTTTCTGTAAAACATTCTCAGGTGGATTAGAGGACAACTGGTGCCATTATATTTCTCAAAATTAGGCATCTTGAATTCATGGGGAATAACCAAATCTGGAACCAAACTGAGCTCTCTTGCTTCTAGTTCTTTGTGGGAAGTATTAACTCTTTTCATATTTCTAATTGCTTCATTCATCCTCTTGAATCTCTCCTCATATTGTGAATAATTAATGAGGCTATTCTTTGGGCTCAAGTGGGATACCCCAGGTTATATTATCATTCTCGACTTTTCAATCTGATAGCATGGTTGTCCTTTAGCAATTATCTCTCTTTTATCATATGTCATCCCCTAACTAATTTGATTTGATCCATCTGGTACTGAATCCGATGCTTCTTTCCTTGTATCTTGAGGTAACCCTGTCAATTGTTCTGGCCACTGATCTTATAGTCCCTCATAAGATTGCTCCATTATTTTCATGATGATGGTACAGTAATATGAATGGTCTCAATTTTACTGTTACAGAACCCTTCATGAATTGTTTATATGTTTTTATAATTAATGTATACACCAATACATGAAAAAAAATAAAAAATGTAATGTAAATGCAAAAATGCATAAATACAAAAATAAGAATGCAAATTGTGCAATGCAAAAGTAAACATAAAAGTATGAATACAAAATGAAAATGCAAAGATGTAAAATGCAAATGCATGTATGAAAATGTGTTACTTAAGAGTGATAATCTTAGAACAGATTTCATTGAACACAAAAGTTTTCGTGCATCAAACAAAACTTTTACATGTAAGGGATAGCTTTCACTCCTAACTTCTCTATTTCCCTTAAAAGCCAAATTAACTTCCACTCATGCTCAGGTGTGGAGTTATCAATCTTCCTTAATTCTCTCATGAAGCCAGCTAAGTCCACCAGCTTATGAACCACATTGTTTGCTTGGGCAGCAGCTTCCTTCATGAGATTGTCTTTTTCCTTCATCTTTTGTGTTAATTCTCAGAATTTCAAACAATGTTGTTTATTTTTTCTCGTGAGAGAATCTTTTTGTTCAAGAAGTTCTCGTACAAGATCCCCATAATCATCTAAACATTTCTTTAATATCTTGTTCTTAGCTCTAGTGGCTTTTAATTCAGTATCAATCTTATGTTGATGGATCTGATATGATGCTTCCATGTTGGTCATAGCACTATTTAACCTTTGATTGTCGACTTGATATTTTCTCAATTCAATGACAGTTGTATTGAGTCTTTCTTCTGCAACTCGTAAATCATGAGAAAACTTCTTGGCTCGTCCTTCATTTATATTGCAGTTCTTTTTCAGTTTGGTGACCCCTATTATCCACTCTTCTGGGATATTTTCTATGCCAGCATTTTGAAAGGCTTGACTGAATTTCTGAAAATCTTCATGCATGGTTTCCATTTTAGTGCTCAATTTATCGTTTTCAATCTTTAAATGACTTATTTGAGCCTCAGACCTCAGCAAATCTTCTTCCTTCTGGACACCTCTACTGATACTTTTACCTTTGAAGACTTTTGGTATTAATCTAGCAGGACCTTTAGTTACCAAACTAGGTCGATCATTTATCATAAATTATAAGGTTCCATGATCCAAAAGACTTTGGACTCGACGTTTGAAGGCAAGATAATTCTCAATGGTATGTCCTTGAGCGCCGATATGATATTCACAATAAACGTTGATGTCATCTCAATTCGGATACGAAGATTAGAACGGTTTTATGTAGTACAGAGCCACTTCTCGCGCTTCAAGTAGCTTCTTATATAACTCTTTATATCATATATGGATAGCATCAAAATGAGAACCATCTTTTATCTTGGATTGAACCTAAGTTTTAAACGTTGGGAGCAGACTAAACTTCGACGATTTCAGATTACATGATTTGTTCTCATCTCTAGGAGCTTTTACAGTTGTCACCATTTATTTGGTATCTCCAAATAACTTGTGAATACGAATGATGACTGTCTGTAATTTCTCAAATTGGTTAGGATCAGAAGTTCATTGCATATCTGAGATTTCAGATTTATCGTCATTGAGCTCTCTCTCTTTTTGTGCAGGAATCTATTTTCCTTTGGTTAAAACAGATATTCTACCCATCATCTTGGACATCTGCTCTCTTATTTCTCGTATCTCCTTTTTCTCTTCAACAGGCATACGATCTTTGGGTGCATAGCTCTCCTCTATCCTCGGAGTTCCCTCAGGATGCCATTTCATGGTTGCGTTATATTTTGTTTGATCATAAAACTTTTTGTCCATTTATGAATTCTTTCCAATTTTATGAACAGTCTTTCAAGTCAACACCTTTTGGTTATGCCATGATCATGCAATGCAAACAAAAAAATCAATATAAACAAGTTATAGCAAAACAAAATGTATAAAAATGAGAAAGGAAAAAATAAATTGGTTAGTACCAATTAATGGAAAGAAAAACTCCTATCTATCAAGGTATAAATCCTAACCTCATGATTTCTAGTTTCATGCTTTGTTTAGAAAAAAAATGAAATCAAATAAATTAAAAGCTAGAGCTTATTTCTCCTTTGTGTACACCTAAAAACAGGATTTCAGTATTGTCTTAGATCATGAGAATTTCTAGGGTTTATTATATGCAAGGTTTTAGTTCTAGGAGTAAAAGTACTCGAACTGTCCTTGTTGCTGCCCCCTTGGGCTGCCAAACCCTCAATCCTAGTCCATTACAGACTTAAGCGGATTGAGTTCAATTCGAGGGGACACATTTCTCTATGCCTGACACGGAGAATAAATTCTCACGAAGACATAGAGCATATGAACCCCGAAAGCTACTTACTAGGTCTGACTCGAAGAATAAATTCTCACGAAGACGTCGCTTTCACTCTCACTTAAAATGGACAAGCTTGATTATAAAGCTTATGTTATGCAATGCATATGTTGTGTGTGAGGAGAAATTTTTACACAAAATTAATATCTAAAAAGCAATTAAATACAAATAAATATACAAAGGTATAAAATTAATTGAAAGAAATGAATCATAAATTAAATAAAATTGGATTCTCAATTTCTAATTATAGAAAAAATATATAATCGACTTAGGTTTGACCAAAATCCCCAACAGAGTCGCCAAACTGTCATAACCAATTTTCGCCCAAGCACGAATGTTTCTTGACGGAAAAACGAATGAATAAATAAATGTTTTTTAATGAAACGTTTTAGAGTCGCCATCGAACCTTTTGAGTTAGGTAGGTCGAATACCTAAAAATCACCTTTTAAAAGAGTTTTTAAGAAAACATCATTTAAAAGATAAATCAGTCTGTGTATAGCCAGAAATTCATTTATTTTAGTAATAAAAAGAGATTTATGGTCCGTTACGTTTGGGGAAGGATTAGCACCCCCACAACGCTCAAAATTGGTACCCATCTATTATAAATTGTCTCTATTATTGGAAATCTAAGAATTCAAATATGAATTTAATTTACGATCCTATTATTCCAGATTCAATCGAATAATTCTAAAGAAAAATATATTAAAATAATTTTTATAAAATTAAAGTATATATATACTCAGGTTTCATAAATAGGGTATTTATTTATTTAAAAAATATCAGAAAAGGGCATCTAGTTATTTTAAGACATTCCTTCTATTTGATATAAATAAATAAATAAATATTAATGAGAATATGATAATTTTTCCTAAAAATAATAAAAATAAAGTAAATATATATTAAAAATTATATTTATTTATTTTAAAATGCCAGAATAAGACATCTAGTTATTTTAAGACATCATTTTCTTTAATATTTAAAAATAAATAAATATTATCCTTTAATTAAATTACAAAATTGATTAAATTAATTGATATAAGATATTATGATTACTTTAAAATATTTTAAGTAATAAAACACATATTTCAAGAAAAATTAATAATAATAATCTAATAATAATAATAATAATTATATAATATAATAAAAATAATAAATAAAAAAAGACAAACACATGTACGTGATATTTAATGATAGCAATAGTTAACAAAGGAAAGCATTTTGTTTAAGTGGCGATAAATTATGAATGATAAGACATTTTTTATTTATTAATACATCTTTTTTTATTGGTTAGGTAATGACCGATTATGCTAAGTAAATTCAAATTCAAAATTACATTATATTATTCTTACCTACTATGTCCACTAAAAAAGACTTTAAGCATTTTGTCTTTTATTATTATTTTATTATTATTTATTATTTGTAATTTATTATTAATATATATTATTAGAATATATATGTGACTAAAATAAAAAAATAATAACTAAAGTACTAGATTTAAAATATTTAAACATAAAAGGTAATAATAGAAATAAAATAAAATATAAATGCTAAATTAAAATAAACAGAAACATGTTTTAAGGATTAAGTTGTAAAATATCAAAATTAATAGAAATAACTTAAAATATTATATAATATAAGTAATAGCAGTGTAATTTAACTATAAATATTAATACGTGATTAAAATAAAAATTACTAAAATATAAGGGACTAAGTAATATATTTACCCTAAATATTTAATAAATATGGCAGGGACTATAACATAATAAAATAAAATAAGAAGACAAAATTAAAAGACTTTGAAAATTCATTTAGTGACCAAATTGCAAAAGGATATAAATTTGGAGGGATCACGGATATGATTTTTGCCATGTGGGAAATTACAGAAACATCCCTCACAAAAACGACGCCGTTTTGGTGAGGGTATAAATACCCCAGAAACCGACCTTTAGGCCATTTTTCTCTCATTTTTCACTTTGTTTCTCTCTTTTTAGAGAGAGAAGCTCTGAACTCTCTCTAGAATTCCCTCACCGGAGGGAATTCCGACCACCGTCGCCGTCGTTCTCCAGCGTCGATCGCCACCGCCGGCCACCACAAACGGTGATCGGAAAACGTGAAAACTACCTTAAATCGTAGATCACACAACCCTAAAGCCAATCTAGCTTCTATTTCTTTTAAAAAATCATAAACTTTCTTAGATCTAAATTTATACCTTCGACGATTTAAGTCTCTGATGAGGCGTAAAGACTCCAACCACTGTCGATAAGTATTCTCGATCTCTTTTCTTCTTTCGGTTTAATGTTTGGCTGCTATGGTTTTTTTGTGTGCTTGTTTGCCCTCCTCCCCCTTGTCTTTGCAGGTTCGGTGACCTTTTATAGGCCACCAAGAAGCTGCCTTCAGTTCGATGGTCCCTCGGTGAGTCACCACGGCTAGTGTAGATCTTCTGGAAGCATCGATGTCGTGGCAACAAATGACTGGGGAACATAACGACGTAGTGGTTGGCGTAGAAGCGACGGAGTGGTTGGCGTAGAAGCGGCGGAGTAGTTGGAGGGACATGGCGGCGCCGAAATCTCCCTAGGGTTGGTGAACCCTAGGGTTTCTACTGTGCTTAATCTGGACCGTTGGATCATGTCAGATCCAATGACTGATAAAACTGGCGGTTGGAGAAGATGCTAGAAACCCTAATCAGGTTTGGATCCTGCTGAGTGGTCTAGGTCAGGTATGGATCTGGGTACCCATTTGTAATTGGATTCTGATTTGGGCATGTAATAATAATAATAATAATATTTATAATAATAATAATAATTTTAAAAATAAAATGAAAAAAATAATGTCTACAACCATCTTTCAGCAAAGTTGCACTGAATTGAATCCAAGTTGGGCAAGTTGCAGCAACGCTTTGGTCACGAAGATAGGTTCCGAGTTGCAGGAGGCAAAGAAAAGCATTAAGTTTTGGGTTTGGCTGGATTCACCAACAGCTAAAAGGAACGAGTTCACCCTGGCAAGTGGATGTTTAATTGTTAGTGTTTTTGGTTAGGACCATACCAGGGTGTCTCGTCATCATTCTTGTCTCTCCTGGACAAACACGTCAAACGTGTGGCCCCCCGAAAGATACTTATAATGAAACATCCTCATCCTGTTTAATCTTATGTACATCTTTTATGTATCTACGTCTAGATGGATAAGACTTGGCGAATAGTAATATTACATTGTTGTTAACAATTGAAGATTGAAAATCCAGATTCAAGTTCTAGTTTCCAGGGGGCCAAAGCAAGCGTGAATTTGGATTCACCGATCAGAGTTGAGTGATGGCTTTTCCACAAGTTAAAAATATGACTTCATTTTGGATCCGAGCGAGGCCGCTTAACCTGTGAGTACTTCACATGTTGCCAATACTTTTCCAATGTCAAAAGTCTTTCAACTTTGACAGGAAAAAAAAAGTATTTTATGTATAGCAAACTAAGTCACTATGAATCTCAATACAGAAATTGAGAGGGGATGAATAACAATCTTGCTCTCTGTCTTAGGCAGGAAGACTCGCTGATAAAAAATATTTGGGACCAGACTATAGTGTTATTAGATAAATTTGTGGTAATCTAAATGTTTTTGTGCTCTAGTGGAAGACCAAGAAGGTTACAACTTGAAAGGTAGTTAACCAATAAATGAAATAGTCAAAATAGGGTCTGAAAAAAAGAATACGTTGGACGCTACCTAGGATGCTAATTGCTCACTAGCTAGGACCATATATATTTGGCATGCATGCAGTAACAACAAAGAGCCAAATATCAGAGCATTTATGACATTAATTCACGTTCTACTTACTAAAACGAAAAAAAAAAAACATGATTGCTCTGCTTTTAATGTCCTATGTGCAGTGGAAGATCGAAACTACACTGCATGCTTTCAAGGAATGCCCATTTGCTAAAGAGGTATTACTGCTTTCTGGACTGGATCGTAATCATGTTGAAGCACCAGCCATCTCCTGTAAGAACTGTTTTGATGGTGTCGCAGCCTCACTCGATAGAGAGGCTCTTGCGAAGTTCACTATCCTTCTTTGGAACATCTGAAATCAGTGGAATAAATGGGTTCATGACAAGGAATCACTAACCGCAGGGGAGGTGGTCAATGCCGCATGGCTGATCGAAAGTGAGTTTCAAGAGGCTACTGGACTGTATTTTGTTCAACGGTTTCACAAAGGACCACATAAACGATGGAGGGGGAGATCAAAATCAATGTTGATGCTCCTATTGGAGTGGTGGCTAGAGACTACCACGGGCTGGTGGTCGGAAGGGTCGCTCCTAAAAGGAACTCACATCGTCGAATCCTCCGAGGTTGCTGCCTTCATCGAAGGAATACGTTTCGCTGTCGAAAATGGATGGGATCAAGTGATCATTAAGAGTGATGCTGTCTCTGTTGTCAACATTTCAGTAATCGGCTTGATGCTCAACGAGGCATGCACAACTCTCCGCATATCACTGTCAGAGTGCATTATGCCAAACTTGAGGCCAATCGAATTGCTCATAATCTTGTTTAATGAACCTAGTCGAGAGTCGATCCTTTTTTGTTCCTCTTGGATGAACCGGAATATATTAAAAAGTGACGTACTCTTACTATACTATTGGAATATAATTGAATTTTTCCTTTTAAAAAAAGCTTTTCTTTTTTTTGAACAGAAGTTCAAAGCTCATTCGTGGGCTTGATTTCTTACATTATTAAGCGAAACAGCCTACTTTGCAACTATAAGGAGCCCAAACTAGCCCAAGCTTGCTGATGGTTGATCTCATTCAGAGCCCATTCATCGTCATATATCAGGCAAATACACCTGCTTGTTTCCAGATTGTTTGGATTCTTTCATGCACAACTTTTTAAACAGAAAATTCCCCTAATAGTTTCATTCCCGGCCTTTTTGACATTTCGTTTGATAACGATTGAGACATTATGAGCAGCCTGAGAAGGATGGTTTTTATTTCGCCTAAGGTCTTCTCAGGTTTCAATTCCATCCCACAAGCAATACAAACAAGTTGGCAATTTAACTTTCCATCAGCCAATCCCACATGCGTTTTGTCTTGACCATCACCATCGTCTTCACGGTGATGGATTTGCCGTTTAGCAGTTAAAAAGTTTACATGCATATATACTATTACAATGATTACCTGCCTGCCAACACACCTTCCCAACATCTCCCATGCATTCCCCAGTTTAATCAATACACAATCTGACATCAAATTTATAATTTAAAGAATCAAAGTAAAATATGAGAAGTTTTTTTCCCAATATCATTTGGCATCTCATGAACACAGAATTTATACAAAACCTTCTTCCTTCTCAATCTTACAGTAAAAACATATACTAGACCTGCACTGCTCTTTTCCAGTAGCCTTTGTAGATTATACATTCACCTGTGCACTACAAGCCAGCTCCACTCATTTTCTGGGAATGAAGACGCCAACACAACACATAAATAGGGAGATAGTTCTTATACAAACCCCTATCTGTTGTAAGAAGACCAAAATTCCTGAAACCCAAAACTCTTAAACTGCAGAGGTTGTTGCATTGTCACAATTATGGGACTAGTGACATTGTGCTTCCCATCAGACCACACTATTGTGCCGCTTTTCATGCTACTGCTTCTGGGGGCGAGACTGCCATGGCCTCCACTCTAACAAGGAAATTCAATTTCTGGCCTACCCTCCTAAACAAGAGCTGCTGTGGCTCTACCGTCACCAGTGTGCCACTAGGTGGCCTCATTGTTACTTTGTACACTGAATTTGGATCCCCAACATTTGTCACTTGCCTAATGAAATGCGTCGACATTTATCCTTGCCATACTGTTGGAAAACAGCTGAGAACGATGGGTAATTAAGATTCCCAATATGGCCAGCTCTTTTTGCCCCACTGCAATCTGCATTCCTCCTAGTGATCACTTGAATGTTGTTGATTGTATAGTTTAAGTTGCACAAGAAATCCACGTAATCCATCGGAGTTGCACATAAACCAGACCGGGATCCATAGCCTTTGTGGGGTGACCATGACCGGATCCGAAATCAAAAACTGTTGATGTATTCCCATTGGATTCATCGATCATAGTTTCCCCACAATTATCAACGGTGTAAGCAGTTGTCATCAGGGCAGACTTAATGGCTGCAGGGCTCCATTCAGGATGAACTGCTTTCAACTAGGGATGGCAACTCAACCCGAATCCGACGGGTTCCGACCCGACCCGACCCGATCGGGTCGGATTTTTTTTAAAAAAATTTGGGTTCGGGTCGGGTCGGGTCGGGTTTAGGGTGAAAGAAATCCGACCCGACCCGACCCGAAAAATATATATAATTTTATCCTATATATTTAGGGATAATTACAATAATGTCCCTCCATATATACTTTTTTTCAATTAAGTCACTGTTTTCATTGAATAAAATTTTTTTTATTATTATTTCGGGTCGGGTCGGGTTTCTAAGTCATATATTCGGGTCGGGTCGGGTCGGGTGAAACCTTAATTTCGTCGGGTCGAGTCGGGTCACGGGTGAAAAACCCTTTCTTCTCGGGTCGGGTCGGGTGGCCCAAAAACCCGACCCGACCCGACCCATTGCCATCCCTACTTTCAACAAAGCAGCCAATCCAGAAACATGGGGACAAGCCATTGAAGTGCCTGAAAGAATATTAAACTCTGTCCTTCGATAATCTGATGGAATCCCCGATGGACTAACTTGATCAGGCCAGGCAGCAAGGATGTTCAATCCAGGAGCAATCACATCAGGCTTCAAAATTTCAGGGGTCTCCGGGTTAGGCCCACGAGCCGAAAACGAAGCTACCACAGGTGCAGGCCTGACTCCTAATCGAGTCCCTTTAAAGACAATAGTGGCAGTGGGGGGTGCGTTTGATTTTGATGCAGAATCGATGTATTGCCTAATCTCATCTGCATTTGATGCACCAACAGCAGTAGCTGACAAGACATGGCAATCAACAACTAACCCTTCCCCATCGAAAACCCCATTAGCTATAATCATTCCGACCCCTCCAGCTTTCTTCACAACATCCCCTTTAGCATCTCTTGAATTAATCCCTCTATCACACAAAACAATTTTTCCTTTCACGAAGTCGGGATCCAAAGAACCTTCCAAACATAGAGAAGAAGAATACCCATCACCACCACCGGATCCAGCATAAACCAATGGGTACATCCGACCTGGAGACAGACCCGGCCCATTATACACACCGACTCCAGGCACAAATTACCATTTCCGAGCTTAACATCAGCTGGAAAACCCCTATCAATCGTACCAGCACCAATGGTAGCCATCCATGGAGCCACATTAGTAACACTTAATCCACCGGGACCCCCATTTCCAGCCGAGGCCGACACAAAAATCCCTTTATCAGCAGCACCAAAAGCTCCAATCGCAATGGCGTCAAGATAGTAAGGCACCACAGCACCGCCAACACTCAACGAAATCACATCAACGCCATTGGCCACGGCAGAGTCGAAGGCAGCGAGAATATCAGAGTCATAACAACCAGCATTCCAGCATACTTTATAAGCTGCAAGTCTTGCCTTTGGCGCCATCCTGGCAGCCACTCCTTTAGCATAGCCTAATGTAGAGGCTGGAAACACATACCTTCCAGCAGCAATGGAAGCAGTGTGGGTCCCGTGGCCGTCCGAGTCTCGTGGTGAACGAAACTCGGAGGTTTCATTCATTTTGCCGTTAATTGCTTCGTAGCCATTGTATTGAATAATCGGGTAAATAAATCGAAAAAAACACAAACATTTTAACGAGATTCAACTACTTACATTCTGGGTACCTAAGGTGGCACTAGATTTATCATTCAATTTTTTTCATAGGTTTTAATTACATCTCTAATAAATAGACCATGCTACATAATCGTAATCCAACTACAAGACTTTTTTATTTGTAAGCACGGATAATATTCGCTGCATTGACTACGTTCTACTCACTCCCTTCTTTCCTCTTTCCTCTATTTTCTTTACTATTGTTTTAAAAATCAGATCGGACCGGATCTGTCGGTTCAATAGGTTCAATCGGGAATTGTTGTCTAGTCCAGTTTAATTTACACCAATTGAACCGCTACTAGTGAACCGGCCGAAATCGTTGAACCGTTCAAACTCGAGTATTGTTGAGCTCGACTCGAACTTGAAAACTTTAAAAGTAAGCTCAACTCGACTCAAACTCACAAGCTAAAAATTATCAAGTTCAACTCGAACACAAAATATAATATTGAAACTTGAACTCGAAAAGGCTTGAACTCAAAAAAAATTTAGAAGCTCGATTAAAGCCTAAAATTCGAGCTTGATTAAAGTGAAAGAATAATTCACTCAATGCCCACCAAAAGGCTCCATGATTTTGAATGTCAAATTACCTTTATTATTTATAGAAGTTAGTTGTGATGTTCTTCTATGTTTCTTAACCATGTGGGATTGTTTTGTTATCATATTTTTACTCTTTAGACTTTTAGGATGTTCTTCTATGTTTATTAGTCATGTGAGATTGTTTTTTTAAAAAATTAAATCAAACAATATTATTTTGTTATGATTTTTTAGCCCTAAATTTATTTTTTAATTATAGTTATATAATTATATTTATTATTTAATATATTTTACCTTAAATATTATGTTGTAGTTAATTTGATATTTTGTTTCACTTAATTTTATTATTTTTTAACTTATATATGTTATGACTTACTTTGGATATTACTTGTGATATAAAAAATTATTTTTTATTAAATATTTTTAGTATTTTTATTTAATTTTTTAAATAATTATGACGTCGTTCAGTTCTATCGATCGAATCGATTCGACTAATTAAACCAATAAATTGATAGCATGATCGATTTGTTAACCAATTCGATTCTAAAAATCATATTCTTTATCGATATATTTATAAATCATATCTAAAGCATTACAAAATTACCTAGCGCCGATACGTTTTTTATTACAAGAACCGGAGCCGAAATCCTTTGTCGTAACGCATTGGCCTTTCCATTTAGAAGGAACAGGACCCAAATCACGGTCGTTGAAGCTTTGACGCTCGGGCCAAATACCCATGTCGATGACTCCGATAACAAGATCCGAGCCAAAATCGGATTCTTTCAAAAGGCCAGCTTTGTCGGTGGTTTTGAGTCCTAAGAAGAGAGGAGAGCGCGTGGTCTGCAGGTACCGAACTTGTTCAGGGATGACAGCGATGACATGGGAAAGTGTTTGAAGCTTGAGGACTTCAGTCGGAGATAGCTTACCCGCGAAACCGTGAAAAACGGTGTCGTATACATGAAGAACTTGGGTGGGAGTTGAAGGGGAGAGGAGGGGGAAGTGACGATTTGTACCAGTGCTTGTGATTGGTGAAAATGGAAGGCTTGGCATCGTGCTGGACTCTAACGATGAAGGTTTTCTGCTGGACCCTGGAAGCAGAAGAAGCAAAACAGAAAAGTGAAAGAGTGAAGAGAAGAAAGAAACCCATTGGTGGGCAAAAGGATTGAGCTCTGAGAGTGTGCGTTAATGGAGAGGTGGGGAAGCATAAAAAGGAGAGAGATTTGCGTGATGGTAATGTACGAAATTACCAATACTACGAAGAGGCCATAGCTCTCTCAACAGGCCAGGCCAGGCCAAGCACTGAATGGAACAAAGAGAAGATAAATAGTAATGGCGGTGGGGGCTTGCTTAGCTGTGTTGCTCTTCTTGTTTTATTGGTACACTCTCGGCTTAATTACCCAAATACCAATTCTTTTTAAAGATTATATATG
Source organism: Hibiscus syriacus (assembly GCF_006381635.1). NCBI lineage: Eukaryota > Viridiplantae > Streptophyta > Magnoliopsida > Malvales > Malvaceae > Hibiscus > Hibiscus syriacus. The sequence continues at coordinate 986,861 of NW_024063519.1, read as the reverse complement.
AATTTAGCGAAGAAATTAATCCATCTTGGTGGTAGAGTATTTTTTATTATTTATTGAAGTTTTGAATTTGAATGTTTTATATATAGGATATAAATATTTATGTTAAATAATTAAAAAATTTAAATGTATATGTATTTATTAAAAAGTGTATTTCTTTTACTAATAATCAATCGGTCAATAGATCAAATACCATTGATTAATTTAGAAAATATATTTTTTAATTAAATATTTTGATTAATAATGTTTTAGAAATCTTTAAATGGTCATTTTTTAAATGTAATTTTTAATTACATATATAATTTAGAAAAAGTGATATTTCAGCAGTTAAGACTACACTTGGACATTCCAATGTACTCGCCCTCCTTCAGCATTTACGGTCGCTACAAAGACAGTGACAAATCTTTGCAATGCCATAAACATTTTTGAATTAAATTCAGTCTAGATGAAAAATACAAAATATTTAAGTTTGAATTTTTATCATTATTTTCTGAAATTTTTTGTGTAATGCTTTTGTATCATAATTTTATCTTTCAATTTTATTTAGAAGATTTCAAAATTATCTTGAAGAATGAATATAATCATTATATCGTTTAATTAATTTCCTATTTGGAGGTTATATTCTCTCTCTTGGGAAAATTTATTAGATGAATCCAGCTCATCATGTCATCTGTGGTTTCAATCAATAAGGTCCATTCACGACATTTTTTAAGGTGAAACTTCACATCTTTCCTACATGAAAAAAAAAAGTGAGTAGTTATTTAGAAGTTACCTTGAGATGGATGAACCTTATTGGTTAGAACCAGAGATAGAACCCTAATCAAATATTGATATGGGCCGAAATATTAGGCTATTTAAGAAAAATATAAAGACTTATTATGTATTTAAACTCAAAACTCAGCATGAACCAAGCGGCCTTAGTGATTAGGAGATTGTTGTTGTCTTTGAGGTCACGAGTTCAAGCACGTATGTAAGGGTACGAGCGTTCATTTTCAAATAGTTGAAAGTCTTGTACAAATATTACCTTATATTCACCCTAACTTAAAAAAAAAACTCAAAACTTAAAACACAACTTCTAATTTGTCTAATATTTAAACTTATAATAACTTAAATTTTAATTAGACCAAAAATTTGATAATACAGACTTATAATTCTTTAGTTTGAACTCTACTTGATTAAATATTTAATAATTTTTATATTTTTAAAATTTAAATATTTATTTTTACATGAACCAAAATACTATTAAATCAAAATTATATTGAATATATAAATTTTAACAGGGTCGGGGGCCCTTGGGCCCTAAGAGAGCTCTGTCCTTGGTTGGAGCCACAATGACGTGATGAGCCGAGCCGATCAAATAATTTCTTTTTTTTAGATATTCTTCGAATCTTTTTTTAAAAAATAGAAGATAAAATTTTAAATTAAAATTATAAGTAAATATCTAAAAATAATAATATTTTTTGTTATTACAATTCTATTGAATAATAACGATATCTTTTATTAGAGATAAAATATGAAGTAAGAATCAAGGTTAGTGATTAAGAAACTGTGGTTATCTTTTAAACTACGAATTCAAACACCACATATGTATAGATATAAGTGTTCACTGTCAAATGATAAAAACTATTTGAATATATACTTTTTTTATATATTTTTTAGATTTAAGAAATAAAATATAAAATTAATTCATGAGGAATGCAACCGTAAACGTTTTGCTTTAGATTTCTTAATATAAAACACAAATGCTTCGTACAATTTATACATCGATACATTTTAAAATTTCAAGATTTTATTTAAATGAAAATGGAAGTTTGGTCCGTGACAATGTGGCAAGTAAACTAATATATTGTTAATTTAATATGAAACCTTCCAAAAAAAACTTATCATTTTATTTTAGTATTATAAACGACAGTATCCGGTTTGTTTTATTTTCCTTTAAAAGCTGATAGCCTGATACAGACATACGTGTGACGATTATCCAAGTTCATGTAGATGCCTGATTCAGCTTATATTTAAATATTCATGAAAATGTATACATCTTTTTGATTACTTCAGTTTATTTATTATAATTTGATATTTTAAAATGCATAATTTTGATTATTTTCTAATTTTATATAATATTTTAAACGTTTGGTATTTGATATAAACATGTTTTAATAGTTTAATAATTAAATTGATATACGGAATAAATTTGAATGGGTAATGGGATGATGTATCTGAGAATAAAAGAAAAGCAGATGGAGAGGATCTGGAATCATTTTCTTCCTACCTTTGATCACAGCCGTGTTTTGTGCTTAATTCAAATATACATATGATATGATGAAACCACTAAGTTTTTGTTTTGTTTGAGAATTTAAAACCTATGGGTCGAGGCAGCGGTAAAATGTTTGTTTGGGTGGGGACTGCTTAGTTATTGGACACTACTTTTTCGTTTCAGATTTCTAATCACATAAAACAAACATTTTTAATTCTATTTACTTCCATCACCGAAAGAAAGGAGAGTCTTTCAATAAAGGTACAGGCTGTGCTAACCCAATCCACGGGCAATAGTCTGAAGCAGAATGTTGATTGTAAAATGCAACACTTAACAACGGGAGGGGGGTTTGGTAAGGCTGCAATCAACATTAGTAGCAAAATGAGGACAGGACCGACGCTTAATTTGATATTATACTTCATCACATATGATTAATCAATTTCCAACTTCACCAACAACTGAAAACGTTTTTCTCAATAGAAAAAGAACAAAATATCTAATATTCAAGGTCCACACGAAAGTTTATCCAAAAAAATGTAGGAGTTGGTTTTGATTTAACTTATGGATTCTTCTTTTTTATTATATTAATGATTATATGACAGTAAATTTTTCTAGTATATAAGATTATTAGATTACATGTATAAATATATGCAATGTCGAGAGTGCTATTTATGGTTTAATTACTATACTATTCATGTAAAATTTCTGCAAGTTTGAGTACATATATATATTATATATATAGATCCAAAATGAATTTTCACGCATTGAAATTGAATGCAAAAATTGTCATTTAGGATATAAAGCTTTCGAGAGAGAAAAAAATCCTAAAAATATAGCTGAACTGAATTAAACAAACTTACATTGAAGCGTGCCTACAAATAAAGCTGAATGAGCTCATCACTAATCACGGATGGAGTCAGCACACCCAAATCTGTAAAGAGTAGACTAAGATATTGAGGAGGAGTGTAATCTCGAGCCGATGTTTCTACCTCTACCTTGGTTGGGATTGGTACCCCAAAATCAATAGGGCGTAGGGCAGGAGCCATATCCTTCTGATCCAACGGATAGTGTCGCGCAAACTACAAGGAAAAAGAACACATAACTCAGTTGTGCTAGTCGCTAATCCTAACCCTTCTTTCTTAGGTCAGTATTATGTAGCATAATTTCATAGATCAGGTTCAAATCATTCTAGAACTAGAAAAATATATGCAGCTTTTAAATCACCTTGTAGCTTTCTGCAGCCACATAAAAGGGCTTGTTCATGCTATGTGCCACCAATGCAATCTGGAATGTACCCATCATGTTTATGATACCCCCACTTTCAACCACTCCATCAGCTCCGACAAATACCATGTCCACCTCATCCATAGTGTACGCCACAGCACAGTCAATTAGAAGCTTTACAGGAACATCAAGCTTGGCCAGCTCATTAGAAAACCGTAATCCGGTTCTGTCTGGAATTCCCTCTGAAATTAAAAACAAGGTGTACTTCATAAACACCACAATCAGATATTACTATATCTAGCCACTATTCAGAAATCCAACATAAACAAAAGCATAGAAAATTACAAGACTTCTCTTGTGAAGAATGATGACAGCACATTTGGTTTGTTCCTGTTGAGATTTATTGCATGCAGAAGACAGTGTACTTAAAAATTATACCTGTGCAGAGAACTCGAAAGACTTTCTTGTTTGCCGCTGCTGTCTTCAATACTTCTAGAACAACTCTAGAGAAACCGTGTACCAAAATGGTACAACCATCAAAAATAAAATCTTGACTTAGCATTGCAATAATCCTGCGTGCCTACAGTATTCGGCAACAGTGTCTTTCAACAACAGGAATGCTTCAGGTATAATTAAAATGAAATGACATTAGTGAGTATCACTGAAAAAGGCACAATTTTATCTGAAATACCTTACAAGATATTTCCCCAAACTTCTCTGCACGTTCAATCAGGCGAGACTTTGCTGAATTAAAATCCTCATACTCTAACGCTGATGTTCTTGTTACATATCGCATGAAGAGATCACAACCAGCTGTCAAAGAGATTGAAGTTGCATCCCATGACTGCAACAGCAAACATAACCTTAAGAGTGAGGCAAATCAGAGAGGCAGCATTATTTACACAGCAAACTAAATGAGAACAGTTAGTGGATAGCAATTCGTTTTTCTCAATGGATAATTTGCTATTAGCAGGGATATTTCAGCCTGTTACCCTCTAATTTCCACATCCCAATAAATAGGATTCCCCATCCAAAGCATTGCATGTTACACTATGTTTAAAATCCTACCAACTAACAATAGCTTGCAGATGGTTTTAACTGTAAAAAAAAAAAAAAAACTTACTCCATTAAAATGGTTTAACTTCTTTTATTACTATGACATTAAAATTTTCCAAAACATGCTTCATGTGATAGAACATGCATCTAACACATATTCAAGGGCATCCGATATACCGTAAGGAAACTCATAAATCTATAAGAAGTATTGGCAAATGGTAACAAATATTTACAAAACATCATCATAGATTTAGCATGCCACCAAAAACATGCCTTCAACACCTAATAAATAATTCTTGAACTGCTTGTTTGACATCATGATTTCTCTTAAACAAACAAATGTTATAGATCAGGAAGTACCATAAAAGAATTGCTTTGGAAGAACCAATATTACTAGTCACATGCACTCACCAAACAGAATGAGCAAACCAAAAGAATTAAGCATATTGCCAATGGTATAAAATCATAGAGAGCTAATGTACACTTATTAGGCCTTGACAAGCATACAACCCAATAACCATGGCATTACCATTTTATTGCTTTGCCAAGTAGAAACACGCAGCAAGAAAATTGAGGCTCTGAAATTTTCAGTTTTCTAACTCCTAGCAACACAGTAAACATAGAAAACTAGAAAAAACCACACCTTTCCTTGCATAGCAACTATGAGTGAAAATTTTTCTACTATATTTTTTACAAAATAAAGCATAAAACTTCATTGAAACTTTCCTGTCTTTTGGCACAATGACTCGAAGAAAATGATTCATATGCCGGTGGATACACCTATGTTGAATGTACCTCCACAAGGAACCTAAATACACGTATGGTTATCTAAATATCCTAGCGTACCCACCAAAGATTTAACTGAAAAAAAAACTAGTAACAGATTCATAAAAGCCTGATAAATAAAATAAACTTGAAATTATTTAAACAAGCAAAAGCTAAACTAAAGTTCATCACTTCACTATGTTTCCAATATCATTAAATTTAGCAGACATGATCAAAACCTAATCATTCGCTAATTTAAAGGAACTGTTTTAATTTAAAACAAAAATACAGAAGACTCACTTTAAGCGAATCCGAAGCCTTTTTAAGCTCAATTTCAAGCTCCATCATAGTGGTAGCGCCACTTTTCCTAATAGCAGCCGAAAGGGCGCGAATAGCCGCCACGGCCTCCGCCAAGTCAGGCTGTTTCCTCCAGCTTTTGAACTCATCAATAACACTAAATGCCTTCCCGCTTCCTTCTCCCTTCCCACCAATCGGGGCATCTCTCCCATCACTTCCCAGCAAATCACAGTCGTCGGTATGGCGACCGACAGCCGCCTGGGCCTGAGCGAGCCAATCGCTCGTAACAACGGCGTTGTGGGCGGCACGGGTCTGGTAATAGGCAGAAACGTTAGATTCAGGGTTTAGGGAAGAATCAGCCATAGAAGGAGATGAGAGAAGGACGGATTCCGGATTTGGCGCAACACCGTCGTTTTGATGTTGCTGTCTGTCGAGAACGAAAGAAGCCGATCTCCACCACATTTAATAAGTTATGTGTGTTCGATATGTATTTTTTTTTAAATGTATTTGGGTAAGCTTCAAGTGTTAGTTTTTTTTTTTTAGTGTGTCGCTCTTTTCTCTTTCGTTTTTGTTAATAGATGATAATATTAACTTTCATTTTGATTGTCCATCATTAGTATCTTATATATATATATATATATATATATATATATATTGTATATATTTTTTTAATTTTAATAAATATGATTATGTTACATATTTATTTTTATGACATTTTTTATATTTTTAACATATTTTTTTAACTCTTTAACTCTTATTTATTTATTTATTTTAAAATTGATTTGGTATTATCACAATTAATTAAGATGACGTTTATATGATATATTCTCTCCTTTAAACTCTCGGATTGAATTAGATTTGGATAATTGGTTTGTGCTCGTGGATAATTTTTCACGTTGTTTGAGCTTGATTTATGGTTTGTCACTGGTCTTTTAATAGTCTTATCATTTTTGTGGTTCGTTTGTCGATGTAATCATATCTGTTTGTATCTATCTTTGTTCGAGTTTCTTAGTTAGATTTAATATTTTCTTGTATGATCATTATGTGATCTTAAGTTATTAGTTTTGTTTGTGATTATATATCTTTATTGTAATTTAAGATATTTTAAATAAAATTAGTTGTTTTTAAAAAAAATGGTATTTGGGTAAGCTAATTTCTCGGGAAATTTTCAAGGAGATGGTGATTAAGAAAATAAACTAGGTTAGGAAGCCATAGAGTCTCTGATCATGTCCGTGTTTGAAAAAAGGTGTTAAGGGGTTTATCTATGTTAACACACCAAAGACAAATCAAAGTTAAAATAACCAGTAGAATTAAATATATTAAAATTTTATCACACTTTAAATAGTATTTTATATTAAATTTTATCAAATTAAATAGGATAATTGGAAGAATAATGCGGTAAGTGATTATGAATCCTTGAAATTGGACCCACCAAAATCAATGTACGACTTGAATCGGTCTAAATTAATTAAGACGAAATCTTGAAACTGAAAGATAATAAAAAATATATATATCTAGCCTTAAACGTTTTATATGTGTGGATCATTTCTTCTTTTGAATAATATTCTTCAAAATTAAGAGATAAAAGCTTCAAAAAAAAAAAGGTGACCAATCTAGAGTGTTTTATGTGTGTGGATCATTATCAATCTATAATTTGTTTATACTTTCAACCTTATCATTTCAGTGACTAGAGCAGCTGCATCGAATGCCATAATGTAGGGCTTCACTGTTTCACCCTGAAGATTAAGTCATGCAACTCCTATAGATCCCTATAATCTGGTCATATTATGAACAGTTTGAAATATACTGGTTGAACTATTTAAATTGATAATAAATTTACTACATTATCCAATTTTCTAATTTTAAATTCAAGCAATTAATAAAAATAATAAGATTGACAAATTAAAATTTAAATATAGCAACTAAAGACTTTCCTAATCACACTTACCAACTCAAACCATATGTGCGTAACACCTCACTCAGCTCTAAGGGGGTAAATAAAACAAACGATGTCGTGTGCTGTATTTATTATCTGACACTGCCAAAAAAAAGCAGTAGAATTCCTTCCTGCTATGTGCTTTTAACTGAAAAATATGGGTTGTTGGGGTTTCTTTTTTTCATATGAGATCAAACGGCATCAACTCCTTAATTGATTTAGTTAATCAAATTGTAAGCACGTGGTTAAGATGATTAGAGATTGCAACTTCCAGGAGCACGGGCACCATTAAGTAGGTCAGAGTTTGAAGTGAATTAAATGAACTCATACGTAGTTCAGGTTTAACACATTTTAAATACTTGATAGAAATTTGCTAATCTTACACCCACCTCATGTGTTTGTTAATTAATTGTTTTTCAATATTTATGAACAAACAACGTTCGCACTTATCTCAACAAGGAAAATATCAAAAACTTCCACTTTTAGTACGGATGGTTGAAATGTAGTACTTAAAACACAAATAATGTTTATTTAATCAAATTATTGATTTATTATATATATATATATATATATATATATATATATATATATATATATATATATATATATATATATATATATATTTGTGAAAAAGTATTCAAAACCATTGACGTTCCATGAAAAATACAGTAATCCTAAAATTTATTTATTAACCATATTTTAAATAAAATTGTTTTTAATTATTAATTAATTTATTTGTTTTTACTTGATAATTTTAAATTTTAAATAATAAACTTATAATTAATTATATATTTTTATATAGTTCATTAATCAAATGTTTTTTAAAATATTGGTTGCCCTCGCGATTCTAAAGCTCGCATTGACTAATCCGAATAGACTCACGTCGCATACTTATTTTTTGTGAATGAGTCACCCAACGAAGAATTTCTTTATACACAAGATTATTGTCAATTTGAGTTATAAATTCCATTATATTCTTGAGCATGATGTATACTTTCAATTAAATTTCAATTATGCCCCCAATCCTTGTACTCTTCAAACTTTTGAAATTTAGTATATTGTTTTTATTTTCATGACTTTAATTTCTCTATTAGTATATGTGGCATTTTCCATGACTTTTGAAATTTAATAGAAGTCGGTGAATAATGTTATCAACTAGAATTTAATTTTTAAACCATTAAGTAAGGAGATAAAATTTCTAAAATAAAAACTAGAAAGCCTAAATTAGAAAAAAAAACTAAAAATTATATGCTCTGAAAGCATAATTACACCTTTCAAAGCATTTGTTAACATCAATGACTGAAGCGAATTAAAGATTTATTGATTGTAATGTATGTTTTAAAAGTGTGATGACTAAAGTGAAAGTACCCTAAAAGTTCAGTGACTACCAGTGTTTTTTACCATAAGATTAAATTGAGATTTATCATTTTTGAGGACTAAAAGATAATTATATCATTATGATTTTAACTTTAAAGGACTGAAAAAAGCTATTTTATCATTGGGCATGACCCAGCCCCTGTATCTATTTATTATTATGAAGGGTGGAGTCTAAATTGACAGTTACCAATTTATGATAAATGCTTAATTCTGGTTTTCACATATTATATAATTAAGGAAGTGTAGCTATGAATCCATTAGAAGAATGAAAGAAAAAGACTTTTGCCTACAAAATCAGAAATGTTTGTCTTTTTTCCCTCCCCTTGCCCACCAATTAGTTAATTCGGTTCATCAAGTCCAACCCTCTTAATCATATCTATACAATTATTTTAATTATAATTTAAATTACTAATATTTTATTATTTAATATGATAATTTACAGTGAACATATAAGAATATTTTTATTGAATAATAAATATAATTAAACACATATACTCACATGCATCCCTCTTAAGAAACTGGGCTCTGCGATTCGGTGAACATGTATCAATTGATCTGTCCATGTTAAAGCATGTAATGGAAGACAAGGTGTAAGTATTTATATCACGTTGAGTTAATTAAAATGATGAAATAGTCGAGGGAGGTGAATTAACAAGTAAAAGTTTTGATGGAATCTAAAGAGAAATGGAAAAGTTGAACACAAGAATTTTTTAGTGGTTCAACTTTTTAAACTAAAGTCTACATCTACTACCTTAACTATCTACACTAAGAATTTTCACAAATTTACTAATTTTTGTATCAACCTTTGAGGATAAGGTGTAATCTTATAACTTCCTCAAGAATTATACCCCAAAGAGCATTTGAGAAATAAAAACAAATGAGTAGAAAAGTGTTCTTCAAAAAGCAAAAGGAACATTGAAGAATGTTGACTTCGATTTTAGCTCAATGTGAATGCTTTGGCTTTTTTTTTGAACTCTTGTCTTCACATATGACGTGGAATCTTGTTTTTATAACTCTTCATCCAATTCTAACCATTTGGGTTGTTGTGAGAGCTAATAGAGTCGTAGGATGAAATTTCCAGCAATAAATATTATCAGACGCCTTGAGCACCAGTATTCGTGTTTGGAGTATCGTACTAACTGCATTAAATACAAAAACCTAGCCGTTAGGGAAGGGGAGTACCGATACTCCCACTTCGAGTATCGATACTTACATAGTAACGGTACCAAAATAACCTACTGGAATTTGCATAACACAAGGAGTATCGGTACTCCTACGAGAGGTATCAGTACTACATTATTTTTAAGCTGTTTGTATTGATACTGGTATCGGTACCACATGAACAATATCTATACTATAGCGTTGAAAATTAATTTTTGACTCAATTAGAATCCGAAACCCTTTGTAAAAAATTTAAAAATCATTTCCAGTATAAAACTCAATTTTCAATAGAGTAAAGTGTAAAATTGAAGTTTTTTATCTTAAAATGAATTTTTATATTCAAATGACTGAATCGAATATAATTTTAAAATTTCTTTAAAATATTAATTACTTTTGATATATCAAAAAATATGTTAAACACATCAAATACATAGAGTTTTGAGATTGTTTTGCAGGTGTTTCTTTATTTTACCGACAAATTATGTGTTCCATTTTCATAAACTTGAAAAATATATACAGTTGTTAAACTTGATAGCCTTGATGCTGGTAAAGTAAGCTTTGACGGTTTTGGTGTCAGTTCAATCTCATATCAGAGGTGCCAATGTTAGACTGTTAAAACGATTTAGATACGCCGTTTCCTTCTCAATCAGCATCATGACATTGACATCAATTATCAAATACCTTTTTCATTCTTAGTGTCCATCTAAAATCGAGTTCAAGTACAGTATCTAATGTATTGATCACAATGTAGCAACAACAGTTCCATTGCAGACCTGGCCAACCATGTTGGTGTATTTTTCCATAAAAGAAAAGGAGACAAGGAAAAGGGAAAGCAATGACACAGTATCGATTTATTTTGTATGAAATGGAAAGGGCACGCCATATTTTTGCTGAATTTCGTCCAAGACTCAGCCTCTGAATTCATCCATGAACTTTTATGGAAACCTGTTAGACGGGTAACAACTGCTGGAATCTTTTCTTCTTGAGGGAGTATTTTGCATCTAAAATGCCAAGTACCAGGAACCTATGCCAAAATACCACATATCAATTATTGGAAAATACATCAAGGAGCCTTCCATTGTTCAAGCTCATCCCATCAACCAAACATTTTCCAAACCCAGATTCCTTTTGATCTTTAATAGTTCTTATAGTTGCTAGCTTCTGAAAGCAGAAAACAATATGAACTCACCTGTCCAAAGCCAGAACCAGGAACAAGAACAATTCCAGTGACAGTGAGGAGACATTGGAAGTAATATGCATCGGGTGCCTTTATCGCAGCTTTGATTGCCTTTTCAGGTAGCTCAATTCTGGGAAAGAGATACATTGCACCTTCTGCCTTGTTGCATGTTACACCTTCTAACTTGTTGAATGCATCTTCAAGTGTCTGCATCAGGAATAAAAAATGCATCATGCTGAAATGAATGGATGTAACTGAAGGACCAGTAAAAAGGGTCATTGAATAGAAACAAGACAACTGTTTCATTTGTGTACGACTTCATTGAAATAATTTTTGTTAGTAACACACTTCAAGTTACCAAAATTTCAGGGTTAAGAACCATATTAGAATGTAGAATTTTAGCATTTACTTTTGCCAAATGCCCCTCTATTCATGTGTTAGAAGTAAAGTTCCCTATTAGTTATGTTTGTTATGTGAGTTTTATAAGTTTGGTGAAGGTTAGCTAATCTGTTATGAACTATTCTATAAATAGTGCTCAGATTGCAAAAGAATACAGATTTGATTGTACAGTTTTTGATTAATAATATTCTACTCTCTGTTACATTTCTTACAATATGACTTCAAACTAATCCAACCAAAGAAAGGACTTACCTTGGCACGCCTGGCTAAAGATGACAGGATTCCATCTCTTTCAGCGCTGTATGATTCATAAGATTCATCTCCAACCTGCGAAAGTCATTTACTTTTATCATTAGCAACAAATATCACATGCCTATATAAGCCATGCATGATTCAATCAATGATGAGCTTTTGTGTTCCTCCTACGTAAACATAATATTTCACTCCATTAAACAGAAAAGTACTGCCCTAAAGACAGATTCCAAATTGTCAACCAACCATGATAGAACATAATAGTTCAGAGATAGTTCCCGCAAGAATGAGTTTCTTCTATGAGAACCAGTGCTTACAAGCAGCTAGGCAAAGCTCTAAATTCATTTGGTCCCATGGAATCTATAATCTTCTTCATCATCATTTTTCTTGGTATGAAAGAACAGATTTCTAATTTCCTTGTTTTTGTGCACCTGATAACCTTCCATTAAACTTTTTTTTCCCTTCGGTGCTACAAGGGGGTCCCTTTTTTGTTTTTAATAATAATTTTATTAACGTTCCCATTGCCACAAAATTTAAAAGAAGTAATTCTATTGGTATGATCCATATATTCATATATTTTGTCAAACAACTAATGAAATTGGAATAAACACATCAAATTATTTTGAAATAGCAAAGGACTTAACCTTAGGTGGACTCATGACAAGACTAGCAAGAATTTGACCAGAGATGTTGGAACACAGATTCACAGATGCCACTTTGTATATTTGCTCCCTAACATCAGCACCGAACCCAGTTACCTCCATATAACCTCCCCTTTTCCCACACTCTCCATAATAACCTGGAGACAGTAAAAAAGTGCATTTTCTTTATGTCAAAAGTCCAAATTTTGCAGAATCTCTTTCACCTTCTATAACTGAAATAATAAATAAATGAAAAAAAATTACCTTTTGAGACTGACTGAAAAGATACCAAGGATAAATCCTTCTCACCATAACCCATGGACCGGGAAACCTTCTTGAAAGAGTGGAATTTCTTTTCAGGTACATAAACATTTTCCTGGTAAACCTGTAAAACCAGAAGTGGTTAATGTAGCAACGATATTTCCCTTGGGAATCATACCTAGAAAGAAAAAGTCATTGGCAACAAATTGCAAAGCCACGTGTATGAATCCCTACCTCGTCTGCCAGCAGAACAAGACCTTCTTGCTTGCAGAACTCCACAATTGCCTTCTGGTTTTCCTCTGGAAGAACCTGCAATCACAATGAGAATAAAATCAGGTAAAAACGAAGCTTAGGACTCTCTTCTCCATCTAAATATACTTTTGAAAAGCATACTATTGATTACCTGTCCTGTTGGGTTGCCTGGATTTATTACAACCAAGGCCCTAACAGTGATGCCTTTGGACCTGGCAGTCTCGACTTGTTTCTTAAGCTCAGATACTTCCAAACCTCATCCTGTGGATTCATCAAGATAGTATGGAACCTGCAAATAAAAAAAAAAACAACCATAACAATTGGCCAATCAATAAATCCGTGAACGATAAAAGAAATATCTATTTCCAAGCATTCTACAAATCATACCAAAGGCAGATAAAACTAACCCTCAAGAAACATAAAGCAACTTGATTTTGGTAAATTAAAGCTTAGCCAATAACCAGCAAAAAGAAACTATTTCAGCAACAGCTAAACCAAGATAACTTATAAATATCAAGAAGTCCAAACAAGGCTTTAAAATATGATATGCATTCCAAAGATCCACCATGCAGAGCAATTGAAGCAGAGTATAAAGGATACTGAGGGATGGGACAGAGAATTCCATTCTTCTCAGATCTTATCAGTAACTGCATCATCATATGAACCTGTAGATGAGAAAAAATATTTTTCATTACACAAGTTTTCATGAGGAACTCATCATTCAGCTTCGAGATAGAAACTTACTGCAGGGCTGGCACCATCTGTCAAGAAAATATCATTTGGATCAGCAGGAAAACCATCCCGAGCTTCGATTCCAGCAGCAATGGTATCTCGTAATCCCTTGACACCCTGTTGCCCAAAGAAAATGAAAAAGTATGAACAGCATGCAAGCATAAATTGTAAAAGTTTCAAGAGGCGAGCAATGATAACAACCTGGCTATGACTGTAGGCACCAGTTGCCCTTCCAGGAATTTGATCAAAAATTTGCCAAGCACGTTCTATGGAGTCCGCACTGTAAAAGGCCACAAACCAAATTACATGAGGCAAAGGAATGAATGTCAAAGAAAAAAATCATTATCTGCCGAAGTAAAGATTCTACAGTTATCAAAAGAGAACATCTCTTTATGTATTGCCTTTCACTGGGCTCAACCAAAGTTGATGGAGTTCTTTATGAAAAATCAATCATGGATTATTTTGTTGAAATCTAGATATCCGGAAAAAACAACTATTCTGATAGACTCAACCAAAAATGGAAGCTTTTTTTAGCAAAATATAAGTGGGGTATGTAAATTCTAGACTCATAGGAGGAACATATCTTCTTCTAGGTACCTATAAAGAACATTATAAATTTGTTTCCAGTAAAACATAAGGGGTAATATGTATATCTTCTACTCATATGCTTAACGCTGTGGTCCTGTGGATAAGCCAGATTAAACACACCTCAAAATTGATATCTTTATTGGGTGACAGAAAATAAATGAAACAATTATAAAATTTAACAGAAACAACCACAAAGCTTATGGCCAATATTAATTCTCGGTACCTGAATAAGCCCTAGGTTTCACTTTTGTCCAAAATGGCTGGATGGTCGCATAATGCAAGAACCTATTCCAAAGACATCCTAGTTAGAATTGCTTCATTCACATGACACAACTTTATGGTAATGAATAACACCAAATAAAAAAAAAAACCTCTCGGAAAAAAGTTATCGGCTGCTGACCAAGAGACTGAGGATTTCCAATGTTGCAGTACAATATCTGTAAAATAGGATTAACATTTAATACCAAAAACAAAATAAATAAGTTAAAGCGTCAAGTAAAAATTCATGTAATATGATCTCCCAACGCCACCACATCCAATTTCCACTCCTCTACATAACCTTTATTGTGACTCAGGAAGCATGCAAATAAACACAATTACTTCTACGTGAGAACACCATCCAGCCCACAGAATTCCACAACCATCAATGTCAACCAAATGAAATCCACAAGTCCAACATAAGAAGTCTCTTTATTGTACATCAAGAGGGGCAAACCTTTAAGCAATCCATCATTCTCAGATGGTAATATGAGATAAGCATGACGTTTCTACAGAACCATGGGAGAGAAAAAGGATAGGGGAAGAGGATATAGTCTCAATGAAGTATAAATCCAACTCTTCAAGTGTCCATTAGAAAATTTTCGAGTAAAAATGAAATATACCTCTTCAAAGGGATGAGCCTCTGGCTTGGCCTTTATATCTTCTTGCAATTTCTGGAAAAGATATAAAGAAAATATCATTAAAGCAGTATTCCATAAATTTTACACTAAATACATTCGGCTTCATATACAAAACTATATCAATAGAATTTACTTAAAGGTCCAAAAAAATGAAAACAGTCGATTAACATGAACAAAGATGCTCTAATTACCCAAAAGTCACCATTTAATCCATTTTCGATTATACTTGAATGTGCATGCAAGCATGATAATATATAACTTTAAACAATTAAATTGTTAAAACTACATCAAAGATGAAGCATATTGACACATAATTACCTGTGCAAGGGTGACAATCTCACCACGGACTGCATATTCGCATTCTATAACCTGGATAAAGAGAGAACTAGCAATAAGCAAACAGACGTATGATTCAAAAGGTATTAGGAGGTTCAAACTAGAATGATAATATTGCATATATCCGGAACAAATAAATAGAAGTGCTCAGAAACTTGAATTCTCCACTTTGCCATTGCCCCTATCATTTCCTTGTTTGCAAACGGTGAGCTTTAACCAAAAAAGCGGCTTAATAGACGATACAAAGATTGATTTGAGCACAAAAGGACTACATCAAGTCAGTACATGTACTAAAAACAGATCCCAAGCCAATGTAAAGTGGCTATCATATATGATGCAAGAGAGAAAAAATGAACTGGTCCCGTGAAAGATAAGTAGTACAAAAAGAAAGCGAAGAACCCTTAAGACATTTACACATTAATACTCAATAGGAAAGGAAATGAATAAACAAGCACAACATCAATCTAATGAGTTGACTAGTGAAAGATGGGTATAAGAAAGTGTTGATTCGAAAGGTAGAGCTCCCTGACTCCAATGCAACTCGATTACTACCTAAAGTTAACAGATAATAAAATGAAGCAATAGCTGAGGATGGCATAGGAATTGAATGAATTCAAAACCCGGTCCTCACATTCAATGATGTAGATTTTTTGAGATAACAAGACAAACACGACAAACAAAGAATAAAACCCAGATTCAAAAACATCAAATCAAATACTAAACAAAAATAAAGAAGAGGAAACAAAAGAAACCCAGATTCAGCAACGCTCCAAACGGAAGAAAAAAAAGGTAAAAAGGGAGTACCTTGGGGTTAATAGTATTAAGTGTTACAGGAGGAGCCATTGTTGAAGAGGAAGAAGGGGAATCAGCAGGAGGAGCAGAAGAAAATAATCGATATGAAGAGGAAAGTAGAGGCCGTTGAAACTGATAGTTTTGACGCGAATGTTGAACGAGGTTTCTAGCACTGCCAACCACAAATCTCCGCATATCTGCCTATATATACACACACAACCTACACGCCTAAAATAAAATCAGAGGCGAGAAGACAAAAAGAGATTCTATGCCAGGCCTTTTAGGCGCAATTAAAGACTTGGTTTTTCTTTTTCTCTCGCATAAATCGAAGAGGACTTGAACTTGTAGTTAACCTTCCGTTTAGCCCACGGTTCGATATTTTTGCGTGTCCCTAAGCCCAAGGGCAACTCCCTATACGCTAAAACCCACAGCTTGTTCGAGCTTGCGTACTTTTTACCATTTACCAGATTTAATGAGAATTGGTCGGACATGAATACAAGTAAATTTGACTATATATTCAACTGGTGTATAGTATTTATATTAAACAAACTTCCACTTCAAATTCCTTTCTCCCCGCATTACTTCAGAATTAAAAATAAACGAAGGCTGATGATCTGTTTTATTGAATTAGAATGAGCATAATACAGGGCTGGCGATCTCTTTTAATTTGGTACAACACACAACTTGCCTTTGTGAATTAAGAGAAATAATCCTTGTGGTGTGTGGAACATTGCAGAAAGTCGATATAATTCAATAAAAATCAGACGAACAAGATTTGTGAAGAACCGAGCAAGCTGTTCTTTGGGACAAACGAATGGTCAGAGCCGGATGAATTACTCAGCAGCCAAGCATTTTGACTTACAAATTAGCAACGGAAATGCATTAAACATGTGGATAAAGCATAGAATTAGGGACCAGTTTTCATTTTTTTTAGTCAATGAATGCAAAGATCTTCACCCAAGTTGTAAACTTCGTTCCTATTGTAATGCCTAACACCTAAGCTTTGTCAGCTTTTGGTTTGACATAAATGAGATAATCTTAGCCATAGTTGAATTTTCTGTCAAAGAATAGAAGTTATTGGAAATGGATTAGCATGTATTCGCCTGTCAGGTCCACACAAGAAGATAAAGCCTTAATTAAAAAGGAAATAAAAGAATTAAGAAGAGAGATAAGATCAAAGTGAATAAAGAACTAATTTAGGACAGTTTCTATGTTTTGCATGATTCATTCTGATATTGCAGCTTCTTTCTTGGTCATGGATTAGGATGTACTTGTTTGCCGTTTGCCAGGTGCATAAGAAGATATGTCTTCATTTATAAAAAAAAAGGGGATATAAGAACACATTAATAATTAACAACTTTATCCGACAAAATTTATTATTTCGAGTTAATTGCAGACTGATGCAATTTATATTGGTTTGATAAAGGCAGTCTGCACATTACGCCAATTGCAACTGAGGCGGGAATTTCACTCTATCACGCTCAACCTCATACCTTAGCCACAAACTACAACCCTCATTTGAACTAGAACATAGGCTGAGTTTATTTGATGAAAAAAAGGGGGGGGGGGACAACGAAAGTCTGCAGGCAACCTTTTGGGTTACTGTTAAAGAATGTACAGAATGAAAATATAGGGTGTAAAAGGATTTGAGTTATGAGTTATACATATTACATGTATAGTTCTACAAAGCAATTTTTATGTCAAAAAAGAAAAGGGCAAAAAGGGTAAAAAAACCATCATCTTAGTATTTGATCTTGGAACTTAACCCCAACCTTGACTCGGTTATGAAATCATAAAGCCGGTTCATAAGATACAGTAGCATCAGGCAGCCAATCATGGCCTTGTATAAGCGTAGCCACTGTGAACTTCCCAGCGTCAGCATCCGAGAGAGTGGACTTATAACCTGCCCATTTCACCCTTTTATCCACGGTTGATCCCGGCCCAGTATTTTGATATTCTGCATAGAAAATTGTGC
Source organism: Hibiscus syriacus (assembly GCF_006381635.1). Classification (NCBI taxonomy): domain Eukaryota; kingdom Viridiplantae; phylum Streptophyta; class Magnoliopsida; order Malvales; family Malvaceae; genus Hibiscus; species Hibiscus syriacus. The sequence continues at coordinate 968,490 of NW_024063519.1, read as the reverse complement.
TTGGTGGGTCAACATTAGTAACCCATTCTCTCCATCCCACAGGGTTCAAGAACGGCCCAATGCTAGACTGCATAATAACAGTGGTGGAATACTCTTTCCATGGCCTACCAAGATAAGTATTGGTAGTAAGGTTGCCGAATGCAGATATTGTACACTTTTGGATTGAAATGCCAGCGTTTTGGTTTGGGTCATTTTTGCCTTGAGCTGTGATGGTGTTGAACTGGTTAGGCAGTGGTTGCCTTGGCATGATGTTGCAGCTTTGGAACACTACCGCTGCATTCCCAAAGATGAAGTCAATCGTGCCCAAAATGTCACATTCTTTGTAAAACTGACGATTGGAATGAGCATAGAGCGTATCCTGGTAGGCATCGAATGCAGAGCGGTAGAATACCGAGCGATCGGATTGGGACCGCATAGCTACTGCTTGGTGCTTAGCTGCACCTGCTGTGTTTTCGAACCCTATGTCTTTTGCGATGAATCCCCTTCCTGCCACAGCTGGTAATTCACACAAAGTACTATCAGTTTCTTTATCCATATAATTAAAATCAAGCTGTTGAAAAACCAGTTTTCCATATTGGCATCAATGATCAAATGTGATTGAAATGACCACATTGATGAGACCTGAGGGGAGCATTGAAGAAGAATTTTCTTTAGATGCATCAAGGCCTTGTAAACTTATATAATTCAAGTCACATGGCAGTATCTATCAGTTGCAGGCCTTCTTAAATTATTTAGATGACTGGCACCACATGGGCAGACACTCGTATATCACAATTCACAAACGAGTCAGGCACATGGTGGGGCAACCAGCATTAATTTCCAGAAGGAACCAGAGGCAACTAAACATTAAAGTGGGAAATGCAGAATTTAGGAAACTGCAACACTTCTTCACATGGTAACATGCAAGCACAATGTGGTTTTTTTAGTGTTGTTCATAAAATATCTCACATTCTGCTGATTTCAGCTTCATCACGGTTTAAGATGTTTTCAGAAATGCGAGGGACAAAGACAACATAAACAAATTGAGGGTTTGCTAAATTGCTATAGATCATAAAATCTATCTGAAACCATAGATTTGAAACTGATAAAAACAAATAGTAAATAGTAGATGGTGTCATTTTCTGTGAAGATAGAAAATTACTTACCGAAAGTTGCTGTATCAAAGGTGGGAGTTCCATCAACAAAGTTTTTGCTGCCGGAAATTATAGTCTTAGTCTTGCCATCACCGTAAATCATGACATTCCACTTGTGTTTATCCAGGATCACATTCTCTACATACTTGCCTTCCTTCACATATATAACAAATCTAGATTCGTTCTTCTTTCCGATCAATTTCACCGCCTCGTTAATTGTCTTGAAATGACCAGAACCATCTTGAGCAACAATTACATTTGGTGTAGGCTTGGACTCCTGCAACAGTCTCCTTTCAGTGGGATGAATCCAAGCTGGGAACTCTGAAGATGCAATCCCAAGCAGCCTACGGTGGATCGGAATATTGAAATCAGTCAACAAACCCAGGATTTTAGCAACGATGGCCAAACTGTTGCTGGCAAATTCAGTTGAGTTCTGCATGGCGGCTCTGAGTTCTTGGACAAGTGTGGCGTTGAAGTGCTCTGTAGTGTTCAGTTCCTCCAGGGTGTCTAAGCATGTTTCTTGATCAGTTATCGTTGTGCTTAGCCAAGTCTTCAAGTCATTGATCTTGGAATCCGACAATACCGACTCTCCTTCCCCGACTTCCAGGGAAGTTGCCGAGTCATTGAGTCGATCCAACGCGTCATCAAACAGGGATCCGCATATATCTAAAGCATGTTTCACCTGGAGGTCATCGGTTTCAGCTTGTAACTTCTTGGGATATTGAGACAACTTAGCGAGCTCGTCGATAACAACTTTCAGAGACAACTTGAAGAGGATCTCTGGGTCAGTAGCGTTTGAGGATGCAATGGAAGATATGCTGGAGTAGCAGGAAAGTGGGTACTCAGTCACGCCGCAAACCGCCTTTAATGAAGCCACCGGAGTCAAATCAGTTGGGGGTACATTGTGGGAAGACGAGTTGTTTCTCTTGTGTATCAGAGTCCCCGCAACAGCGCCAATGATAACGGCTAGCAGCACGATAATGGAGATAACGAGGACGATGAGACGCCTTCGTGTCTTTTTCTTGAAAGCTCGCTCTTCGGCCTCGTCTATTTTTCCATAGCCCTTGAAAGACTTGATTGAATCCATGGCTCTTTTTTTTATCTTCTTCAAATTTCTCTAATGGACTTGCCTGTGGATCGAGTCCTTTTTATATAGAGAAAGAGAGGAAAGAGGTGAAAGGTAATATCTTTCTTGGATGCTTCTCTGTTAAGAAAATATTATTATCATGATCGACCATGGGAATGGACATAATAAATTAGCATTTTTATTTTCATTCACTAACATACATATGCTTCTGCCATAATCACACCTTGCATTCAAATTTCAATGAGATTTAAAATATTGCACAAACAACAAAGATTACTCATCCCTGACAGACAATTTTGATAATCACGTCTTATTCTTAAATAATATATCGTAGTCCCACGATCCTTACTCGGTTTCGTGATTTCGAAAATGCATTAAAAAAAGGGACTTAAGTTGGTGTAATTATTTTACATATTAGAGAGGATGGAGTCTTACCACCAATTCAGTGGACTAATACCAAAAATGACTGCATTTTGTGGGCCTTTGGGCCCAAAACGTTTTGCAGCTTATAAACCACTGTCAAACGAGTAGGAATAAACTTAGGCATAATATCAGTGTCTAAATTATAGCCAAAAAATAGGTGTCTAATATTTTCGCTGTTATATTTTTAGGTTTTTACTGTTAAAAAAATCATTAAGTGACATGTGTCGTATTTATATTTTTTTTTATTTTTTAAAAAATAAAATATTATTTAATTTTTTTAAAAAAACCATGAATGTGATACATTTCACTCAATAGTTTTTTTAACGGTGGACACTTAAAAGTGTAACGGAGAAAACATTAGGCATCTATTTTTAACGAAAAATTCTTTAGACACCAAATGTCAATTTTGAGTATAATTTAAGCACTTATTTTTAGATTAAACTTAAACTTAATGTATACATCAACTATAACCCATGAGTGGAATTGATATTTTACTAGAGGGATTATCAAGAAAGCTAAAGAAGTGTGTATAAGTTTTATTTGAAAGGTAAGAATTCTTCTATTACAGATGCAAGGGTGAGATGGAAAACAATTGATTCTCCTAAAATGGAAGATAAAATGGAAATGAAGGATTTAAAGATTTGAAATAAGACATGTATCATTTAATTGATTAGAAGATTCATGACAAATTAACGCTTATTTTAAATAATTTTTTTTTGAATGACAACAAAGAAAGCACTAAGTAGCCAGGCTCCAACGATCTAAATCAGCCTTATAGCTCAACTGCACCTCAACTGGAGGTGATCGAAAAACATGCAGTCCGAGTGAAAGACTCCAAGCAAGCCTCACTGAAGTATCCGCTACCAAGTTCCCTTCCCTCATAACATGAACAAATTCCAACTCCCAATCTCTGCAAATAATATCAGCAATGTGCGGAACAAGACTCAAAATCCTCTCCATGTTTCTCTGTAGAGAACGGTTGTAGGAGATTATTTCTGTTTGTACAGTTAGATAATTAGTTAGTTGGTTTTGGTTAGTTTACAAGTTAGTTAGCCGTCCAGTTATTGTATAAATAATTTGGTTGTATAATCTTATACTGCAGTGAAATAAAAAGAGCATTTCCAGTATTCTTTGGTTATCATTTTAACATTCTCCCACAAGACAAGAGCCTCCAAACTTCCTTATTATCAGTCTCAAGAATAACCCGTCGTATACCCTTGCGCCAAGCCAATTCCAATCCCTCAAGCACGCCCCAACGTAATAATGGCTGGAGTTGAAAGAAAATTCTTAGGCACAGAAAATAAACTATTGAGGTATTGTATTATTTAACAAGTAGAAATTACGATATTATTATTACTACAATTTAAAATGAGACAACACTGAAAAAAGAAAAAAAATTAGATGACAAGAGATTATTTAGCATTCACGTCATATACTAAAGCAATATTACATTGTTTAGACGATCATTCTCGAGATATTTTTAAGAAATTAAAGGGTAGTGAGAAAGAATACGATGGTGATGAGCATTGTGTATTATGCGTAATTGGAACATTGAAACGTGAAATTATTGATTTGATGGATATAGCTTTACAAAATGTGTCATAAAATCTGTTTGGAAGCTGGTGTTGATACAACATAATTTGTATAGGAACGTGACCGACAAGTACCAAGAATTTCATCAAGTAAACCCCACTTTACATAAATTTTTCCCTCAAACGATTTCTTGCAAGTTTTCAACAAAATGCAACTAAAGAGGGACACAGTTTATCTTAACGGTAGCTTCAGCGCATATATATATATATATATATATATATATACACTAATTCCTTTTATATTTTTATTATTTTTATATGTAGGCTATTATTGATTGAAGTTTTCAACTTGTTTTATATAAATATTATGTTTTTATCTCGTATAAATTTTAATTTTAATTATACAATTTTTTTTATTCTTGTTATAATTTTTCGAGTTGATGAATACTCAATTCTTTTTTAACATATTTATTTTTATTGGAAACGATATGATACTAATAAAATGATCCATTATCTTGTTATGTTAGTCTCGAATAGATTATTTTAGTTAAAATGTACTTTTTATAACATTTTAATTATTATTAATGGTGTTAATAATTTAATTATTATAAATTATTCTTAAAGATTTAGGTGTGATTGTATTGAAAATATTTGATGACTTTGAGAATAAAACTTTTAATTATTATGCAATTGATTTCTTTTCATGTGAATGAAAAAAAAATAAAAAAAATCTCATTAATGATTGGATGGCACTTGTTTCTCAAAGGTTTGACAGTTTCCTTCATCAAACCGTATAATTTTATTATTCATTCAAAGAAAGTTGATGTGGCATGAATTAAGCGGCTTATTTGACAAATGAATTGTTTTTTTAACTGAGTTTAAACATTATAGATGTCAAGGGTGTAAACGTTCATTATTAAAAGGTTTAAAATTATCTTCAAATAAATATTGTATTATACAGATTATAAAAAAAATTTATGTCATTATGTTTGGGTCCTCCTCACTTCGACGTATTCAAATGTGATTCTTAAGAATGATACGACCCTCTGCCATGTGCGTGAAACATCATCTACGCGTTGAACATGCCAGTGATTGCGCCAACTTTTATTTCTCAATAAATTTGTTTAATTATTTGCATTATGTGAATATTAAGAAATTAAAATGCATCTTCTGACATGGTTATCGGCAGCATTTCAACGTTCCATTTGTCAATATGATAAAACGTTTTCAATAAATTCTTGAGTTATTCGAAACACTATTAGCTGGAATTGACATTTTCTATTTTAATTAGTCTTAGGAGAGATGAGGAATCGACCAATGAAAGTGCAAGAGTTAACTTTTGTTTTTGTCATCAGACAAAAAAATTGAAGAAAATTTTGGCATACACTTATTATTACTTTTAAATCAGTAATAATTTAACAGATACATGGCCACAAATTAATCTCAAACCAAACAAGAAGTAGGTGCTACATGACAATACAATAGCTTCAAACTTATTACAACCCAAGAGAGAAGGGAAAGCCTGTAGAGCTTAACCAGCTTCCACCGGCAATGAACCTGCCAGGAGTGAAAGCCTGAGCCTCGGTTGCACTAGTGATCACCTTGTACCCTCCCCATTTCACCCTCCCAGAGGTTGAAGCACCGGCGCCGGTGTTCTGGTACTCGGCATAAAACAAGGTTCTCAGGGCGAAACTCCCACTCCACTCGTGCCACCCAACAGGGTGAATCACATTACTGATGGTCGATTGCATTATGACAGTTCTAGAATATTCCTTCCAGGGCCTGCCAAGATATGTAGGGAAGTTATTTATAACAGCCTGCAAATCAGAAGTGGCACCTATCCTACATTTCTGGATCACAATGCCAGAGTTTTGGTTAGGGTCGGTCCTGCCTTGGGCTGTCACCATGTTCTTCTGCCCTGAGTTTGGTCTCCGAGCATGGATGTCACAGTTTTGGAACACGGCTGCAGCGTTGCCGAAGATGAAATCAACAGTTCCTGCTACGAGGCAGTTGACATAAAACTGTCTATTGGAGTGAACGTAGAGAGTGTCTTGGTATGCCAGCATGTCACATTGGTAGAATGCCGATAGATCAGAACCGACACGGAGGGCAACGGCTTGGTGCTTTGAGGGACCTGCTGTGTTTTCGAAGGTTATGTCTCGGGCAAGGAACTTTTCACCAACCACAGCTGCAACCACATGGGAACATATATCAGCATACAAATCAAACTTCAAATACTGTAAGATTAAATCAGCAAGTACAAAAAGCCAACGCTTTTATTTGGCATATCATATAGAACTTAATGAGGTCCCATGTGATTCTGTATGATTCAGAGTACTACTATAAATTGGCTCAACGGCACATGTTGCCTGCAGTTTAATGATGTAGCTGCCTAAAAAGAAACATTGCTAAACATCAAATCAATTGTTTTGAATTTTGACTTTCTGATTTCAGCTCAAACTATGTAGCTACCTCAACTGCTCACAATATCATCGTGCAAGCTTGTGTTGGTTGGGCCCTTCCAAGTTCCAACATCAGCCATTGGAGCCTTATTGGGATGGCTTCCAAGTGTATAATCAAAAAAGGGAAAGAAAATAAAATATTGTATTGTACGTTGGCTTGGCGTGCCTAGTGTGATTTGAGTGCATCAACTTGTCACGTGGTTTCAGCCAGGTGATAAAAAAAATTAAAAGCAACAGCTATCATCCACGGAAGAAAATTGTTCTACGACTGACTGAGACAAGTCAATGAAGCAACCCCTAGTCCCAACAATCAAATTTCAATCACTAAACTAAAAGAAGCAAAGTTTGTCTACAAAAATCAACGCTTCGATTTAAACCTCTGTCTAGAAAGAAAAATATAAGAAGGGTATGGGAAGTTCATGGTAGGGTTGAGAATGTATGATCCAGCGTAAAATTATAAATGGTAATGGGGAAAACGACATCCACAAGTTGTCACCCGACAACTAGTGATTCGGTGGATTATTTGTCCATTTTGCAAAATGTTCTTTTAATACACACTGTATGTTAAAATATAATATCCCGTTTGAAGAATTGGCCTTTAGTGAACTAGGCCATGTTCTACGCTCCCTAAATCTAATGAGAGAACGTGGGAAAGTTCAAACAAATATGATTTCACAGTGTGAATCATTCTTAATGGATAAGCTGACTACCAAACCTCGTTTCCAGTGTCACGGTCAGGAACCAGAGACATGGTGTAATACTTTACTAAGTTCTTCGATGTTTTTAAAAAATGAGTAAAATATTAAATGCAACTGAAAGAAAAGAAGGTAAATTAAAAGTAAAACATATGAAGTGAAAATGGGCTTACCAACTGTAGCGGAGTGGAAAGTCGTGCTTCCATCGACCACATTCCTCTTCCCGGTGATGATCGTCCTAGTTCTTCCGTCTCCGATGAACATTATGTTAGTCTTCTTCTTTGGGACTTCCACATTTTCTCTGTAGATACCTGCTTTGATTCTTATGATGTACCTTTTGCTGCTTTTCTCCGGTGCTTTGGCCACCGCTTCCGACACCGTTTTGAAGTTCCCGCTTCCATCTGCCGCCACGACCACGTTAGGGGTCACCGAAGATGACTGAAGCAGGCGCCTGTCGCCGGCAGACAACCACTCTGGCCAGGCAATCCCGTTTTCGTCCTCCTTCAGCTTCCTGTTCGATGTCTTGAGCATCATCTCGTTCGCTATGTCAGTGTCCGTCATGTTCTTGATCATGGCAAGAGCATTACTGCACATCTTTTCGACGTACTTCTCGCCATCGATCAGCACTTCACGGATTTTCTTGTCGGCAGCTTCGTGGGAGAAACCGTCCAAGCAAGTCTCTTGGTTGGTCATGGCAGCAGTCATCAGGGTCTTTAGGTCATCGGCATGCTGAACCAATGTCTTCCTGTTTGGATACTGGTGAAGATCCTCGACAGCTTCGTGGAGCTCGTCGAGGGTCTCATCGATGGTCTCCAAACAATCATGGAGAGCCGTCTTTTCACGCTCAGTTAACCCTTTCTTATCCAACAGCTTCTTGATTTTGAAGTAATTGTGTTCGACAGCAGTGGTGGTGATGTTAAGAGACAATTCGATGACATCCTTTTGGCTCCTCGCCTTCTTGGCTGATCCAGCATGAACTTTAGCAACTTCTGAGAAGCACAACTCAGGGTAGAAGGTAGCACTACAAGCTGACTTCACAATGGGGTAATGGGAAGTAACGCGTTCGTCATTTCGTGAACTCACTCCAGCAACAATGCCGATTATGGCAGCAACAATGACTAACGATGCAAAAACTGCAAAGAAAATTTTATTGTTTTTCTTGGAGGAGGAAATGTGTTTGGCAGAACCAGAAAAATTGGTTAAAATTTCTTTAATTCGGCTCATTGTTTCTTGTTGGTTAGAAGAGAAGTTGATGGAACTTTAAAGCAAAATTGGAAGGGTGTTAGTGAAGAGATGTGGCAGCCTGGCTGGACGATTTAAAGAGCTTCGAGAGCAGACTCAGCAAAGGAAAATGGCATATTCGTTTTGGCATTTCAATTATTTCATGAAATTCAAATTATACCGTACATGACATGACTTTTCTTTATCCTATCCTTCTCTAGTTCCTCTTTTACTTTTTCACCTTTAAAAAAAATCCAAAAGCTTTGTACACATATGAATTACGATACAACTTGAAATATTTTTTTTCAACTTGCGGACTAAAAAAGTAGGAGCAGGTCAGGGATATCTTCTGAAAATATACTGTAATTACACACACATATATATATATATATATATATATATATATACCAGAAATTATTAGATGGTTACATTTAATTTATATATATATTATTTTTTATGATGAATCATGATCTTTTTCTTAAATATAAATAAGAAAGATGTCCCTTTTTCCCATATGTATGGAGTAAGGGGAGGTAAGATAGTAGGTTACCCCCAACACCAGGTTGAGAGCAGCTTCCGTAAGAGACCTCCGAATTATGAAATGCCCTCCGTGGGACTCGATCCCACGACCTCAAGGTTAAGAACCTTGTGCTCTACCAACTAAACTGGATGATCATTTCTTTTATATATAAATAAGATATAGGTAGTTATTTAAAAATTAATTTAATTTATTGGTGAGCTGGTTTTATAAAATAATTTATCATATATATACACACTCTAGATTTAACATTTTAGAATTTTAATTCTAGAATTTTGTATGTGGGCAACACGAAGCTGGGTTCATAAAGTAATTTAATTTTTTGAAAAAAGTTAAATATAATTTAACTATTAATTTAGTTTGTAGTTGTTTAAAAGAAAATAAATTAATTTTGTTCTCATTTGTTAAGGGTAGAATTTATTTTTTTCATTATTTATTAAAGTTGCAACTTACTATTACAGGGGCTAATATCACGGCCATCTCCAATCTCGTCTCCGAGTATTGGGCTTAAAATAGATGATTTAAGATTTATTATTCTAATATTTATAATTTAGAGTTAATGGTTTAATATTTTAGAATTTTTTCAGTTGATAAAAAATTTAGGTTAAGAGTGGTTTTCCAGTAGGGCCAGACATACCTAAAGATTTTAGAATTTTAATTTATAGAGTATAATATTTGAAGCTTAAGATTTATAATTTTAGAACTTAAAGTTTTAATTTTAGAGTTATATATATATATATGGTAAGTGAAAAAAATAATAAAAATATAAAAATATAGATAAAAATATTAAAATAATCCATATAAATGCTTACTATAATATACTAATAAAATGAAAAAAAAATTGGCATGCAAAGTCTGTCATTCCTCCAACGGTCGGGGGCATGTGTTGTTTCTTTTAACGTTTATCGGATTTTAAAAATTAAGAGCTTTTTTTTATTTAACGAAAACTAAGAGCTAAATAATCTATAAGTAATTTTTTTATAAAATCTAAAATTCTTAAAAGGATAACCAGTCTTTTGAAATGACAATAATGGATGTTTTATTTCTCGGAAGGTCATAAAGAGTTTCTCATTTATTTTACAAGGATGCTATAAAATGAAGTTTCTCATCTTCTCAGGTCCAGAGCCAATGTTGAAGTTTTTTTTATCCTAAAGTTTCTCATCTTATCCAGAGTTTCTCATTTTAGATGTACAATCCTAAAGTTTCAGACACCCATGTTGCAACTTGCAATTGTTTTATATTGTCGCCTTGCAATTTGCATGACATTCACGTGTTTCCTTTTTCTCCTTGGATTCTCAAACCAATAACAATATTTTTTTTTTCACAGTCATTTATTCAATTCTTTAATTTTTTCTAAAGGTAGGCCTCGTTAAAACTGAACTTGTACCACGATCGAATACTATTTTTTTTTAAATAATGACAACTTAATTTTATTAAATAATATAATGAATTAAAATTATAACACATCATAGTAAATAGGTAAATTTGGAGACAATGGTCACCAAAATATTCATACAAAAGTAAATAATAAACCTAAAAATACGAAAAAAAATTAAAACATTCAATTGGAAACTACGATCAATATCAAAATCCAATAATCTTCATACAAACTCCTTATCTATGTCGAATGAGACGCTTGACGAAGTGATAAAAGAGTGAATAGCGAACCAAATAATTTGGCAAACTGCTTCGCTACACAATTCTGATTACATTGGCAAATAACCTTTTACCAAAAGAGGATATCTGACTATACTTAACCATCGACTAACCAATCAGAAAATAAATATCGTGATGGTTTTTGTGTGAGAACCAAAACGACCGCAAAGGCATGCGAAAAAACATATCAAAACCGTGAGGATCGTGCCAATAGAACAGAGGAAACGCGTGCCACAATAGCAAAAAATATCATGTCACAATGATATAGATTCTTCAAAATTAAAAATACCCCTAAACCCTAAACCCTTAATCCATAAAAACCATAATATACAAATAAAATAACTAATATTCCCGAGTGATCGGCAACTAACATTAATATTGGTGTTCCATCGATTAAATAAAGATCAAAGAAAAATAAGAATATGGTACAAAAATATTAAAAAGAAATTAGGTTAAAAAACTTTTGAACAATAACTCAATCAAAATAATAAAAGGAGAAAAGCGTACTAATACTTTATTAATCATAACCAAAATATACGCCAAAACTACCAAAAATCAACTCTTTAATTTTATGAATTTACTTATTTTATTTTTCTTATCAAAAAAAGTTTTTTAACTTAAAATTTTCATTTTAGTTGTTTACCGTTTAGGCCTTTACCTTTTTTTTTATTATAACGAAAAGTTTAGGTTGGGGGTAGCTGTCTCAATCCAGGGTTAGAGCATACTTAAGATTTAATTAGAATTTACAGATAATCCACCAAGAGTGATGATTGTGAGATTTAAATTTGATCTTATAAATTCAAATTTTTAAATTCCAACCACTTATATCAATACTCTCAGTCTTTTACCTTTTGTTATAACGTTAAATCGACCTAAGTGTGATGGAACAATAATAAAGTCTTAAATTGATGTAAATTGTTTTATCATTATTAAAATATAAGATTAATTATTTTATTATTTTTATTGGGACATTAATAAATTTAAAATGTTAAAAATAGTTTATAATAATATTTTAATATGATGAAAAATAATTAATACCATCTTTACGGTTCTATTGTTATTTTAATATATTCGAGCTAATTTAATAAAAAAATTAAAAAATAAAGATACATAATAAAATTTAAGGATTAAATTATTAAACCAATAAAATTTGAAAATTCAAACAATTATTCAAACTTAACTAATTTCACTCATGAGTCACGGTTCAATATTCAAACGTAATTACTTCTTCAAGATTGAGACACTTGTCCTAGTTTTTTTATTTTTGTTTTTCTTTTTTGGAAATGAAAGAAAAGTGTGTTACTAGACTAGGTTGATACCTCTTCAAAGCTGTCGGTGCTAATATTTTTTTTTTGGGTAAATCACGTATTTATTACTTAAATTATCAGTTTTAATATGTATAAATATCTAAACTTTTAATTTTTTTATAATCATACATAAATTTTTTTTTTTTTTTTAATTTTAATATCTCTTCATTCAAAATTTAATGTTAATTTTTGAAAAAACTTGAAAGTTTAGGTATTAAAACTAACTAAAATTAATAGTTTAAGTACTAGATGCGCTAAGTTTTAACGGTGTATACTAAAATGAAATAAAAACTAAATGTTATGTATTATTTAAAAAAATTAAATACTAAAATAGACTAAAATTAATAGTTTAAATACTAAATGCGTAGTTTACCCTATTTTTATATGATTCTTACTCTTTTGATAAATTAATTCAACGGTCTCTTCTTATACACCCTTCTTCCCCTCTTCTTGCTTTAAGACGAAATCCCGTTACAACCCTTTATTTATTTCGTATTTAATATATTAGCGGTAATATTTTTAACTCGTTAAATATTTCTTATTTGATTCTTCACATTATATTTTTAATATCACAACAGTATATGTCTATTTTTATTTTATTGGTATCGGAAACCGAATTACTCAGTAAGTCGAAGAGGCCCTAGTCCCCACTTTCATCCAATTTTTTTCGGTTTCCTTGCACATGTTGAGCAGTGGAAAAGAAAATTTCCCATATTCTCGTCATATTACTTCTTAATTTAAGCTGATTACTGTAATATAATGAGGAGTACGTCAGGAATACGATTTTAATTTTTTGATTAGAAGAAACATAATAATCTATACATTTTCAATTTTACCAAAGTTAAAAACATATAGTAATCTTTGAGTCTTCAATTGAAGACTCCATATATTTTTGGAGTCTTCTAAAGTACTGTATTATTTGGTTTAATTCGAAAAATAATGTTTAAGGTAAATTACTTTAGTAATCGTTTTTTTTCAAATGCATTATTTCAACCATTTTTCTATTTTTTTCCTCACTTTTGGCTTATATGAAATATGTACTAAAATTCAAAATGTTTACCAGCTGTTTTGATAGAGAAGAGCTAATATGGTTGTGTGCACAGTATAATAGACACGTATATAAACAAAACAAGCAATGATGGGTCAAAAAACAGCATCGCAGCCATGGATTCCGGGAGAAATATAATTATTTAGAACCCAACGTATCCTAAACAAAGGGAAAGAGGCCACCAATGAACAGTTTTCAATATTTATTTGGATATAATATATCTCGTGTCCATGGCCCTTTGAATTAAATAAATCGAACCAATACTACTTCTAGTTAATTAATCATTTTTAACTTTTTCTTTTTTCTATATAAATTATTGAAAAGAGGGCACATGATAATTATTTTAATTTATTCTTCATATATTATTTCAAAACTTTATTGTAACGACCGCCTCATTGGATACACAAAACAACTTAAAAATAACCAGGTTCGTTTATGCCAGCAGACAACGGGACAAAAGCACATATGTTAAAATATAGTAATTTAATTTTTAGAAATGAAAATATAATTTTCCCATGATAAGAACAAATTCATATATTGATATATTATGATAATATATATATATATATATCGACGTATTCTTTATTTTCTATAGTTACGAGACAACTGGGAGAATGGGTTTTCTCAACTTTAAAAAAAAATCTCTAGCATCTTGCTTTTCACCTTTTAAGTAAGCTCAATTTCTTTTATATAAAAAAGTATGATCTAATGAGAGTTGTAATTGGCTGTTTTCCAATAATGATGGGTCAAGTATGAGGTGTCACCCAATCTAATTAACTAAAAAAAATAGAATGTCCAATTATCAACTTCGTCCATCCATTTTATAAAGTTAACACTAGTAATTTACCATAATTTGATCATTCCATTTCATGAAAAGTTAAAGGATTAAATATAAAATAAGTGCTCAACAGGGGCGCAACTAGAGATTTATTATGGATGGTTTAAAATATTTTTTTTATTTTCCATAAATATATTTTAATTGAGGGGAGACTAATAAATTTTTCTCTCTTTATTTTTAAATATATATTTTTTATATTAATTAATAATTAAAAATACAATTGGTGGGGTTAAGGCTCCCCTTGCCCTCCCCGGTTCCACCCATGGTGCCCAAACTATGTTGCTTTTAACAAATAAGTGCATAAAGTATTTTTTTTAACTCGTACATGTGCCTAAAATTATAAACGTTACCACTTTAGGTGTTCAGGCCTTCAACGGTGTTAAATTTCCTTTAAGTGACACATATCACAATTTGATAATTTTAAAAAATTTATTTAAAATTAAAAAAATAAAATTATTTATATTTTTAAAAAACATATACAAAATTTTGAAATAACCTAAAAACTTTGAAAAAAGTTTATTTCAACTCCTAAACCCACGTCGACCATCGTTTTTTGTCGTCGACGAAACTCCACATAACTTCACCTCCCCTCAGTGACCAAAACTCCTATAAAATTGTGACTGATAGACGACAAATCGACGTTTTACACCCCGATAATCTTAGGATGAAAATCGTGGTCCTACGCAATTTCGACAATCAATCGACGACAACTACGACGTCATATGACTATGAGGACAACAGGGACTACGTAGACAGAGGTGGTCGTGGTCTGAAAGGGGGCGAGATAATGTTAGGATTTGAGAATTTTAGGGTTTTTTAATCATTTAAGATAAATTAGTTTTGTTTATAAATATAATAGTAGTAATTTAATATTTTTTTAAAAATTCAAAATAATCATATTGTGACACACATCACTTAACAGAAGAAATTAATGTCGTTGATGGTTGGACACCTAAAATAGTAATGTTTGTGACATTAGGCACCGAGATGAATAAAAAAATACTTTAGGTACCTATTCGTGAAAAATGATATAATTTAGACACTTGTTTTATATTTAAGTCGAATTTAAAAAAACTCTATTTGGACATTACTATTAAATATTAGACTAAATGATATCTAAGACGTTCAATTTTTTTAAAATAAGATGATTTCTAAATAATTTTTATATTTAATGTGATTCTGAATCAAAAAATAAAAATTTATTTGATCAATTGATTAATAAAATTGAACATGGATCGATATGATGTTAACATGATGATCTATAATATTGATGTGACAATTAGGGATGGCAATTTAACTTGCATCCGACGGGTTTTGACCCGACTCGATCCGATAGGGTTGGATTAAAAAAATTATATTCGGGTCAGGTCAGTTTAGTATATAATATTTTCAGGTTCGGATCGGAGTTGAGTTAGACCCGATCCGATACATATATTTTTATATACACTTTAGCTTATTTATAAAAATGACATCCTATATATAAATGTTTTTAGAGTTTCTCTCATTTCGTTTTTCTTCTTCTACCGCATGTTTGAATTCTTCTCTTAACTTTTTTTTAATTTACTCTTAAATTCTATTTCTTCCCCACTTCAGTTTGAGTGTTAACAATTTTTTTTTGTTTCATTATTTAGATGGTCCCCTCTCCTTTTTGAAGTTTTTTTCTCCTTTTTTCGTTTTGTTCAAACAATAACTAAACTTTGAGAGTTTGTTCGTTGAATGTAGGCACATTAAATGCTAGGCTGCTGGAGCTTACCAACGTACTTAGTAATAAGAAAATAGATTTTGCATGTATTCAGAAGACTAGGTAGAAAAGTGCTCGCGCCAGAGAGTGTAATGGGTACAAGTTGTGGTATTCAGGTGTAGATAACGCTAGAAATGGGGTGGGTATCTTGGTATCCTCTAGGCTCAAGGAGAATGTAGTAGAAGTTTGTAGATATCAGGATAGGATCATGATGATTAAGGTTATTATAGAAGCGGAAGTGGTGAATGTCCTATCAGTGTACGCCCCATACGTTGGCCTAGGGGAGATAGAGAAACGTTGCTTCTGGGATCAGTTAGATGATGTACTTAGGAGCATTCCGGATGACCAAAGAGTTTTCATAGGGGGAGACTTTAATGGCCATATAGGTAGAGCAACCGACGGGTATGACGGTGTTCATGGGGGTTTTGGTTTTGGTAGTAGGAACGAGGAGGGGCGTACGTTGCTTGAATTTGCTACTGCACACGATATGGTGGTCACTAACTTCTTCTTTAACAAGAGAGATGTGAAATTGATTAGGTTCCATAGCGGGGGACATTGTACCAAAATCGACTATATTATGGTTCGAAATCGGGATCGATGGGTTTGCATTGACTGTAAGGTGTTCCCTGAAGAGGCATGCGTATCACAACACAGATTGTTGGTTTTGGTGTTCCGCGTATGCCATGGGCGGAGCACTCATAGGAGGGCTACACTTGGTAAACCTAGGATCCTTTGGAAGAACTTACATAGAGGGACAACTGATGACTTTAGGAGTAAGGTTTTGTCTAATACATGTTTTGGAACTACGAACTCAAATAATGCAGATATGTTATGGAAAAATAAGGCAAATTTCATCAGAGAGGTGGGAAAAAATACCTTGGGTTATCGACAGGGAAGGTCAAGGAGCATAAGAAATAGTGGTAGTAGAACGACGAAGTCCAAACTAAGGTGAAGACAAAGCAAACTTGTTTCAAGGAGTATCTACAATGCAACGATGACGAAGAAAGATCGAGGGCTAAACAAAGATACAAGGAGGCAAAGCGGGAAGCCAAGAAAACGGTGGCTAAAGCAAAGGATAAGGCATACGAGGAAATGTACAAGAGATTAGACACCAAGGAATGACAAAACGACATCTTCAGGCTAGCAAAATCCAGGGGAAATAGGAAAAATGATCTAGGTAACATTAAGTTTATTAAGGACAACAATGATGTTCTTTTAGTGAAAGATTATGATATTAAGAGGGTTTGGGGTAGTTATCTCTTTGGCTTATTTAATGACGGTGCCTCTCCCAGTAGAGATAATACCATTGATAGGTCAACCGACCATCATACTACGACCAATGACTGTCCTACAAGTAAGATTGGGTTTGAGGAAGTCAAAAATGGCTCTTAGAAAGATGGGAAGGGACAAAGCTGTCGGTCCAGATCAAATTCTTATCACTGTGTGGTTGGCCCTAGGAGAAGAGGGTGTTAAGTGGTTGACCAACATCTCTAATATTATATTAGAGACTGCCAAGATGCCAGAGGAGTTGAGAGAGTCTACGGTGATACCAATCTATAAGAATAAAAGAGATCCCCTACGTTGTGGCAACTACAGAGGTATTAAACTACTCATCCATACCATAAAGCTATGAGAAAGGGTGATAGAGGCTAGGTTGAGACAGGTTACTAGGGTTTCAGAAAACCAATTTGGATTTATGCTATGCAGGTCTACTACGGAGGCAATTCATATACTCCGACGGCTTATGGAGAAATATAGGGAAAAATAGAGATCTTCACATGGCGTTCATTGATCTTGAGAAGACGTATGATAGAGTTCCCCGCGATACCATCTGGAAGACCTTGGAATCGAGACGGATTCCAACTGCTTATATCGGGGCAATTCGTGATATGTATTGTAGATCTACTACATTCATCATGACTACAGTTGGCGACACCGAGGCTTTCCTAGTGGAAATCAGACTCTACCAAGGGTCGACTCTTAGCCCTTACATCTTCGCCTTGATTATGGATGACATCTTTTGTGCGATACCAGATGGGGTTCCATGGTGTATGCTTTTCACTGACGACATTATCCAAGTTGCTGAAACAAAAACTGAGCTGAATAGTAGACTGGCTACCTGGAAGACTACTTTGGAAGAAAAAGGTCTAAGGATCAATATTGAAAAGACAGAGTATTTATGTTCAAACTTCAGTGGGAACCAAAACGATGAAGATGTAGAAGTATGCATAGAAGGACATGTTCTTCCATCAAATGATTGTTTCAAGTACCTAGGGTCTATGATACATAAAGATGGGGGTGTGGATGACGACGTTACACATTGTATTAAGGCGAGATGACTAAAGTGGAGGGCTGCTACTGGAGTTTTGTGTAACAAGAAAGTGCCTCTAAAACTGAAGGGAAATTTTTATAGAATGACAATAAGATCAGCGCTACTGTATGAATCAGAATGTTGGGCATTCAAGAAGGATCACGTAAGGAGGATGGAGGCCGCATAAATGAGAATGCTTCGACGGGCATGTGGTTGGACTCTGTGGGATATGACACCAAACTCTGCTATTAGGATGTCCTTGGGGGTGGTGCCTGTATGCGGAAAATTGAGGCAAGGAAGACTACGGTGGTTTGGACATGTCCTTAGGCGACAACCGTCAGATGCGGTCAGGAGGGTAGAGTCGATTACAGTCGACGGTGCCAGAAGGAGATGACGACCAAGGCGGAAGTGGGAAGACTGCTTGAGATCTGATTTGAAGGATTTAGCCCTTACCGTGGACATGACCTCTGAATGGAAATTATGGAGACTTAAGAACAGGGTAGCCGAGTAGTGCGGGTCACATCCTTAGGGTGTATCATCTCTGTCTTCTTTTAATGTCTTTGTAGTAATTTACATGACTTCTATTTTTTATAAGTTTCTGTCAATGGAAATTATGGAGGCTTAGAACTAGGGTAACAGAGTAGTGTTGCCTTTGTTTAGGTTTTAACCCATTTTATTTATTCCTTCTCGTAGCTTGCTATCGTTGACTTCTGTGTATCATTCTCTTCATTTTCCTCTTTTTAAATTTTGTCGGGTCTTACGTTTCTGTCTATTGCAGAGATTTTTATGCAGGGATTACTTCCCATTTACAGACGCGCATATTGAAGACTGCATTAACACTGTTCAACTATGTATTTATTTATTTAACTATACATGCATTGCATTATATCTTTATTTTTAATTTTCTGACTGCCAGAGGTCTTCCACGGAAGTTGTTTTCAACCTTGCGTTGGGGCAGCCTACTACCCTACCTCCCCATAATCCCATTGTATATGGGAATATGGTTTTGTTGTTGTTAGTTGTTTAATTTATGAGTTTTTCTAATTTTCTTTATTTTGGATTTTCGATCTTAACTTGTTTGTAATATCTGTTATTGTTAATAAAAAACAATTTTTTTATTATTTCTTTTTTAGTTAATGAATATATGCTATAAAATCTAGATTGATTTTTATTGTAGTTTTTTGTTTTAGATTTTCAGCTTAAAAATCAATATATTTTACGTATTAAGAGAACAAATGATAATCATTAGTATTTCTAGTTAAATGAAAAACTAAAATCTCTGCTGTTTTAGGGATTTTGACAATGAAAACTCGGTGTCACTAGGGTATTTTTAGGATTTTTCTATATTTTTATTTTTAATAATAAAATTGGCTCGGGTCGATTCGGAGTCATATTTATGTTGTATATTTAGAGTCTGAGTCAAGTTGAATTAAATAATATTAAAATCAGAGTCGTCTTGAAGTCGGATTATGGTTTTCTTATGTCGGGTCAGAGTCGGAGCAAGTGAAAATCCAACCCATTGCCATCTCGGGTGGCAGTTCACAATAGATGATAATGTGAGAGAGGGTTTTTATTAATTATTTTGACCGAAATCAAAGGTTAAATTAATTTTAAGAAAGTTTGAATATTTATTTATTTTTAAAAAAATAATAAAATATTTTATTTTTTTCATATTCAAATAAAATAAATAGAAAATATTAAAAATAAAAAATAATTTACAAAAAAACTGAAAGAAAAAAATATTGTTAAAAGTTTTTAAATTTAAAATATATCACTCACATTCATGTACATAATTTAAAACTTCGTATTCTTTATGTTCTCTAATAAAAATATCATCTAGTACATAAATTATTTTTTGTTTTCATTTGATACCTAAATTTTATTTTATTTTATTTCAAAATCATATATTTAATTTAGGTTTTATTTTGGTATACGTCATAAAAAATTTAATGGTATTTTTTTACGGGAATTTACATTATTTATCACTCTATTATTTTCCACTAGTATTTTGATTATTGAAATTTAATTTTTTTAATTTAATCATTTAACTTTAAAATTACTCATATTTTAGTCTTTTAAACTTATTTTATTAATATTTTCTATGATGTGACGTCTTATGATTTTTACTTTATTAATATATAATTAAAATAAAAAAGGAAGGGGTGAGTTGGAGCGGCCGGTAAGAATGAGACCATGAGGTAGGAGCAAGAGATTTGTGATTTAGCGCTTGCGGTATATTTTTTAGTATAGGTGTAATTTTAAATTTATTTTATATTTTATTTATATATTAATAAAATAATAATAAAAAATATCATGTAGAAAAATATTAATGAAATAAACGATAGTAATTAAAATATGAGTAATTAGAAAGTTCAATAGTTAAATTAAAAATTTATAAACTTTAATGACTAAAATAGGAGTGAGAAGATAATTAAGTGTGAATGATAAAGTTTACCCATTAAAAATGTGACTTCAACAATTCCTTTAAATTTTTATTGTTAAAGTATCAAAATAAAATTTAAACTAAATGTTAGATATAATTTTAAAAAATAAAATTTAAATACTAAAATAAAACAAATTTAGGTATCCATTAGGGTGTGTTTGGTTGGGGGAATGTGAGATTCTTGAGAATCTCACATTCCCTCGTTTGGTTGGCTGGAAATGTCATTCTCGGTAATCTTACATTACCAATAATGGATTTTTTTGGGTATATTACCGGGAATGTCATTACCTCACTTTCCTTAGGTATTGTAGGATTACCGTCGTTTTAGACTAAAATGCACTTAATTTTTTTTCTTCAAAACATATCCTTATTCTGTCATTGAATAATAAAAATTCTACGAATGTTAAATTAACAATTTATCCTTAAAATATTTTAGATTTATAAAAAAAATTATAATTAAAATTTTATATGAAGTTCATGGGTTAAAATAAAATTTTATTATTTTATATGAATTTAAATTTTTTAAAGAAAATATATAAATATTTTCCAACTTGTTAAAAAAATAAATATATAATAAAGATAATTGGTCAAATATACATTCCAATAATCTTCTATTACTTTAACCAAACACGATAATCTTACATTCATGCTAAACCAACCAAACATAAAATAAAATATTCCCAATAATCCTATTCCCTGATAATCTTTTATTCCCACTGATAATCTTACATTCTGTGAACCAAACACACCTACTTCTTTAACCAGCTAAGCAAATCATTACAGGCTCCCCACTTTTCATTAGTTTTTATACAAACTAATATTAAAATAAAATAAAATAATAGTAATGATTGAGTTGTCTTGAGAGAGAAAGCAAAAAAGAAAAATTAAAGAAATAAAAAAAGCAATCGCTTATTGGCTAACTAGTAAAAAAAAAAACATAATATATCATTTTCTTATAGAAAGAGTTATTACTCTTGTCAAATAGTTTTAGTAGTAATACAAATGTTTTCTCCATATAAAATTATATGTTAGGGTCGAACAATTACGTTTATATATATATTATCAATTGATTAACCTTTTTTAGATATATAATATTCTTATAATCATTCAAATTATTTAATTAAATAAGATTAAAAAGGTACCTAAGATCCTTGTACTTTTTTAAAAAACCAATATGACTCTAATTTTTTTTTGTACTTAATATGACATTTAAACTTAGGAAAAGAATTCAATGTGACCTATAGACTAATAATTTTTGTCGTTGGCCATTACGATGATGATATGACACTTTATAACATTAATGCGACAATATACAGTACTGATATAACAGTCCACGACTACTGATAACATGACAGATGTGTTAAATTTTATTTTTTTAGTTTGAGGTGAAAATGATTTTTTAAAGTTAAAGAGCTTATTCAATTTTTTAAATATTTTTTAAAAAATTTATAATATTAAAATATTCAAAAATTTAAATATTAAAAATATTAAAAATTAAAAATTAAATTACGAATATATTTATTTATTTATTTTGTAGAGATTGATTTTAAAAATAAAATAAATACTTCGAGGGATCAATGTATTACTTGTTTGGTTCGTGTTAGTGGGTGCGATTTTCATGTCTCTTGAATTTATGGCTGTAATCAGGGAGTGGATAGATTGAGGCTCCGGCAGTTAGGGTGTGTAAATTTGGATATAGGATCTGATTCGATATAAAAATTTGGATATCTAAAATTTCAGATAACTAAAATCGTGATCCGAATTTGATCCAAAAAAAATTGGATATCCAAATTTTTAAATATTCGAATATCCGATCCGAATATAAAATTTATTTAACTAGAATAATTCTCTCATATAATATTTTTTTAATAAATAATTAAATAACTTTTAAAATAAACAATTAAATAATATATTTGAACAATGAAGGCTAAAAGTTGATTTATTTCAATTAAACTACGGGTTTAATTGAAAACTTTAATGGATTATATATATATATATATATATATATATATATATATATTACACATAAACTTTTTTCAATTTATTATTTTAATTAAACTCTGAAATTATATATATATATATATATATAATGAATTATGCATAAAAAATTATTGTATATGTATACTTATACAAACAGATTATGTATAGAAAAGTTATATTTATTAGCATATGTCAAATAAACAATTAAAAATTCTAACCAATATATATTTGAGTAGAAAGAAGAAAAATACGCCAAATAGCTAATCTCTAGTAGCCTGGAGCACCACGCCTCAGCTCAGATTGGGAATGCTGAATGCGGATTGCAGGCAGGATTTGGGAGAGTTTCCCATGAAAGGTAGCTGGGCCTAGGGCTAAAGGCCCAATTATTTTTTCGGATATTCGGATAGTCCAAAATCAAGATTTTCTCGATCCATATCCGATTCGAATTATCCGAAATTTTTTTTAGATCGGATATCCGATTTTTCGGATCAAATCACCTGATAAACCGATCGGATCATTCAGATCGGATATTTTTGCACAGCCTTACTGGCATCATATAGTGGAGCTTAAAGATACTAGGGTAAATTACATGTTTAGTATATAAATGGTAAGTTTTGGTCCATTTTTGTATTTAAACTTTTAAAATTTTAAAAATCATACCTAAAATTTAGTTTTTGTACCATTTTAGTACCCAATTCAAAATTTAACGTTAGGTTTTGAAATTTTTTTGAAAGTTTGGGTAATAAAACAGACAAAAAATGATAGTTTAGGTAGTAAATTCATTAAGTTTTTGATGACGGGTACTAAAATGAAATAAAAACTAAATGTTAGGAATAATTTTGAAAATAATTAAAAGTTTAAGTATTAAAACGGATCAAAACTTATAGTTAAGGTACTAAATGTGTAGTTTACCTAAGATATTATTAGGGATGATCCTTGTTGCCTGCTGGGGACTTTAATATTATGGCTTCTTCTAATGAGAGTTCTAAGGCTTTTGGTAACGTTCTGGCTCACGATATTGAGGAGTTTACTGCTTGCACTAGTTTCACTGGGTTGTTAGATCATACGTTTGTGGTCCTACTTTCACTTGGTCTAATCGGCAGGAGGATGCTTTTCTTGATAGGAATCTAGATAGAGTGATGGTCAATGCTTCTTGAATGTTGGCTTTTCGCTTGCTCGAGTTGCTTTCCTTGCCCCTGGATTGTTGATCATTGCTCAGGGATGGTTGAGATCGACAAGGTGCAAAATTCCTTGCCTAAGCCTTTTCGTTTTTTGAACTTTTGGACCAAGGATGCTGATTTCCTTAGGATTGTTGGGGAGAGTTGGGATGAGGCTTTACATGCAAGGAATCCTATGAGTTTGTTTTTTTCTTAAGCTTAAGAGGCTTAAACCTTGTTGAAGAGGTTGAATTTGAGCAAGTATGGTCAAATTCCTATGCAAGTCAGGAGGAAAAAGGAGTTAGAGATTAGAGGTTCTTTCTTCTCCCTTCAATCGGGATTTGCTCTTAAAGAGAGAGAGGTGGGGTCTGAGTTTCGTTTGTTAGTGTTGAGGAGAGCTTTCATAAGCAAAAAGTAAGAGTTCAATGGGCTCAGGAGGGTGACCAAAATTCTTGTTTTTTCCATTCATTGGTGGCTGTTAATCAGAATAGGCGAATGATCAAGTCTCTAGCGTATTGAGTGTCAAGCTTCTGATTAAGATGTCCGTATAGTAACGGTACTGCAATATTTAAGCTTCAAGATTGAGGTTAGTGCAGTAAATATTTGATCATCTTTAAAGGAAGTCTTTTGAAAGGGGAAATGCCAAATGATTGACTAATAGAGATCTTTGTTTGAATTCCTGAATTCAATGATTTTATTCCCCAAAAATTCTCAATTTTAAACCAATGTCCCTCATGATGGTGTTTTCACTTTGATCAAATGCAACGTGCAGGATATCCTATTGGGATATGTGATCTGGTAGACTGGTATCACAGAGCGGAGATATGATACCTTAGTTACGTTTGGTTCATCTGTTTATTGGTTGTTTTGGACTCGGCAATTCTCTCTGATGTGGACTTGACTACCTAAAACAAAAGTGTTGGCTTTCTAATTTTGTTATTCCATCTAATGTTTCTTGGTTACAGGAATTGGATACAGCCATATATTGAGTATTACACTATTACGTCGATGGAAGCTGAGCATGTCTTTGAGGCAGCTACAGATGCTTGAGGAGCTCGGGTTACTGAAACGTTTCTTGCTTCCGATGCTTCTGCAAAACAGAATCGTAGATTAGTTGTTAAGTATGTCAAGCTGCCATGTTGGCATTTTTATTTTTGTTTCTCACAGGAAGTTCTTATCCATGCCTGCTTCATTTTGTCCATTGGTTAAATTTAATACCAATGGAACCTGTCTGCTCAAATGTAACGACCTTTGTTTTGTATGTAGAGCCTTTCGGTCTCGCCTTATTTCTATATGGAATAGTTTCTTCTACTCTCCTGAGATTCCATATCTGACTGTTATATTGTTGCATGCTTAAATATTTATGATTCAATTGCTGCTAATATACACTTTTTATTGTTTCTTTGCTGTTAACTATCAAGGTTACGTGGAAATTTTGGAGAGATAGCGATGCAGTTCTCTGGCTCATTCACTGTTAGCTGTAAGAACTGAACTCTCCAAGACAAAACGAGGCCCACAACTCGTTAGGAAATCAGATATTGAAAGGTAAGTAAATTGCAGTTTGATGGTTTGGTAATCTGAGATTAATTCTTGTGTTATGTCGCAGACTAAAATTGCAATGCATGTGAAAGCTTACTCTTGTTTGGACTCAAGTTCGATAGAAAAAACAAACTCAAATTTCAATTGCTACTTGCAGTTTGTCTATTATATTTATCGTATGTTTCTTCACCTTTGCTTTGTCACGACAGATATTCTACTAAACCGGATCAGTGGGGGTCAAAACAAGCATAAAAAGAATCAGCTTACAAAGAATTATATGCTGCATTTTGTTCTACTGAATCCAAATCAATAGAAGGTAACAAGTTTTGTTCTGATGCATCTATGGACACCTCGGAGCTCGAAGAATTGAACACAAAGGAAGAAAGAGACAGTTCTCTCACTTCTATGTCTATGCTCGATGATTAATGATACCTCAGCAGAGAAGAAAATGAAAAAGAAGAGAAAGAGTTGGCCTCTGAAGATGCTGTCTGTTCTAACAAAGGGATTGAAGACGCTGTGAAAATTCTCTCCTGGTAAAGCAGATAACAAAGGACACAGCTTCGAAACAGAGACTGAAAATTTTGAAGTTCAGGATAGTCTGTTTTTTTTTTTGCTGATGATTTCGGTAGCTGAGATGAGTTGCATCATGTTCGGCCTACGACTTGATAAAGTTATTTGCGATTGTTTACACGGTTTCATCCTCCCAGTTAAGATCAATTCTGGGTGTGCCAACCTTTTTAGTTAGGGTAGAAAACATAAACTTTGCCCGAAAGGTCTCGACAATGTTTGTATCCAATTGTATTATACCAAAATATTGCAGTTTAACGATAGAAATTGACAGATTATAGAAGCAAAATATCTAATTGCACTTTTCTTCTAATCCAGTGCATGTTTCCCTAGCTATTATCGATGTAACAAGAAATTCTTTAAATAGAAAAAAAATTTGATTTAGAGTGTTGCCGTCTGCCTTCTTCATTGTTCTTGTAATGGAGGATTTGAAGTGCTTTAAAGGTGTCTAGTAAGTTAGATTCCACTGTTAACCTTTTGGCAACAAAACTACCCTATTTCTGACAGAAAAATAATCTCTTAACTCCTCACTAAATATCAAAAACACATTTGTCCCGACTTTGATGCTTCAAATCATAACTCCAAGGATTTTATGGGATTTGTTTTTCAGCCAATAGAAACTTCTCATATGTACTGTCTCTTGTCTTAATTTATCTGGTTTTACCTTTGATCATCCCCTTGATCAGTCTGTGAAACAAACACGACACAACATGCCAGCGACATAGACTTCCAGATGTGATCTTCATGTTCAGAGGATCTCGTGAAGAAAAAGATTAGGAGCACATAAAGAACAATAAATCGTGTAAAAATTCTCTCTTGTCGTGGTGGGAAATTGACATAAGGAGCAAACAAGTTTGAATCCTGTCGATGATGCGGAACCACCAGGGTAATCCATGCAGCACCCCATCATCCATCACCAAGGCCGGTCTCCTTCCTTGGTGGCCATACATGTGCCTTCACCATCCTAACCACCCTTATCAAATCAACGCCTGCCTAAGGACTTTGTCCATTTGATGGCATAGTGTATCAATGACATAAGATTCGTCACGGGCCTTCTGCTTTAGATTCGACAATATAAGGTTGCCCCAGCTGGCTAAACCGGTTGTTATATAGATTTCTGTGTTCCTTAATTAACTAGTTGCGGACGACTTACGCCATCCTCCAAGCTAAATGCAGAGTTCAAACAAGGAATTGAAAAGGATTTTCAGCAATATACTATAGTTCTGATGTACAAAAACTAAAAAAGGTAATACTCAATATATATATAAACAGTTCTCTGAAAAAGGGTTTTTAACCCAAAGCATTATATGATTGTTGCACGAATAATAATAGTGGAGCTTTGAGTTGCGGTAATTGAAAGCAGCCTTTAACTTCACTGAGTTGCTACTCTGCTTTCCAAACCTTATCCCATGAAACCCTTTGTCTTGTCTATGACCTAATCCAACTGCACAGCTCTTTACCCAAACTTGATATCTAAAGACTTACAAGCAACTAATCATGTAAAATCATAGCGCGCACTCCTTTCTTTTCCATACACTACAACTGCGGAGACTGCCATTGGTTTAGACTTCAGATCCATCAATGCCTAAAGAATTTGTACGTGTTTTTAATTTGGTTCAAACCAGTGACGACCAACAAAGCATTATATAAATGGGATTCAATTCTATCTCTCCACAATTGTAAATCTTAAAGGTCTATAATAAACAGACTAACAGGCTAATAGCATAATCTTAAGGCACAATAAGCAACAAAAAATGCCGAGGAATTGAATTAATAGCTTTACAGTAGAAAAATCCAAACTAAAACGAAGACTTCACCGAAAGAAGAAATTGTTTTTGATCTATATTTTTACGGAAGAAAATTACTTTTGACATTCATACGCAGAGAAGCCCCCTGCCCTCTCCATAAACATCTTGTACCATAGTTTCAAAGCCTCAAAATGCACAATACAAGTGGTTCCCAAGAGACCAACACAATTCTCTAGGAATGGTTGACTTGATTCCAATTTGATAATCTCCAGCCATTTCTGATACTCAGCTTGTTTAATTTATAACTTTAAACATCAACGGAACCACTGGTTCCTGAACTACTAGGTACCATCTTTTTTTCCCTGCTTAAAAGCCTCTTCAAAGACCTCAATCTTGTTGGCATTGGTGACTTTGATTCCTCCTCTGGGAAATTCTCGTTCACACTTATTGGAACATCAATCACCAGCATGCCTTCTTGCCTGCCACTACCGGATGCCATTGAAGACGAAGCTGAGGACGAAGCAGATGCAGATGCAGATGAACCCTCTTCCAAGTTGGCACCACCGCTGCTAACCTGGCCTTGATGATCACCCCAAAACAACACATTTGTAGGGAAACTAGGAGAATCTGTCGAATACCCAGAACCCAAACCATCATTTGGAGACTGAATATGACCATCATCCCCTGACATGGCAGAACTTGAATTCTCACCCTCGATAGCAACAACAGAATTTCTACAAAGAGGACAAGTGGAGTGTGATTTAAACCACATGTCGATGCATTCAACATGGAAGCCATGGTTGCATTTTGGAAGCAGCCTCGCTTTCTCTCCTTCCACAACCTCACACAAGCAAACGGCACATTCGAGTCCTTCCTTGAACTCTTCTTGGGTGAACATTAGTACGGGAAGGGAAGCAAGGATTGCGGAATCAAGGCCTTTCGTTGCACACAGAGGATGAGCAGTCTCTTGTCCCGGAGCAAACACGAAACGACGACGGCGGCGTGAAGAAGACGGGGGAGTTGGTTCTTCGACGCGCCACCAGAACCATTTAGCATAAAGATGAAGGAAAAGCACGAAGACCACCACTAAGAAGAGAATTATTACGGCGATGGCCATGATCTTCCCAGTTATTGCCATGACTGTTGATTCATCAATCCCGGGTTTGTCCATGACTCGCAAAAAAAAAATAGGACTGCTTTTTATTTTTTTATTTTTTGGCAAATGAGAGTAACTAAGATGAGAATTTGAGTGAAATTCAGCAACAAAAAAAAAGATTTGATTTTTGTACTTTTACAGAGCAAAAAAAGTAAGATCCAACTATAAAAGGAAGCAGTAAAGAATTGCAGACTCGAAGTGAGATTCTGTTTCCTGGGGAAAATGAGGGATACCCAAACGAGAGTTCAGGTAAAACCTTGATAAAAAAAATAGAAAGAATAACACTCAATCCGCTTCTGTTCAACGACGCGTCCAAAATTGCAGACTGATATGGGATTTTGTTTCTGGAGCAATAGAAGGAAACCCAGATAGGATTTAGCAAGGAAAGAAAGCAATCAAACAAATATAGAGAAATGGAAGGAAATTAAGGAAACCACAGATCACAAAATGGGGCTTTAAATTCATAAATCAAGAGAGGCAATCGAATGCGACTTGGGAAGGTGGGTTTTAGGATTAAGGAAAATGAAGATACAAGTTGGAATATAATTCGAAGGAGATAAAGTCCACTTTGAGGACTTTATAAATGCTGAAAGAATCAAACTGAAAAGAAGAAGAAGAGATCTTTTTGGACTTTGCCCTTGACAGAAAAGTTGGGCAGAGAGCGTTGAGCTGAAATAACAAGCGAAGAAGATGACGCTTCTAGGGTCCAACTCTTATGACTTGTTAATGGCCTTTATCCATGATAGGCTTCCTAGTCTTCTCCCAGTTCTGCTCTTTTTTTTGGGTAAGTTAGTAAGGTATTCCTTAGGTCACTGTAAACCCCGTCATTGTCACAGCTTTGATCCCATTTTAAAGAAATTTCTTGCCCATCACATGACAACCCTACTCTCAAATTTCCAAATCCTTCATCTTGTTGTGACACTGCTGAGATATAACATAATCTCTTTTATCAAAGTATGGTTTTTGTCATTATATTGAACTGAAATTTGGTTATACTTGAATATATGATATAATTTTATATTTTAAATTTAGTTCGCTCATTTTATTATATTATATTATCAATTACTTCAAATAATTAATTATATATATTAAATCATTTATGTAATTTTTTATGAAAAAACCAGCTTCGTGTTTTTCAAACTCGTGTTGTCTCTAAAGTGACCAACTACTCATTTAGTTATTTTGGAATAATCCAAAACAAGACGAAACTTCACCGCATTTACTGGTTTTTTGACAAAGGCTCCTCTTTCCCTATAATATTTCCGTGTCTATTTACTACCTTACCTTTCAACCTATGATCCTACGCCACTGTCACACATAAAGGTTCCGTAACCAAATCCCCCACCAACTTTCTTGGAAACAGCCTTCGTATCACGTAGGGATGGGCACCGGATGGGTTTGGGTTGGTTTTGGTTAATCTAACTTGATTCTAAAATTTTACTCCCTCCACTCGGTCTGAATCTACTTGAAAAATATACATCTTTCATTCGACTTCGATCCTGACCCGGCTTTTGATGTTAATATGAACCCGACCGATTTGATCCGAAATAATTAAAAATATTATTTTTATTCAATAAAAATATATATTTAATTAAAAAATAATATATATAAAGGGATATTATTGTAATTATCTTTAAATATATAAGATAAAATTATATTTTTTTGGGTTGGATATTTTTCACCCTAAATATGAATCTGACCCGACCCAAACATTATCTTTAAAAACACCCGACCCGACCCACTAGAACATGATTTTTTATATATAAAAAACCGATCCGATTGGATTGAGTTGGGTCGAAACCCGTCGAATTCGGGTCTCATACCCATCCTACCTATCAATGAATTAAAATTTCTAATAAATAATTAATAAAGTGATAAAATTCATTATTTCATTATTTCTGGATACATATCGTAAATGGATATGAATATAGATAAAATAAATTACGTAAAAGGGTTTCGATGATTTTTTTATTAATTTAGGTAAGTACAACTTACAAGTGGTAGTATCGTTTTTTTGGGCTTAAATATAAAATATGTGTACAAATTATACCATTTTTCAAGAATTTATGCTTAAAGTATTTTTTTTGACTCATTTCGATGCCTAACGTTTCAAATGTTACCATTTTAGGTGCTCGGACGGTATTAATTTCTTCTGTTAAGTGGTAGGTGTCACAATACGGTAATTTTGAATTTTTTACTAAAAAAACTTAAAAATATATTTTAAAAAAAGCCCAAAATGTACAAAAGTATTATAAACTTCCTCTAAACTTTAAAAACCCTAAATCTAGTCCATATAACCATGCTCGCGGTTGTCATTGTCGTTGAATAGACTTCCACCTGGCCGCGCCTCCATCGAAGACCTATTCCCCAACGAACAATCTCCAAAAAAGCGACGAAATCGTGACAAAATCAACCCCTAAATCATCCCTGATGAACGCAACAAACGACAACCATTGCGAAGACCACGACGACTCCACAACAAGGATGGCGTTATACGACTAAGGAGATGGCGAGGGAGGTGTCAGAGGTGGTGGTTGTGGTAGGAAACGATGGTGGAATTAGGGTTACGGTTAGAATTTGAGAATTTTAATTTTTTTTTTAATTTTAGAAAATAGGGTTTTTTAATATAAAATATAACATTTTAAAAAAATAATTTTAAAATAATCAGAGGATGACATGTGTCACTTAACGGAGGAAATTAACACCATTGACGGTCCGGACATGTAAAGTGATCATGTTTGTAACGTTATGCATCATGATGGTAACTTTTGTAACATTAGGATCCGGGATGAGTCAAAAATACTTCAAACATATATTTATGAAAAATAGTATAATTTAAGCAATTATTTTATATTTAAACCTATTTACTTTAGAGATTCTCAGTGATTTGATAATGAATGTTTAAATACATTGTGATTGTTGGTATTCAAACTTGAAATCTTTAAAAATAACAATCATCCATTTAATCATTAAGATAGATTAATTAGTGCGGTATTCATGATATTTTAGATGCTCGCGTACGAAATACTACATCCAATATGAAACAATTTGTAAAATTCAGATTTAAAGATAATGTAGCAACTATATAGAAACAAATTCCATTTCATCAATGCAATGGCGTCACGTGGGGTAAGGCGCACCCCCTGAAGCGCGTCTTATGCTGACTGAGATACACGTGTGTAAAGTGACGTGTAGGGGGTGCGTCTTACCTGCAAATCTGACACGTGTCAGAAAGGCGCACCCCCTACGGCGCGCCTTAGGTTTAATTACGTACCTGCCCCGTCCGTTCACACCCCCATCCCTCCCTATGAATACCCTAATCCTCAATCACTTTCATCATACCAAATCTTCTCAACTTATCTCAACCTCTCTCAAATACTTTTATATTATCTGTTTAAGATATATTTTATTATATTTAATATTTAATATTTAATTTATTTAAATTATTTAATATTTTATTTAATAATTTTTTTTACAGATATAAAATGGAAGGCGATCTGATTCGCTTGGATGGAAATCATATATCTCGATATTTTGCTGATACGGTAACATTTTAACGTTTTAATTTAATTTAATTTATTAGTAATAATTTATTTATTTATTTAATGCATGATTATTAGTTTAAAAATTAATTTTTTTAATTATTTATATTTTAGGAGAGATACCATATATTAGATCTTTTTATTAGGAACCTTAAGTTAGTGATACCTGGTCATGTCATGTCGTATTTAGTAGAGGTTGGATTCGGTCACATAAGTAGATACGATGGTCACTATAAGATATAACCATACCTTATTGCTGCCTTAGTGGAGCGGTGGAGGCCGGAGACCCACACATTCCATCTTCCGTGCGGAGAGTGCACGATTACACTTGAGGATGTTTCTATGCACCTGGGGCTTCCGGTGGATGGAGGTGTGATATCAGGGATATCTTCCGGTTCTTTGACTACTTTGTGTCGGGTTAGTCTAGGACGTGTCCCGAAAAATTTTAAACGGTGGTCGGATACCGTTAAATTGGTTAAATGCCAATTTTCGGGAGTTGAACGCAGACGCCTCTGATGATGAAGTTAAAATGTATGCACGGGCATGCATACTGCAACTGATAGGAGGGTTGCTGATGCCATACAAATCGCACAACCAAATTCACTGTATGTGGTTGCAACATCTTGGTGACTTTCATCTGTCCGGATTATTCAGTTGGGGCTCGGTAGTTTTGGCTTTCCTGTATAGGGAGATGTATCGAGCGACTGACTACAGAAAAAATGGTATCGGTGGATGTCTCCTGCTGCTGCAGTCTTGGGCATGGTATCGATTGCCCTTTTTATGTCCCGTTGTCAAGACTCATTCGTTTTTCCACTACTATTGAGGTAATTATAAAATTGATTTCGTATATTAATCATTTTATACAGAGTATAATAATTTTTTTTCTTGAATAGGTGGTTTACTGATAGGAAAAATCATCAGGAGCTACCTGATGATTTAGAAAAAATTAGGGTGTTAATCGATCAGAAGGCTGACACACTTGTATGCATTTCAAATTTTAAAAATTGATTTTAGATTATAGTTATATAATTAGATTATTATTTTGATAAATATTATATATATTTGTTTTAGTTTGAATGGGTGTCATATTCTAATGATGATGTGAGGATGGTGATCCCACCTGAGTTGAGGGGCCTATCAGATGTTTGGATGGCAATGGTCCCTTTGATCTGTTATGCGATTGTCGAGTGGCACTCCACTGATCGCATGCTCCGACAATTTGGTTGTTTTCAACCAATTTTGGAAGCACCTCGCAATATGGACGAGTTGCATAGCATAGATCAACACGGCAAGACATATACAGATTGGCTGGTGAGGCATCATGAGTTAGTCGTGTTGTGGGAGGATCGACATCGGCGTCTTCCCCGTAGATAGCCCATTTTTTATGACCTCTTGATGGTTGCTGACGGTTATTATGACTGGTTCAACAGTAACGGGAAACCGTTTCTTCTTCCCGAGGAAGTATGAGGGCGGACATTTTAGTGACGTCGACAGAGACGTTCACCGACACAATACTATCGTCCCCCGACTCGTGGGCGGAGAGCATGTGCTTCCGGTTCGTCCTTAACTGCACCAGCAGGACCTTCACAACAGCCACCGTCTCCAGCGACTTACATACTACAACCATATATAATGCTGCCACCGTCATTCCCTTACCTGATACCGCCACCGCCACCGTCACTTGGTTTTATGACCCCGCCGTTGTTACCATCACAGAGTTATATGACCCCTCCTGGAGGTTATTATGGGTCTATTTTTACAGATCATACTTGGTGTTCATATGCTGGATATTTGGCGGGTGTAGCCTCATCACCTATGGCCGCAACACAGACACCTCCTGTACAGTTTTCACACTCGGCGATGTATGGGATTTATGAGTTTTCCCAGTTTTCGCAGGCCGGTAGGATAGTCAGTTATACACCCCCAGGGTCTTTATTCTATGGAGGTGCTTCATCGTCATCAGCTCCTCCTCAACAAAATGTAGCTGCTCAAGACGACGACGGCGATGATGATGATGACAGTGAGGAGTCACAACCAGTGATTCGAAGAAATCCTCCTCGAGACCGACATCCACCGTCTTACAGAACTCATTCGCGTCGCAAGCATCGATAGATTTTGTTTTTTTATTATATTTGTATTTAGTTGTTTATTGGACTTTTTATTGTAATTTTTTAATTATTTATCATTTAATACTTACTTTTTTTCGTTAATGTGGTTGAATTTATTTTAATTTATTTTGTTAAATTTGTTATACAGTTTTGTTAATGTATTTTGGTTAATTTTATTTATTACCATTTAAAATCAGTTATTGTTATTTGGTTATCATTTACCATTTAATACTTTTTGTAAGTTTGTTGCATTTAAAATTATGTTCAAATACCAAATTGTTATTAGTTTGATAAAATTTAATAATTGTGTTCTCAAACTTTCTTCAGTTTGTCACTTATTATCTCTTTTATTATAATCACATATAACATCAACGTTCAATCTCGTTTTCTTGTATCATTTTTTACTGTTCATCAGCGGTTATCGAATGACATTAACTTTAAGTCAATGCAAATCAAAGTACAAGAATTATTATTTGATAAACAACTACATCATGTCCTCATCAATTGTTATTTGATGACAACAGAAGTGAACATGTTTTTCTAGTGTGTCCTGGGTTTCTACAATGCCCACATCTTCTGTCTTGTCTAGATCTTTCTCGAATATCCATATTGCAATGAATTCGATTGGATTTTGGACGATCACGCTCCCTCAATAAACTCGGATTTGGTACAATCGGAACCCAATCCTGAACCTCATCAGGGTCTTTGTCATTACCTATGGGGGGAACGCAAATTCGTATACGTTATAAACTTCAGATAGTAGGTATACGGGATCCACAAAACGGTTATAGTATTGACGCGTATGCGAGCAAGCTGCTATCACATGAGAGCATGGATACTTCAGAGCTTGAATAAATCCGCAGTCGCACGTTCTTTCCCGTAGATTTACTCTTAACGACACAACTTCAATCCCTTAAAGAGGTCGCGGCAACTCTGTGACACGAAACATTTCATGCCTTCTAGAGAAGTCAGATACATACATTCCATTTGATGCATCAATTTTTTTCTATAGATCTGCAACTAATATAGGGTGATAGACATGACCGCCTTGCATACAGGTTTGAGCTTGTCCCCCGAGCTTTGCAAAAAGCTCTCCCAAACGAAAATATGTAGTTTTACCAAAGTCACTACAGGTAAGTGACGTGCACCCTTTAAGGTTGAATTGATTGTCTCAGCCAAGTTGGTCGTCATGTGTCCATATCGATATCCACCATCATATGCGTTCGTCCATATTTCTTTATCGATGAGGCTTATGTAATCGTATCATTCCTCATTCTTCTCCGTAAATCTTGAAGCATTGATTCAAACGTTCGAGTAAGTAGTTCGTAACCTGATCAAAAAATATATAACTTACTAACTTGCTTTCTTTGCAAAATTAAAATGATCGAAAGAAAACGAACAACATCAATTTCACTTACCCATGCGCACAATTAATTGACGCTCATCATTATTCTTGTACCTTCCATGGTAGTTCGCAGCAATGTGTTGGAGATAATACATATGTTGGACAAAGGGTGGTTGCCACATTGAACCCAAAGACTCCATTGCTGCTTTGATCCCAGCTCCGCGATATGAAATGACACAGATTTTTCCCCTCGTGATAACATGTGCACGTAAGTTTCGGAGGAAAAAAGCCCAAGAATATGTATCTTCTCCTTCGACAAGAGCAAAAGCAACTGGAAGAATGTTGCGATTGCCATCTTGGACAACTGCCAATAATAAAACTTGTTTGTATTTTCCATACAAGAAAGTCTTGTCGATCTGGACAACAGGCTTGCAGTATTTGACAACATTAACGCACCGTGGGTAAGTCCAAAACACCCGATAGAATTAACATCGATCGCGTAGAACTCGATTATTATGGTATACATACGAGGTTTTAAAGTCCATAATTATCTCAGGATTCAACGTCTACACCAGCCTAAACCAACCTGGAAGTTCGTTGTAAGATGCATCCCATTCGCCATTAAGTTTGACAATGGCATTTTATTTTGCCAACCATGCTTTTTTATAGGAGACAGTGTACCCATACTGTGATTGTATAGGTGAAATCAACACTACAACAACTATATGAGAGCTTGTTTTTTCTATGGGCATGATGGCTTGGCATATCACTTCAGAGTCCAAGTTGGGATAATCTTGGTTGACCCCTCCAGCACAACATATATGAGGACAGTTGTATATTGTTAGTTCTCATCTGTTGTTTTTCCTCTTCCTCTTCGATACGCGAACCATCCAATTGCATCCGTTTTCGCTTCGGGCACAATAGCATACACATTTTTCGGTCGTGGAGCGGTCGACTCTGGACTGAACAGAATTACGAATATTGTAATTTTTGATAGCCATCATCGCTTCTTCTTTGCTTGAAAACTCCATGCCTAAAGATAACTCACCATTATTTATTGATGAGTAATATCCATAGTCACCGAGATGAGACATATCCGCAAATTCTGGCTCATACATTGCACCATAATCAGCTTCATACATGTGTGCAGAAGGGTCAGTTTGTGGCACATTTCCTGGAACTTCATCTACATCATCATCGGAGTTGAATTGCGGTATTTCTGGGTGAATGAATAGTCAAATCTCAGCACCATCCGCACCAGGCTCACGAAGCGGTTCTTCTGGTGGAGATGATGGTTCCTCTATGCTCTCTACATTTAGGTCAAAGAACCTACTACTTGCACGCCTTCCCCTTGAACTAGAAGGCATATTGACATTGAGATCGAAAAAACTCACAGTTGAATGTCTCCCCCTGGAGCTTGAAGCCATCGTGTCAAATGGATAGTGCACAGATTGTTGCGTCGATGACATCTCCATATTAAGGTCAAAGGGATTTGCAGATGAATGCATTCCCCTTGAACTGCACGCGATGTTGCCATACGGATTGTTCGTTGACCCACCTCGGTATATATCGTAAGAAGTTACGGATGAATGTCTCCCCATTATGGCATTAAAATCATTACACATTTCTGTCGTCGGGCTGTCAACTTGATCAACTTATTCAGCCAGCCATAGTGGGAGCTTAATGACTGACCCCGAGCAGCACACACTTGAACAAAATTTGCATACATCTCAATATCGGTGTCTGAATAATTACTTTGAGATTCAACCATCACTTCAACATCATCATTGTTTGAAAGTTCGAACGCTGTATAAATTAATGGCAACAATGATGTTGGAAATCTGTACTGCAACGACGACATTCTTCTACTACTTCCAACATGAACCTTCCTCGAAATCTTCGTTATCAGCTCCTCAAAAGTTATGTTTCTCTTGAATGATATTTTAACACGCTCATTTGATACGAAAACAACGCCAGTTTCATCTTCTCGAATTTATGCAAAAAAAAAACAACTAAAACAAACCTGATTAAATAAATAATATATGATCGAAATATAACACAATAAATTTTTTACACATAAACGTAAATAATTTAAATAATATAATTTTATTTTATTACCTGCACCACAAAACTATTTCGACGAATGCTACCACTTTTCAATTTTACAAACACAAAAATTAATTGAAAACAATTAGTATAATATTTTTTCAAATAATCATAATAAACCATAAGTATAATAAAAAAATTATAAAAAAAATTACCTTATAACGAAAAATCGCATGAACTTCTGAATCAAATATGAGAAGATTGCCGGAATTATTGACTCGTTGACAGAATTATTGTATTAATTTATAAGTTGAGAGGGGAGATGTGAGGAGTTTACCAGGAGAGAAGGGTATTTATAGCCGAGAAAAGTTGCTATAATTATACAAGGCGCGGTACTTGCACCACCGCGCCTTATATAATTTTATTAGTTAAAGCTAAGGCGCGACCCCTGTCCAGCGCTATTGCCCTACGTGGCGTAAGGCGCACCCCAGGGGCCGTGCTTTACACACGTGTAATCCATATTAGCGTAAGACGCGCTTCAGGGGGCGCGCCTTACCACACGTGGCACCAGATTAGCGTAAAACGCACTGCAGGAGGTACGTCTTACTGCAAAAGATGTTAGATCAAAAAAAATAATCTAAAGGGTGTCTAACAGAAAATATTAAATGAAAAATGTGATATATAGGAAAAAACGTCATAACTGGCAACAGTTTGGCCAGCTGTCAAAGCAACTCTCACCAAAATCATTGCATATTTTGAACCCTGTTTTTTAGGAGCACTCATGATCCTGACCAACTACTATCAAGTTGCATGTATCGACTTAAAAGGTCGCAAACCTCGATTCGCAGCTCCGATCTAATTAACAAAATTTTACTGCATACGATACATGCATGGGCCAAACAAACTTTCTACAGTTGTGTAATTTTATGTTAAAAAATATAAAATTAAAACCAGGTTTTGTAGTATTATCCGTCATTGTCCATGACCATGAACAACAATTTTTCACAGAAAGTTTACAAAATGAACCACTGAAACTGAAAAGGAAAATCAGAGATATATATGTATATAGTTCAGCCTACCTAACTTGGCATACTTGAACTTTGCCAAGCATTACTATTTGGTTTCATTTTAGACCTTTTTCTGAGTTTTCTATTTCATCAGCGTTGAACCGCATTACTTGTCTTAAGTATAATTTATGTAATACGAAATAATTTGGCATTAGTTTAAGCTCGACTAATCTGTTAACCTGTCTCCAGAAGTAGTTTTATACTAGCAAAAGCAACGAATGGGAAAAAAGAGAGATGCTAAAGCAATAATATCGTCTTTGGGGTTGAATAAAATATATGAATCAGGAATGGGACCTGAAATCAATCAAGCTTTTGAATATTAATTTAGCTTTGTACATGAGGAAACTATAATATTGTATTTCGCATGCAATTAACCGCTGTTGCCACATTGAAACAAGCCAGTGGTATTCATGATTTGTCCACAATTTTGGGCTTTTTAACTTTTTGCATTTCAGCATTTTACACAAAATGATCAACGGTGAATGATTTTCGTCCTCACAATGACCGACAGATGATATAAAGTCGCAATTTTTCTACTTTAATTCCAACTTCAAATAATATACATTAAAAATATCTACTTTATAAATTTTGTCTCGATCTCATTCCAATCTCGCAAAATAAAGGTGTTTTTCTTTTGAATTTTGAACCGTGTCCCGCTTAACAGACTAGGAAAACGACGTGGTCCATTGGATTGGAGTCGCTTTGGGCTTAATGCTTTTACATTTTTTTAAATGATGCTTTTACATTTCGAAATACTGAGTTTCTCCCCCCCCCCCATTTTCTTCTTATCTTAATATTCCCTTTATTTGTTTATTTTTTTTGCAAAAATTAGCAATTTTAATACAATATAATAATAAATATAAAAGTATTTCAAATTAAAAATGAAAATCTAATAGACTAAAATGCACATGCATATATTTTTTTGTAAAAAAAATCAAATTATTTTTTACACGTATAGAATGCATAACTTATCCAGATGAATTATTATATTAATTGATAACCTTTGGGGATAGTAGAAAGTGGATGAGGGTGATTCAGAGACTTCAATTTCGTTGGCTGTTGTTGGAATGAGTTTGAGGGGCCACGGTCTTCAACTTTTGGAGATTTTGGTAAATTGGATCTTGTTAATCGATGTAATTAATATTATAAGCAGTATCAACACGATACTAGTTATCATGATACAAATTTTAATATATTTTGTTTAACAAAGATTTTAGTATTCTCATCTCCTTAATATTGTAATTGTCTAAAAAGCGCAAAAGAAAGGAAAATAAAGAAATAAATCATGGAAATCCAAAAGTGATTTCCCTTGTTTTTCATATGACACAGAAAGAAATGAATAAATGAACATGTCCTGTATTGGCTTGTCTCGATCTAAGAAGAAGCCAACAAAGTACGAAACACGGTCGCATGATAGGCTGAATAAGTTCATCAAATATAGCCAAAACTCTCACAAACTGCCGATTTAAGATCCAAATAAAGTGGGTTTTCAACCCATTTTCCGAGTCTTTTAGCCAAAAAAAGCAAGGAAGAAAAG
Source organism: Hibiscus syriacus (assembly GCF_006381635.1). Classification (NCBI taxonomy): domain Eukaryota; kingdom Viridiplantae; phylum Streptophyta; class Magnoliopsida; order Malvales; family Malvaceae; genus Hibiscus; species Hibiscus syriacus. Next base: position 928,263 of record NW_024063519.1, on the reverse strand, counting down.
AGAAAATTCCTCTGGGGCGCTACGTTAATCCTGCAGAGAGGGCAAGTGGGACGAACTTTGAGCCACGCATCAATGCAATGAACATGAAAACCATGGTGGCATACCGGCAAGGACCGGAGCTTTTCCCCTTTGCAGACCTTGCCAAGGCAAATCACGCATTCAACTTCACGGCCGCTTCCAATGTCTCCAGACCACCGTTTTTTGTAAGCATGGAGGCAGCCGACGACGAGGAAAGACGTGAAAGTGAAGAGCACTGGGAGCATATCTTTGGTGGGCAGAGTGATGAAATTGGACTTTTACCAGATTATGTCTGCAAAGCTTCAGAAGCAAGATTGTTTCATTTGCAATAGGAGTCGGAAGGAAAATGGTTTTTGTGGTGGGTTGGAGTCAAATTAGGGATTCTGTCTCGTGGAAGACCAAAATTGGCTGCCTGCCTGCTGCAGTCAGTCTGGTCAATTCGTTGAAGGCAACTTGCTGGAAAGGGAAACTCATCTGGAAAATTCAAAATTGTTGGATATTAATGATACCAAGTACCTGCAGTGGTTAGTTAAACCTTATCTGCTGACCACAGGCGGCTAAGTGCTCACCCAGAAACTTCTAAATATGACCAACTTTGTAAGGAAACTTCTATACTCGGAAGCTGCCCATGATTGCTAATGCACCAGCACACCTACATTGAAAGGATTTTAATTACCGGCGTCCGCCTGTGCTTTTTGACTGATTTGTTTAATTATAATTTGATTGTTTTTCAAAATACGTGTTTTAGTTTTAATGTATCTTCATTTATATCATCAAACTATTTGATGTTTTCTAAGGTTAAATAATTGATTGATATATGAATTGTGTATGATTTTTATGTTATAATCTTTTTAATAAATTAATCGATTTTAATTGTTAAAGGGAGTATTATTTTTTTTAGAAGTTCGATGTTCAATCAGTTGTGTCTACAAACTATATATAAATTGTATGTGGTTAAAAATATTCTAAGCAAATATTATATTATAATCATTTTATTATTAAAGTATAATTTTTAACTTCAATTTCATATATGAAATTTTATATCGTTAGTACATTTAACCATTTAATCATTCAATTTCCACTATCTTATAATACATTCAATCGTTTATATTCTTTTAGGTTATGAGTTCTATACTCACAAGAAGTAATTTTTTTATAATTTTTTCTCTCTTCTTTTTTAAAGGTTAGTTTTAGAATTTATCAAAAATAAAATATTTTTTAAGAAACTTCACTGTTAAATTTCGTGTTTTTTTTTTTCTGTTTTGCCTTGCCATAAAAAAAATAGACGGAGGACCATAGCCATAGGAGCTACAAGAAAAAGTAGACCTTTTAATATGGTAGGCATGGGGCTTTCTAACCCACAAAATCATTAGGTCCTTTAATACAGATAATGGGCTTTCAAAAAGGCTGAACCTGGACACGTTATCCAAACCAACCGACTACAAATATCGGACAAATTGTGGTAGCAGTACAAGTATCTCGTCTCTCTGCTTCACATAGTTTCAACTTTTTCCTCTGCACCTAAATTTCTATAGCTATCTGAGGCCCAGGCTCTTTACGCTTGTGTTAATCTGATATTATCACCATTGGAAGATATGGGAACAAAACATATATTTTTTTGGTTACTGAAATGTGGCATCTCAAGTATGTTATTTGCTAAGAGTATAAGCCCCGAGTTTGATTCTTTGGTCTAAATGAGCATCATCCATGCCTTTACTGAGTGTACACTTTTTCTTACTGGGTTGACTTGCTTTCCATTGTGTTGCTCTTCTTCCAGAGATTTTTGTGAATTACTTTACCAGATTCTGATGAGAATTAAGTATGAACACCCTTGTTGTGTTTGACTGCGTGAACAGATATTGCCAGCGCTCAACCTTCATTACAGAGTCATCTGGTCCAGTGAGGGTTCAAATCCTTATTCATGGTAAACTCGCATCTAATCCATGGAAATTGCCTAAAAGAGTAAATTTTCATGTGGGTAAACTGGAGAAACCAAGTGGAAGACTGCAGATTAGAGCTGTCGCTACCCTTGAACCCAAGTGCCCAGTTCCAAAAGAAGATCAACACAAGAAGTCAAAGCTTGGTGGTGGTTCTACTCCTCCGTCAACTTAGCTTGAACCCTTCATTCCCCGTGACTCAGATGAAGAAGTGGATGAGAGAGAAAAGTTCAGACGGAGGAAAATTTCTAAAGCAAATAAAGGAAACACACATGTCATAACCATCTTTTTAGGTAAAATAATTAAATATTAAAAAAAACGATTACGACTTTGATTTGGAAAGATTGGGTGATTTTGAATTGATTTGAATAAAATTGAAAAGAGTCGCCATCGACCTTTAGGTTAGGTAGGTCGAATACCTAAAAACGTCTTTTAAAACAATTAAAAAAAATCATTTTATAAGACAAAATTTGGTATGCGTCACCAAAGATTCGATTAAATGGATTCGGGAGTTGGTTACGCGTGGGGAAGGATTAGCACCCCCACAGCGCCCAAAATTGGTACTGTATCGCTTACATATCGTCGTGATGATGGAAATTAAAAATCGAATATAAAGTTAAATTACGATCCATTTATTGAAATTTAATTAATTTACTTCGAGTTAACTATTTAAAGAAAATCCTTTAACTCGATAAGAAATCTTGAAATTTGCAATCCTCCGTTGGGAAAGCTATTTCAACTATTTCTCTTTTGTAAAAGAATATTCTACCATTGATTATGTAAAAAATTGCGAATCAAATATAACTAAAAGCGATGTTTACATACGAGTAAATTGATTAACTAAAAAGGTGAATTGAATACAAATTAAAAAATTTGAAATTTACATTCACATAAACTAAAATAGATTGTCACTTATAATAACACACATTGCATCGTTTGAACAAATTAATTAGCAAAATATACTCGACTTATTTCAAGTTTCTATGTCGTTAAAATGCCGTACCGGATCACACCACTTCGACCAAGTGGTACTTTCCACGCCCATTCTACGCATACGTGTTCTTGAAAATATAATTGAATATTTCATACATAGATAAAAATATAATAAATGTAATTGGGAATACAAAATAAAATATTTACATTACTAAAAAACATTATTTACATAATACAAATAACCGAATAACAAGTACAATAAAATCATACATAAATGACTAAAATAAAATATTCACAAATATCAGGGATAAATTCGAACATCTACCAAAATACCTATCATATGAAATCAGAGACTAAAACGAAACTATTACAAACATTGGGTCTAAAGTCAAATATCCACAAAAATGACATAATATACATTAGTAGGACTAAAATATAAACAAGGAAACATAGATGCCCAAAACAAAAGAAAATAAAATAGACCTTAAACCAAATATATTAAAAAACAGAAAATGACTAAAATAAAAGCAATTAGAACTTGAAGCCAAAAATTAAAAAAAATGCAAAGTTATATTCAGTGATTAAAATAAAATAATTACACAATACGAGATCAGATTCCAACATTCACGAAAGTAGTAATATAAAGAGTAAGGACTAAAATGAAATAAACAGAAACATAAAAGATCACAAAGTAATTAAACCAAACATCAAACAATGACTAAAATAGAATATATACGAATATGGTGACCCAATTCAAATAACAGTAAAGATAATAAAATGCATGGGATCAGTGATTAAATTGAAATATTTGAAAATATTAAATCCAGAATCAAATATAGACAAATATGATATAAAACATGAACAGTGACTAATATATAACATTTGCAAATTCCATGACCAAATCCGAATATCAAAGGAAAATGCACAATAAACTGAGACAGTGACTAAAACGAAATAAATATAAATATCACAACCAAATTATAATATCAGCAAACATAATATACAAATTAATGACTGAAATGCAATCATTAAAAACTAAAAGGCTCGAAATAAAACAATAATAAATTCATTAAATGGCTTAAATAATGCGGTTACAAAGGACCAGGGACCAAAAGTGTAGTTACCCCGCAAGATAAAAAACACGCTGAAGGTCCCTTGCTGAAACGGCGCCGTTTTGGTTGAATAATATAAGCCCAAAATCGGGCTTAGGTCACTCACTTCTCCTCATTTGCTTGCCTTCGAAAAACAGAGGGGAGTTAGAGAGTTTTAAACTCTCTCAACTCCCACATAAGAGAAAAGAAATAACGCCGTCGACGGTGGCGCTCACGGCGGCGACGACGGCGGCGCACGGCGGCCGGAGATGCCCAACAACCATCAAAAGAATCATCTCAACCCCCACTACTCAAAACCCCACTCCACTTTGCCTAAACACTACCCCAGTCTCCTAAATCTGCCGATTTACCTCTCGAAACAATAAGACACGGTGACCTTTGAACTCCTTGCATGCCTTCGCCGAACCTCCCTCCTCGGTAAGCTTCTTTTTTTCTCTCTCTGTTTTCTTTATATTTTCTTTTTTTGTTCTGAAAACTCCCTCCCCTTCCTTCCTTGAACCCCGAATGGTTCCCCCTCTTTATCTGCCTTCTCTTTTTTTGATTTTATGTTAGCTTCCATGATTTGTGATGATTGAATTTGCTGCCCGAGACACTAGGGTCGACAGAGGCTAGATGTACCTTAGGACATCATTTGGATTTTCTTTTGATTTTTTTCCTTTATTTTTCTCTGATTGCTCTGACTGGTTTGGTATTTGATGGCCTTGTTGTCACTGTGGATGATAGATTGACTCGATGAGAGGTTCGACGGTGGCTTGAGGCTCGGTGATATTCGGCTTGAACGGCTACTGGAACGTTGAAGAGGCACGGCGACTGGATTGACTTAGGGTTGTGAAACCCTATTTACCATCGATCTGGACCGTTGAATGGGTCCAGATCGAATGGTCTATGTTGGTGCGGCGCTGGGATGTTGATACCCTAAGGTTAGGGTTTGCAATCGGGCTGCTGAGTGATGGGTATGGGCTCGGGTCAATTGGGCTTCGTTTGTTGGGCATGGGTTGGCCTGCAAAACAGTGTAATATGTAAATTGTAAGTTAAATAATAATAATAATAATAATAATAATAAATATATAAATGATAATAATAAAAAAGACCCGGACAAAAACGGGTGTCTACAGCTGCCCCTCTTTGCATATTCTTGTGTTAACAAGAATAGGGTAAAGACGACAATACAACACGTTTTTGTCTGGTTCTCTTTCTTTCCTATAAATTGGATATGCGTGTTGGTGGGGACGACACTGCTCATACGTGATGAAGAGTTCTGGTCGTCTAAGGGTGATAACTCGGTTCCTACTTGATGAGGACGGCTGGTTATCTATGGTTGACACGGTTCCTACGTGATGAAGAGATCTGGTCGGTGGATGACACGGCTCATACGTGATGAAGAGTTCTGGCCATCTAAAGGTGATAACACGGTTCCTACGTGATGAGGACGGCTGGTTATCTATGGTTGACACGGTTCCTACGTGATGAAGAGATCTGGTCGGTGGATGACACGGCTCATACGTGATGAAGAGTTCTGGCCATCTAAAGGTGATAACACGGTTCCTACGTGATGAGGACGGCTGGTTATCTATGGTTGACACGGCTCATACGTGATGAAGAGATCTGGTCTGGGGAATGACACGGCTCATACGTGATGAAGAGTTCTGGCCATCTAAAGGTGATAACACGGTTCCTACGTGATGAGGACGGCTGGCCATCTTTAGGAGTTATGGTTTCAAGAGAAACCAAATCAAAGATGTGTTTCAATAGAAACAAACTCAAAGATTGGATTATATCTTAAGTAAGACCAAATTTGTTTCAAATGAAACAATCTCAAAAGTTAGTTTTTCATTAGAAACTGTCTCAAGAGAGATAACATATGTTTTTAAAGAAATAGACTCAAAGATGATTTTGTTAAGAGAAACAAACTCAAAGATTTTCAAAATGAACATATTCAAAGATTTACTTAAAGAGAAACTGTTTCAAGAGAGACAAAATTCATTTTAAGAGAAACAGATTCAAAGAGTTTTTCCAAAAGAAATATCTTAAGAGAGACAAAAATTTTGTTTCCAAAGAAACAGACTCAAAGATTTTTGTTTCAAAAGAAATTATCTTAAGAGAGACAAAATTTTGTTTCCAAAGAAACAGACTCAAAGATTTTTTCAAAAGAAACAATCTCAAAGATTTTTTTTTCACAAAATTGTCTCAAGAGAGACAAAACTTTGTTTCAGACTCAAAGATTTTTCATAAAATTGTCCTAAGAGAGACAAAACTTTGTTTCAAAAGAAATAGACTCAAAGATATTTGTTTCAAAAGAAACAACTCAAAGATTTTTATTCAAAAGGAACAGACTCAAAGATTTATCTCAAGAGAAACTGTCTCCAGAGAGACAAAATTCGTTTTAAGAGAAAAAGATTCAAAGATTGTCGATATTGTTTATATGGAAATAATCTCAAAGGTGTTTTCAAAAGTGTTTATTTTGTTTCAAATGAAACAATTTCAGGATTTGTTAAAAGGGGAAACTGTCTCGTGCGAGACAAATCAGCTTTGAAAATCTCAAGTGATATTAATTTTGCTTTAAGTACAACAACCTTGAAATTTGTATTATGAGAGAAAATGATGTCTCAAGCGAGACGAAATTTGCTTTAAGATATAGTCTCAAATGAGACAAAGTTTGTTTTTTGAGGAAACGATCTCAAGTGAGATCAACTTTGTTCAATGTGAAACAAATTCGAAATTTGGATCTCAAAGGGAAAAGGTCTCAAGCGAGACGAAATTTGTTTTAAAAGAAACAACAATCTAAGGTGAGATTAATTTTGTTTTAAGTGAATCAAATTCAAAATTTGTATCTCAAAGGAAAAATGTCTCAAGCGAGACGAAGTTTGTTTTAAGAGAATTTGTCTCAAACGAGACAAAATTTGTTTTTAGAAAGCTGTCTCAAGCGAGACAAAATTTGCTTTGAAAGAAATTGTCTCAAGCGAGACAAAAATTTGTTTTAAAATTCTCAAAATTTGTGGAAAAATATCTCAAGTGAGACAAAAATTTTGTTTCAAGAAAAACACCCTCAAAGGCGATAAAAAGTCTGTTTGTTCATGCACGTTGAGGAAATGTCTTGATTGTTGACTTCAGGAAGCCCAAATCATTGTTTCTGCAAGTTAGACATCTGATCATTTCCGAGCTTTGATTTCATGAGAGATCAAAATGATGCATTTTTGACTGACTATATTGGATGTTATGATGGATGTCAAGATGAAATTTATTTGATTTTTTATCCAATTTGTCCTCAAGTGAGGAGAAAAGTGTCTTTAATATATATGATGATAAATGTTTGATGCAAATTTTATGTATTATGTATGTATGTGTATATATGTATGTATGTATGTTTTCTCGATCTGGAAGGAGAATAGTTGCGAGAGTATTCTTCACTCTATCATTGATTCAACTTGTCCGTATTTCCACCAATGTGTACTCTTACAAACCTTGACCTGAGACCATTTGTTTATTCCATCAAATTTTGCCCTAAAATTTAGCTTCTCTTGCCCCAGCTTCGATCTTTGAGCTTCAGATAGATATTTTTTTGAATTCCAAGATACGCTTCCAGAGAGATTATCTTGTTTGAAAATATTTTTCTTCTTCTTTTATTTTCAAAAGTCTGAAAATATCAATAGTTTTGAAAAATGTTTAATCAAAAGTTTTGAAAATATTGCTCCTTTCAAAGTTTCACAATTGACAAATCATAAAACAAGAGTTCATTGGATATCAAAGAATTAATTACTCTTTTAATCCTTCAATAAATTATAGCTATTTGACAAGTGTCAAGATCAATGCTATCTTTGAGAGATGGTTAAGTAAGGAAGGATAAAAAGTCTCAAGTGGTTAATTTTGGTCAAAAGTATAGTGTTCTCATTTATTTGATGTTCTCTGATCTGATGGAGTAGCTTCTGTACTCAGTTATTGGAAGTGTTCTCTGACTCCCAACTCTCATGTTCTCATTCATGTTGTGTGATGCCTCATCAAGGGATTTGAGCAATCGTCTCCTATGTAATAATCTTCATATTCGAGCTGCCCTTTCAGGTTTTCAACTCGAATTCTCCTTTGGTTTCAAAACGTTACTCAGAATTTTACGTCTTTAACCCCCCATTGTTATTTTTCTCTATCATGCATTAAAGTTTTTAGAAAATCTTTAAAAGTAAAATATTAATCCTGATAGGCGGGATGAAATATGAGGATAGTCTCTTCCGCTTAGAAATCCATGTATGATTAGAAGGGACTTGTAAGGCATGTAATGTAGGTCATGGTTCAGGGTTATGAAAGAAAGGGATAAAAGGCCCAAACATGTGTTTTAAGGGCATTTGAACCAATGATCAATTAACTCTGATGCCTTCAATCTTGTCTTGCTCCATTTGAATATGCTCGTATGAGTCCTTTGTCTTCTCTTGATGTTCTATGATCTTCTGGTGAACTAATTCTGGATCAATCTCATAGTTTGAAACTTGATGTGCCATTTGAGTCGAGAGACTCTTTGTATGTGCTCTTTGTCCACTTTCTCTTCTTTTTTTTCTTTTCACTTTGTTTCTTTCTCTTTGTTTTTCTTTTCTCTTCGCTTTAATATGATCTTTGCACTGTGTATTTGGTTCACCTTTTGGTATCTTATCTGGATCAATGATCTTCACTCATACGAGCAGATTTCCTCCAACTTGCCCCCCAATATGGAGGGTGATCCTTGATTAGGGTTGAATCAGAAGAAAATATCATTCAGGCTCAAATGGGGACACAAGGGATATATTTTCTCCTTTTGTGAAGGGATAAAGAAAGAAAGTCGTTCATCATCTCATACACAGAAGTCCTTGCAGAAGAGGTATCCCCAGGGGGATAGATTTTCAGGATTAATTTTTATTTAAATGAAAACAATGTAATTAATGCATGATAGAATTATTTTGAATGAATTCTATTTTTTTCTTCGCTTCTTGCTCTCAACATGTCTCAATTGCTCACGCTCGTCTTCAGAAAATTGATGCGAGATGCCCCACACTGTGTCTTCTTTGTAGGAAGGTTTATGTTCAAGTGAACATCTTGTACTCAATGTCTGTAGGTTTTATTGGTAGAAAAATGTTGGTTTTACGTCTAAGAAGACGATTGTGACTTTATTGACTCAAAGAAAGGTATGGGTATGACTTTTGTGTCTCAAAAAATAAATGCAGTGTTTCAAGGTGGAAAGGACGTTTCAAGGCCTTAAAGAGAGGGAATGTTTCAAGGTCGAAAAGAATATTTCAAGGTCTCAAAGAGATAGAATGTCAAAATTTGGTTCCTTGGTAGTGACCAGGAATTATTTCGGGTAAAAATCGAGATTTTATTTTAGGGTTTTAGACAGGATAAAATAGGTCTAATCTTGCCATATGTCAAAAATCTATAATTCTTGAAGAATTAAAAGAATATGTAATTCATTCGATATTCAAAGAACTAAAGATTAAAATTTGTTCAATTATTTAACCTTAGAAGGTAGCATCATTTCAGTCATCAAAGATTAAAAATATTTAAGCAAATATTGAAGAAAGAACAAAAACGAGTTCAAACAAAACAATCTCTATGGATGCAAGTGGTTGATGCAATGACTTCTCTGGCTTAGTATTAGGATACCCCTGAATAAAACATATTATGGATTTTGTGCTTTAGTGTCTTGCAGTTGTCAGTGGTATGCCCCGAGCTCCCAACATGATAGCTTCATATGGCGTTAATATCATGGCCTTTAGGATATGGGGTCTCTCTTGGTTTGGATTGAACTGGAGTCACAAGGTTCCTCTCAACTAGCATTGGGAGCAATTCTTCATATGTCATTGGGATTGGATTGATGTGACAGAATGCCTTATGAGGTTTGGTCCCCATATTAGCTAGATAAGATCCTTCAATGTTAATATCATCTCTTTCCTCATTGTCGGAATGACTAGTGCCTCCTATCTGGCCATTCTTGACTGCTCTTTCGATCATTTCTCCACACATGATAATGTCAGAAAAACTCTTAGTGGCAACCCCTATCATGTAGTCGATATATGGAGACTTCAATGTATCGATGAATAGAGTGATGAACTCTCTTTCAGTCATTGGTGGATGCACTTGAGATGCGACATCCCTCCATCGTTGAGCATATTGTCGGAAACTCTCATAATTCTTCATCTTCATATTCTGAAGCATTGTTCTATCGGGGGCCATATCAATCATGTGCTTGTATTGGCCCAGAAAAGCACTAGCCAAATCCCTCCAGGAGCGGACTTGAGTATGACTCGGTTGATTATACCCCCTAGAAGCGGGTCCAATCAAACTATCTTGGAAACAGTGGATCAACATCGGATCATTGTTGGTGTATCCAGTCATCCTTTGGATAAACATCGTGAGATGTGAATTAAGGCAACTGGTTCCACTATACTTTTCAAACTCGGGCATCTTGAATTTGGGCGGAAGCACCAGGTTAGGAACTAGTACTAGTTCTGTTGCATCCATCCCGTTGTGAGAGTTTTGTCCTCTCATTCCATGGAATGTCTCTCTGCACCACTGTTTCAAATTATCTGGGATCTCGTTCTTGGCTCTTCTCGTCGCTAGGTGACTAGGAATCCTGTTGGGCGAGATAATTGGTTGCGAACTAGCCTGTGCTTTCACACATTTAACTGTTTCACGGGTCAATGAAATCTTTTCTTTGCCTTTTTCTTGGTTGAGCTCAACCATCTTTGCTACCATTTGGTCAACTAGGTCTTTTTGGTTTTGCAAGATACGATCCACGGTGGTCTTTTGCATCTGCTCCATTTTAACCTCCCACTCTGCTTGCAACTTTTGCAAACTCTCGTTCAGCTCTTTCTTCAATTCCTCAAATTTTGCATCCATTTTCAATACTGTGTGAATGCAGTTGCACAGTTAGAAGCGCTTCCTCAAAGTTTCCCACAAGGTATGATTAATGCACGTAACGATGCTTAAATGAATGTTGAATAAAATGCAATGATACAAATGCGGATGCAAAAATATTGATCCCAACGATAAATACCGTAGAACAATTTCCACCAGAGATAAAAAATTTCATATTACAAGACAGTCCACTTTACAGACATGTCTTCGCTTAGATGGTGAGCCTGGAATGGATCACTGCTTCATATCGGATCTTCGTCCTCAATAATGATGCCCCTCAAGCGCTCTGTAATCTGACTCCGTTAATGCCTCGGCTATGCTGAAGTTTGTGCTTCACTCCCTGATGGTTAACGATGGAATAATTGTGGATGAGAATCTACTGCTGGATTATTCCTTAGATCAGTGGATTATCATATCAGTCTCGAATAATGCACGATATTCGAGAAAATCTCATTCTTGTACTCTGGACTTCTTTTTAGCCTCGATGCATGCCTGTGTATGCGATCGCTTGATTGAAAACTTTTATCTCTTCTTGTTAAAATTTTCTCTCGAATATCCCCTTACGGATCAACACTTTTGCATTATGATGATGCAATGCAATGCAATGCAAATGACAAATTGACACAAACAAATGAGAAGAAATAAGTTAGTATACACAAACAAAAGAGAAAAATAAGTTAGTACATGTAAAATAATTGATACAAATAAAAATGTAATTCAGAGATGGATATAACACCTACCCCGTCATGATATCTACCCAAACATGCTTTCAATTAAATAACAATCCTACCCGGACATGCTATCTACCCAAAATGATCTATTTTCAAGAAATTGGTCCTAACTGCATGGTATCTAGTTCGCATGCTTTATTCGGAAAAAAAAAATATATTCTACAAATTTAAATGGTTAAGGTTTAGAATCGCTCCTCCTTCGTGTACACCTATTTTGGGTACCTACTGACGGACAAAGGTTCGGTATGACTATACCTAGGGTGATCGTTCGACGGTTCACTATATGCTTGGTTTCGGCTCTAACGGAAAAAAGGGACTCGAATTGTCTTTGATGTCGGTGCCCCCTTGGGCTGCCAAACCCTCAATCCTCACCCATTACAGGTTTCAAACGGAACGAGTTCAATTCGAGGGGATTCACTGTCTTATACCCATACGAGGAATAAATTCCTACGAAGGTATAAGGTATGTATCCCATGGGTTATTTGCTAAAACTCATACGAAGAATAAATTCTTACGAGAGTAAAGCATTCACCCCAACTAATTTGGATCGAAGCTCGTGTCTAGAGCTTATGTTATGCCAATGCGAGTGATGTGTGTGAGGAGGAACATACCTACCTTTGACTCAAAATGAAAAGAAAAAACTCGACAAAAACTTGGACAGAGCTGAAAGCAAAAAGATAAAATGTTAGTATGATAATTAAAAATGAAGCAATTAAAAACTTCAATAAATGGATCATAAATTAACTAAAAACTAGAAATCATAATTTCCACCAAGATGACAATATGTAAACGACATACAGCCTGACTCTCGAAAAAAAGTCCCCAGCGGAGTCGCCAAGCTGTCATAACCATCTTTTTAGGTAAAACAATTAAATATTTAAAAAAACGATTACGACTTTGATTTGGAAAGATTGGGTGATTTTGAATTGATTTGAATAAAATTGAAAAGAGTCGCCATCGACCTTTAGGTTAGGTAGGTCGAATACCTAAAAACGTCTTTTAAAACAATTAAAAAAAATCATTTTATAAGACAAAATTTGGTATGCGTCACCAAAGATTCGATTAAATGGATTCGGGAGTTGGTTACGCGTGGGGAAGGATTAGCACCCCCACAGCGCCCAAAATTGGTACTCTATCGCTTACATATCGTCGTGATGATGGAAATTACAAATCGAATATAAAGTTAAATTAAGATCCATTTATTGAAATTTAATTAATTTACTTCGAGTTAACTATTTAAAGAAAATCCTTTAACTCGATAAGAAATCTTGAAATTTGCAATCCTCCGTCGGGAAAGCTATTTCAACTATTTCTCTTTTGTAAAAGAATATTCTACCATTGATTATGTAAAAAATTGCGAATCAAATATAACTAAAAGCGATGTTTACATACGAGTAAATTGATTAACTAAAAACGTGAATTGAATACAAATTAAAAAATTTGAAATTTACATTCACATAAACTAAAATAGATTGTCACTTATAATAACACACATTGCATCGTTTGAACAAATTAATTATCAAAATATACTCGACTTATTTCAAGTTTCTATGTCGTTAAAATGCCGTACCGGATCACACCACTTCGACCAAGTGGTACTTTCCACGCCCATTCTACGCATACGTGTTCTTGAAAATATAATTGAATATTTCATACATAGATAAAAATATAATAAATGTAATTGGGAATACAAAATAAAATATTTACATTACTAAAAAACATTATTTACATAATACAAATAACCGAATAACAAGTACAATAAAATCATACATAAATGACTAAAATAAAATATTCACAAATATCAGGGATAAATTCGAACATCTACCAAAATACCTATCATATGAAATCAGAGACTAAAACGAAACTATTACAAACATTGGGTCTAAAGTCAAATATCCACAAAAATGACATAATATACATTAGTAGGACTAAAATATAAACAAGGAAACATAGATGCCCAAAACAAAAGAAAATAAAATAGACCTTAAACCAAATATATTAAAAAACAGAAAATGACTAAAATAAAAGCAATTAGAACTTGAAGCCAAAAATTAAAAAAAATGCAAAGTTATATTCAGTGATTAAAATAAAATAATTACACAATACGAGATCAGATTCCAACATTCACGAAAGTAGTAATATAAAAGAGTAAGGACTAAAATGAAATAAACAGAAACATAAAAGATCACAAAGTAATTAAACCAAACATCAAACAATGACTAAAATAGAATATATACGAATATGGTGACCCAATTCAAATAACAGTAAAGATAATAAAATGCATGGGATCAGTGATTAAATTGAAATATTTGAAAATATTAAATCCAGAATCAAATATAGACAAATATGATATAAAACATGAACAGTGACTAATATATAACATTTGCAAATTCCATGACCAAATCCGAATATCAAAGGAAAATGCACAATAAACTGAGACAGTGACTAAAACGAAATAAATATAAATATCACAACCAAATTATAATATCAGCAAACATAATATACAAATTAATGACTGAAATGCAATCATTAAAAACTAAAAGGCTCGAAATAAAACAATAATAAATTCATTAAATGGCTTAAATAATGCGGTTACAAAGGACCAGGGACCAAAAGTGTAGTTACCCCGCAAGATAAAAAACACGCTGAAGGTCCCTTGCTGAAACGGCGCCGTTTTGGTTGAATAATATAAGCCCAAAATCGGGCTTAGGTCACTCACTTCTCCTCATTTGCTTGCCTTCGAAAAACAGAGGGGAGTTAGAGAGTTTTAAACTCTCTCAACTCCCATATAAGAGAAAAGAAATAACGCCGTCGACGGTGGCGCTCACGGCGGCGACGACGGCGGCGCACGGCGGCCGGAGATGCCCAACAACCATCAAAAGAATCATCTCAACCCCCACTACTCAAAACCCCACTCCACTTTGCCTAAACACTACCCCAGTCTCCTAAATCTGCCGATTTACCTCTCGAAACAATAAGACACGGTGACCTTTGAACTCCTTGCATGCCTTCGCCGAACCTCCCTCCTCGGTAAGCTTCTTTTTTTTTCTCTCTGTTTTCTTTATATTTTCTTTTTTTGTTCTGAAAACTCCCTCCCCTTCCTTCCTTGAACCCCGAATGGCTCCCCCTCTTTATCTGCCTTCTCTTTTTTTGATTTTATGTTAGCTTCCATGATTTGTGATGATTGAATTTGCTGCCCGAGACACTAGGGTCGACAGAGGCTAGATGTACCTTAGGACATCATTTGGATTTTCTTTTGATTTTTTTCCTTTATTTTTCTCTGATTGCTCTGACTGGTTTGGTATTTGATGGCCTTGTTGTCACTGTGGATGATAGATTGACTCGATGAGAGGTTCGACGGTGGCTTGAGGCTCGGTGATATTCGGCTTGAACGGCTACTGGAACGTTGAAGAGGCACGACGACTGGATTGGCTTAGGGTTGTGAAACCCTATTTACCATCGATCTGGACCGTTGAATGGGTCCAGATCGAATGGTCTATGTTGGTGCGGCGCTGGGATGTTGATACCCTAAGGTTAGGGTTTGCAATCGGGCTGCTGAGTGATGGGTATGGGCTCGGGTCAATTGGGCTTCGTTTGTTGGGCATGGGTTGGCCTGCAAAACAGTGTAATATGTAAATTGTAAGTTAAATAATAATAATAATAATAATAATAATAATAATAAATATATAAATGATAATAATAAAAAAGACCCGGACAAAAACGGGTGTCTACAACACCACGGAACAAAGGCAGGAAGCACAGTGCCGGTAAGGGAGAGACAATGCTTGCTATGCAGAACCCTAAGGTGATGTCATGTAAGATTTTTATATGTTATCACAGGGATTGAACTTTGCATGTTTTAGGTGCATATAGTGAAACAAATCATCTGAAAACCATTTTTTTCCAGCAACTAAGTTATTATCTGGTACATATTTGAATTAACATAACTGGTCAAAGCAGTTCTTTTTACCAACATAATCCCATTATGGATGAATTATAGACTAATGACCATTTGGTTTATGGATGCTAGTTAAGCAAAAAATAATAATGGTGCTATCAAATCATCATATATAGTTGCTTCAGTGTTGTTTAATGAAAATTTCAAAATGCAGGTTAGAATGAAGTTAGTTAACCTTGGACATGCTCAGAGGTGGGTACTTTATGGTCAGGGTTTCGGTTTTTCGATGATACTAATATTCTTGTGATTCCTAGTCATTTAGCGATCTTATATATGTCCTAAATCTTGTGTTTATGTTTTCGTTTACCATATGTCAAAGTTATTTATGGTTTTCTCTACCTAGTTAATATCTACATTGACTCCCTTCATCGTGATTATCCTACAGCCAGGAGACGAGAAAAAATTGCAACCAGAGTACGAATTGGATGGGAAAGACGCCGTGAGAAGTTAATGGTGCAGGAAACTTGCCACTTTGAGTGGATGAACTTGATTGCCGAAGCTTCAAGAAAAGGCTATATTGGTGGAGAAGTGCTATAATGGGATTCGTACAAGATGCTAGATGAGCAGTTGACTAAGGAATGGCTGGAAAGCGTTGAACAAAGGAAAACGATGCCTAGACCAAAAGGTAGCAAGAAAGCACCAAAATCACCTGAACAAAGAAGGAAAATTGCCGAAGCCATTGCAGCCAAATGGGTTGATCCTGTATGTGCTTTCATTTTTATGGATTGTGAGATAACATCCAATTAATCGAACTGATGCGACTTCATTTTGATTTTAATGCTTACAAGATATCCTTGTAGGTTGTAGCTTTGCATCTAAATGTGGGTTTTAATCTCCTAAATAGGAATATCATGAGAGAGTTTGCTCTGGCATGATGAAATTTCATGGCATATCAGAAGGGGCTCAAATAAAACCAATGAGGAAGCCAACAGCTAGTACACAGTCTAAGCAGAGCCCTTCCATGAGGAAATCTAATGAAACAAGCTGTTCTTCTATTAGTGAGACTATAACCCCAATCGAGCGGTTGAGGTTTGAAGAAAAAATAAACCACTTTATAAGGACACCATGGTGGGTTCCAAGCTTGAGATGTTGAAGAACATCACAGCACAAAGAGTGGAGACTTTTCTATGGCAAGTGATTTTGCAAAAATTGTCAGTGAAGACAGCTTTGGTTAAACGAGGAGTAAAGGACATAGTTGATTTGTTATGTCCTTTATGTAAGTTAATGGAAGAGTCCCCTCCCATTTATTATTTTCTTGTTCGGTTGTTTGGTCAATATGGAACAAGTTCATGTGCTACTGGAATATTCAATCTGTTTTTCAAGTAGATGCTAAAAGTTTTCTTCTAGCCTGGGTAGAATTGAGGTATAACTCTGTCATATGGTCATTTATTCCTGGAGTGGTTCTATGGACAATATGGAAAACTAGGAATTCTATTGTGTTTGAAGGAGGGAAACTAGATAATTAGCTGACCCTTATTCCCATATGTAATGGGGTAGGGGGGAGGTAAGATAGTAGGTTTCCCCCAACGTCAGGTTGAGAGCAGCTTCCGTGGGAGACCTCCATATATGAAATGCCCTCCGTGGGACTCGATCCCACGACCTCAAGGTTAAGAACCTTGTGCTCTACCAACTGAGCTGGATGGTCATTTCGGAGGGAAGCTAGATCAAGCTGGAATTTTCTTTTTAGCAAGGTTCAGGCTTGCTTCATGGCTTTTAGCAAAAAATTCTCAGGTTTCTATCTTTAAGGATTGTCTTATTGTTGATCCTTCCTTGGGTATTCTTGCTTACCATATTCTAATCGGATTTTATCAAAGTGTCTGTGGTCCCCTCCTCCCAAGGGCCTTATTAAACTTAATGTGGATGTTGCTACTACTAGTGATTGGAAGAGGAGTGTGGTGTTCTTAAAGACGTATCTGGTTCGATACTAGCATCTTTCAAAGAGCCTGCTGGTCCAGGGCCTCCTACATTGATGGAATTGAAAGTTATCCTAAAGGGTCTGGTTTTCTTTGAATATATTCGACAGAGATATAAGGAAAGTTTGATTATCGAGAGTGATAGTAGGGTGGTTGTTGATTGGGTTAAGGACGTTGTTCTATGTCCCGCTGTTTATGTTCATATTGTTAAAGATATTATTCAAAAACTCAGAGATTGTGAAGGCGTTATTAGATGGGTTAATAGGACTGCCAACCTAGAGGCAGATTCCCTAGCTAAGGCTGGCATTGGTTAATCCTCATGTTATTTTTAAAAGGATGTTTCCTTTTGGGTTTTTTATCTCCTTAAGGGAGTTAGGTGTTGTATTCCTATGTTGATATTGTTGTTAATAAAATCATAGGGCACTCTTTTCCTCCTTCCCCTGATTAAGGAACTATTTTTCAAGTTCCTTAAATCATGAAGGGGGTTTTTAATGAGGCCTAATATTCTTATAAAAAAAAGAGCAAGGTTAGTCTTTGCACGAGCAAGGTTGGTCTTTTCTTATATTCTCCCAGCATATAACATGATATTCTCTTAATCATTCCCATGCATCATCCTTGTGCATTTTGGGTACCAATGAGAGAAAATAGTTTGCCAATTCACTGTATAAGTCAATGATTACATATATGACAATGCAGACTTTTAATTGCTGATGTTGAGAAGACTGCAAAAGCCCTTGAAGCTGCTGCAATGAAGAGCCCTGTTGCTCGAGCCTCACTCATCGAAACCAAAAAGCTTATAGCAAAAGAAATTCAATCAATTGAATCGATAAAGGGAGGACGAGTTACATCCAATGAGAATGGTGGATATATTTCCGTTGACTCAGCTGAACCTGTAACACCCCCAACCCGACCCAGATACGAATCTGAGGTGTCACATTAACTTTTCAAAACCGGTACTTGTACAAATTAGTGAATAATTTTAAAAATTTTATTAAAACAACTGACTAAATTACATAAAAGATATTCATATGATTTTAGAAAAACTAATTAGAGCATATCAAATTAAAATCTTTATTTACATGCCAACTACTATCCGCATTATAAAATACATCTTATACAATGCTTTTTTGATCTGATCTTTAGAAAGGAGGAACTGACATGTCTTGCTTAACTTTAATCATTCTTCCTCTTCTTGGTACCTACGTGTGAAACAATCACACACTAAGTCGTTGACTTAGTGAGGCATATAAAACATGTAATATAAATCATAGTACATTTCATATATCAAAATACATACATGTACATATACCATCATTATCGAAATCTCTATTTATCATATGATCTTGTATTTATCATTTCTGTATATCATATAACACATTTATCATTTCACAACTAAACATACATAATATCATATAATTCATGGAACATATTCCAATCACCAAAAGCATATGCATCAAATGTATTGAATTGGTTATTGTCTTTTTATTAGCCCATATACACCTGTGAGAACTTAAGGTATGTGAGTACATTGAGGTTGTGCACTAATGTTGTCACCACAACTCGTATAAATTCCCTCATGGGGCACCAAACATTTGTTCAGTATTTGTCCCGAAGAACCACTAGATACGTCTCGAAGGACCACTGGATACATCCCGAAAGACCACTGGATACGTCCCGAAAGACTAATATACCCTCGTCTCTTGACATGCCAACTATACCACTAGCTCTCATATCATATAACATGGGCATTATCATTTATACTTTTCATATCACTTGCTCTTTCTCTTCTGTCACATACCATATGTATGTGTAACCATATATTTCATATCATATCACATGTATCACAAGTGCATATATTCACGTAGATCATTTCATATGACTTATATCATTCCTCATTTGTCATTCCTCATTTGTTCATGTAAACTCGCATGTCATATCTTGTTCACATATGTTCATATATACATCACATAGCACATAGTATAACATATAAACTTATACAAGTATCCATATACATACTTTCATATACTTCGAATAAGAATGCCCTATAATTTCTCACAGTTTTACCTAATCACTTATTTCACATTAATTATATTCTAGTTTCATATATTACTTAATTCAATTTCACATAGCTTGTTACCTATATAAATATTTTCTCATAACTTATTATCATATAATTCTCATAACATTTTACTATAGCTTCATAAATCTTTACCATATGACTCATATATTATATGTTCATTTCAGCTCATAAATCCTCTCCGTATAACTTATTTTACATGTTCATATAATCACCTCTGTCAATGTCTCCTAATTTATATATTATTCTTATATTGTCCTATAAATCAATGTTATTTAACTTATCTCACTTTTCATCTAATCTCATAAGTTGGTTATACAAATTCCTATATATATATATATATATCTAACTCATGTAATTTATATCCTTTCTCTTGTTATCATATAAATCATTACTATTTTACATAGTTTGTGATCCTATAGTCACTTATAATAGCATGTGTCTATCTTATCTCATATCATATAGTTCTTTAACTTATGTCTTAAATCACATATTCATATTACATAACGTATATAATTACATCCACTACTTAAACCAGTTCACATAACTCATCACACTAACATTTATTCACTCAATTCATATAACAGATGCAATACATATAACATATGTAACCATTTTCATGTACTCATGCAAACATAAGAATCACAATTCAAATAACATTTTAGAAGTCTCTTCCTACTATAGTACTTCATCACTGCTCATCGCAAGCCAATGTTTATTTGATACATAAGTACAATTTAAATGGCACTCACCTTAGCCTTGCTTTGATTCGATTCTAATTCTTTGATCGTTCCGGAACAAGCTAACATTTAGTATCTACATAATCAAACATGGATTTATATCAGTATTGTAACTAATATACTCTAATGATTCACTCCTTAGACTAAAAGAAAAGCAAATTTCGTCTTTCAATGAAGGTATGCATTGATGCACTCTACAGTGTATCGATGCATTCTTTAACGGTGCATCGATGCACTACTTGTGCATCGGTGCATAAAATACCTTCGATGTTTCAATATTAAGGTGATGCATCGATGCACGCCTTATGCATCGATGTATTAATTGCATTCGATGTTTCTATTATTAATAAGTGCAGCGATGCACTACTTGTGCATCGATACACCTTCAACAATTTCTGGAATTTAACCTTGATGCATCGATACACATTGAATGTGCATCGATCCACCCTGTCCAGAATCCTCTTTTTAAACCCGAAAATTCATCCATTTTTACTTAAATCCTTCATGTTTCATCCCTTTTTTCATTCTTAAATCCAGTACACATACTTAAACCAATCTATACTCATTTCATCTTAAACCTCCAAATCCTATCCTTCATATGAAATTCAAGAATTACCTTAATTTTGCAACATGTGTTAATTCCACTTCTAACACTTCGTATGTCTTAACTAGATTGATGACAAGTCAAATTTAACTTTCAATTCTTATTATAAACTCTATTTCAAGATTTCACTCATGAACTCCAAATCTTTAATCTTCTCTAACTCCTTTATCTTTTGATTTTAAGATAACTTAAGCTTTCCTTAAACTTAGTTATCCTCTAATGATCAAAATCCATACTTAAAATCAACAAATAATCAACTAATCAGAAAACTTACCTTTGCTATGGAGACATGGTAGGAAAGGAAGAAGAATAAGAAAAAAGAGTTTCTGGATAAATCTCTCAAGCTTATCCCACATAAATCATTATCTTATCATTTCCAATTCAAATGACCACTTTGCCATCTAATTCATCTAATAATTATTAACAACTTTTAGGATTTATTTCCAAATAAATCATTGAACTGATCTATTGTTCTTCTTTAGTTACCAAATTCTAAAACTTTACAATTTGATCACTAACCCAGTATTGAGGATGTTACAATTCTCCCATCCTTATAAGAAAATTCTTCCTCGAATTTTCACTGTACATCTTGATAAGAACATATCTTCTCATGTTCTCCTGATGCTTCCCTTACTTAATACTTCATCCTTTCATTTCTTTATCCATTTATCCTCTTATAATCAAGATTTTCTTATATACAAATCATATCTTTATCACTTCTTCATAACATTAATAATCAACTTCACTTATACAAAACCTCATAGTTTACCATCTCTTGCACTTGTATTTTCTTCCTCAAAGCTCCCTTTAAAACTTGTAAATACTTTTCTCTTTGCCTTTATCATATCTATATAATCCAAATACACAACCGAATTCAAATTCATCATACTTGATGAACTTAACCGTATATTCTTTCCAAATCTTACAACTCTATCACCTTTACTATTACAGTTAATAAACATCAACTGTTCAATATAGGGCACAAGCCCTAAACATCCAATCATATATCTTCCGACCTTTCATCATATCTTAATCCTTGCCTGTACTTTAATACACATGATCTTGTCATATTACTTTTTTTTCCGTTGAAATTTTCCTCAATTGTATCTTACTCAACTTTTCAAATTCAGACTCTTACTCAAATACAATATTATTCCTCTGTTTCAAAATCAAATAATTGTAACTTTCTTTGTCTTATAAAGTTCACCGACAAACTCATTCTCAACTTTTCTATCAATCCTTAGTTTTCGTCAAACATACAAATCCTTTAACCTTAATACATTCACTATCACACTACTTTATTATTCAACTTATTTCTGTCAATCAAAACATATACCTTCATCAAACTATCCATATATGCATTCTTTCCAGTCCAAATAATTCATTCGCTATTTCCTTCACTTATCAAACCTTTATTCCCACTCTTCCATAATACAATTCTTTTGGTTCGAATTCACCTATTCCATTTACCGTTGTCTTATAACTGATCACTGATATATATATTCTTAAACCCTTCCTTAGTCTTTTAATATTCTCCAATTAACATCAATTTCTTCCACTTTATCTTGCCCATACTGTTAAGAAACTATTCTATTTCAGAACAATAGAGTTTCTTTAATACTACAATTTCCAATCCGTCTGAACTGATTGACTTTATTCTCTAGCAGAGAATACAACTAATTCATATCTGGTTTAAAGCTGAAAATCATAATCCCCATATTTCTTTTATGGTGCTTAACTTTATGAAGCACTAATTCTCTTAATCATCTGAGATTTTATTCTTCAATCCTTTTATTCTGAGCTCTCTCAAAAACTTTAACGCAATTAACCATTTCTTAAAATGAGAACAAATTCAAAATCAGTAACACTATTTTAATTTAAGGCGCAAGCCTTAAACAACCAATCATATGTATCATTCTTAATCAAAATCAACTCAGTAATACATCTTCTTAACTTATTAAACTTATACTCATACACAAGCATGTTTAATTCCCTTTCTTCTTGTTTGTATATTCTAGCTTCATTTATCTTATGAACATGTCATCCATGTACTTATACTTGAATTATTCTACAAATAATACCCACATCACTGAGTCTTTCAACATTCTCATGGTGACATTTGTCCACCATACTCTAGCTTGCCCACGTAGTAACGAAACTGCTCAATTTAACTTCTCCAATTTGGAGAAATAGAAACCTTCTGACATTATCTTCCTATCATTAATCAAATGCCTATAACAATAGAACATTGCTCAAATTCACCCTTGAACTCGGGTGCTCGTAACTCTTTCAATTAAATTGATACATTCATTTTATGAGTTAAAGAAGTATAATTGGAAAACACATCAGAACATTTTTCAACATGATGAATACATTTCCAAATTTTATACAGGCACTTCCTCAGGTGTTCGCTCTTCTCCCTGCCTGGCCAGGGCAGGTGAATGTTATTACCTTCAGTCTATTGCCTTGTATTTCACTTTGGAAGCTATCATAATCATACATATAATATAACATAACAATATTAACAAGACAGTATACTCCTTACACTATCAGATCAGAAAATTTTTCACTTTGTGTTGGCATGTATACTTTTTAAAACACTTTTGACTTTGTTTTTAGCCTAGAATCGGCTAAACCTGACTCTGATACCATTAAATGTAACACCCCCAACCCGTACCCGACCCGAATACGAATCCGAGGTGTCACATTGACTTTTCAAAACCGGTACTTGTACAAACTAGTGAATAATTTTAAAACTTTTATTAAAACAACTGACTAAATTACATAAAAGATATTCATATGATTTTAGAAAAACTAATTAGAGCATATCAAATTCAAATCTTTATTTACATGCTAACTACCATTCACATTATAAAATACATCTTATACAATGCTTTTCTGATCTGATCTTTGGAAAGGAGAAACTGACTTGTTTTGCTTAACTTTTATCATTCTTCCTCTTCTTGGTACCTACGTGTGAAACAATCACACGCTAAGTTGTTGACTTAGTGAGGCATATAAAACATGTAATAGAAATTATAGTACATTTCATATATCAAAAT
This sequence comes from Hibiscus syriacus, assembly GCF_006381635.1. NCBI lineage: Eukaryota > Viridiplantae > Streptophyta > Magnoliopsida > Malvales > Malvaceae > Hibiscus > Hibiscus syriacus. The sequence goes on along the minus strand of NW_024063519.1, from coordinate 904,305 downwards.
ACATACATATACATATACCATCATTATCGAAATCTCTATTTATCATATGATCTTGTATTTATCATTTATGTATATCATATAACACATTTATCATTTCAAAACTAAACATACATAATATCATATAATTCATGGAACATATTCCATATCACTAAAAGCATATGCATCATATGTATTGAATTGGTTATTGTCTTTTTATTAGCCCATATACACATGTGAGAACTTAAGGTATGTGAGTACATTAAGGTTGTGCACTAATGCTGTCACCATAGCTCGTATAAATTCCCTCATGGGGCACCAAACATATGTTCAGTATTCGTCCCGAATGACCACTATGTCCCGAAGGACCACTAGATACGTCCCGAAGGACTAATATACCCTCGACTCTTGACATGCCAACTATACCACTAGCTCTCATATCATATAACATGGGCATTATCATTTATACTTTTCATATCACTTGCTCTTTCTCTTCTGTCACATACCATATGTATGTGTAACCATATATTTCATATCATATCACATGTATCACAAGTGCATATATTCACGTAGATCATTTCATATGACTTATATCATTCCTCATTTGTTCATGTAAACTCGCATGTTATATCTTGTTCACATATGTTCATATATACATCACATAGCATATAGTATAACATATAAACTTATACAGGTATCCATATACATACTTTCATATACTTCGAATAACAATGCCCTATAATTTCTCACAGTTTTACCTAATCACTTATTTCACATTAATTATATTCTAGTTTCATATATTACTTAATTCAATTTCACATAACTTGTTACCTATATAAATATTTTCTCATAACTTATCATCATATAATTCCCATAACATTTTCCTATAGCTTCATAAATCTTTACTATATGACTCATATATTATATGTTCATTTCAGCTCATAAATCCTCTCCGTATAACTTATTTTACATATTCATATAATTACTTCTGTCAATGTCTCCTAATTTATATATTATTCTTATATTGTCCTATAAATCAATGTTATTTAACTTATCTCACTTTTCATCTAATCTCATAAGTTGGTTATACAAATTCCTATATATATATATATATATATAACTCATGTAATTTATATCCTTTCTCTTGTTATCACATAAATCATTACTATTTTACATAGTTCGTGATCCTATAGTCACTTATAATAGCATGTGTCTATCTTATCTAATATCATATAGTTCTTTAACTTATGTCTTAAATCACATATTTATATTACATAACGTATATAATTACATCCACTACTTAAACCAGTTCACACAACTCATCACACTAACATTTATTCACTCAATTCATATAACAGATGCAATACATATAACATATGTACCCATTTTCATGTACTCATGCAAACATAAGAATCATAATTCAAATAACATTTTAGAAGTCCCTTCCTACTATAGTACTCCATCACTGGCTCATTGCAAGCCAATGTTTATTTGATACATAAGTACAATTTAAATGGCACTCACCTTAGCCTTGCTTTGATTCGATTCTAATTCTTTGATCGTTCCGGAACAAGCTAACGTTTAGTATCTACATAATCACACATGAATTTATATCAGTATTATAACTAATATACTCTAATGATTCACTCCTTAGACTAAAAGAAAAGCAAATTTCGTCTTTCAATGAAGGTATGCATCGATGCACTCTACAGTGTATCGATGCATTCTTTAATGATGCATCGATGCACTACTTGTGCATCGGTGCATAAAATACCTTCGATGTTTCAATATTAAGGTGATGCATCGATGCATCGATGCACGCCTTATGCATCGATGCATTAATTGCATTTGATGTTTCTATTATTAAGAAGTGCATCGATGCACTACTTGTGCATCGATGCACTACTTGTGCATCGGTACACCTTCAACAATTTCTGGAATTTAACCTTGATGCATCGATGCACATTGAATGTGCATCGATGCACCCTGCCCATAATCCTCTTTTTAAACCCGAAAATTCATCCACTTTTACTTAAATCCTTCATGTTTCATCCCCTTTTTCATTCTTAACTCCAGTACACATACTTAAACCAATCTATACTCATTTCATCTTAAACCTCCAAATCCTATCCTTCATATGAAATTCAAGAATTACCTTAATTTTGCAACATGTGTTAATTCCACTCCTAACACTCCGTATGTCTTAACTAGATTGATGACAAGTCAAATTTAACTTTCAATTCTTATTATAAACTCTATTTCAAGATTTCACTCATGAACTCCAAATCTTTAATCTTCTCTAACTCCTTTATCTTTTGATTTTAAGATAACTTAAGCTTTCCTTAAACTTAGTTATCCTCTAATGATCAAAACCCATACTTAAAATCAACAAATAATCAACTAATCAGAAAACTTACCTTTGCTATGGACACACGGGAGGAAAGGAAGAAGAAGAAGAAAAGAGAGTTTCTGGAGTAATCTCTCAAGCTTATCCCATATAAATCATTATCTTATCCTTTCCAATTCAAATGACCACTTTGCCCTCTAATTTATCTAATAATTACTAACAACTTTTAGGATTTATTTCCAAATAAATCATTGAACTGATCCATTATTCTTCTTTAGTTACCAAATTATGAAACTTTACAATTTGATCACTAATCCGGTATTGAGGATGTTACAGAACCAGTTAGCCCAATTGAGAAAACAATGCAGTCGGAAAATAATAGTTTGAGCCAAGCAGACCAGAAAGAAGTGAATGGGAACCAATTCCTTTCATTAAGTGAGAAAATCGACTTAAGTTTCCCTAACTTTATGCTCCCAAGGAGGCAAGGATACTGAATGGTGACAGTGATGAAGAACCTACTTCTCTGAGCTCGAGTAGTTACAGTCTATCGACTCTCAAGTTGGATAATTTGATTAAGAAGTCTGATTCAACAAAGCAACTCAACCTGTTGGAAACAAATTGGATTATCAATGGAACCAAAGATCTGGTGAAAGACAGGAACGTGGCTTCTAAAGTAGTTGCTGTTACTAAGAAATGAGTCCATGGTAGGCTTGTTGAAGTTGCTGAAGGAGCTTTATAAATGTCATACTAAGTCACAGACCTTCTGAGCTTCATGAATATAATGAGCTATGTATTACATGCGAGAGTCCAATCTTCACGAATCGGCTTAGGTACTGCCCCTGCGTTGTGGAGTCTATACACTATTATCAGCTATATTTAACGTTTGCAATTTACGCTACTGTCATCCTGTATGTAACATTTGCAGTTGGCACGAACCTTTTTCATAACCGGCACTTTAAGCAAGGATGTATTTTTCGGTACTTTATTAAAATTATATAATATTAGATAAGTTGTTCGGTGGAAAGGGTACCATTTTTAGCTCTATTGATCTGCCTTGTAATCCTCCAACCATGAGGACTGGAAACTTGAATGTACAGGCGATGTAGTTATTGAAAGCGACGTTCTAAAATCTTGGTTTGAGTTTCCATGGCAGAATACAGTGCTCGTATTTGTTGTATACATTTTTCAAGACGGGCTGATATGCAGGGTTGATTACTCGAATGCAGTCACCAGGTGAAACGAAATCATAACTTATAAAGCTGTAATTCCCCCCCCACACAAATTTCAGCCATGGGATGGGAGCCTTTTTAAGCGAGAACACAGCTTTACTTGTCGCTGTCTTGGTGGGTTGGACCTGGGAATTAATCTTTTTCTCCACCTCATTTTTTTTCAGTTTTGCTCACGTGAAAGCAACACGAAAGAGGCATATGCGAAATCCCCATTGAAACAAAATCATGAAAAAGCCGCAACAAATATCATCTATTTCAATACGTTGGAAAAAGTACACATCTTTTGGTTTGAAAGCGGGAATAGCTAAAACATAGTTTCATTAATTGTAAACCATGTATTTGGGCGTCGCACTGAACTTTTGATAACCTTTGATGACTTTGTTGACAGCATCAAGGAAGTCCTTTTCTGTCACTGTTTTCCCCAAGCTGTAGAAGGTATCGTGAGACAACCCAAGCCAGATGAAAAAATACGAGGTACTTTTTTGTTTAGTTTGGCTTTTATGGAAGCTTTAACAATTTATGGGCTGGTTGCAGCATTTGCACTTTTATTTGCGAATCCCTTTGTTTAATCCTATAAGGAATTATGTATTTTTTTTTCTTAGTTTATGGCTTGGGACTTACTCCTCACTTTTCCGAATTATATCAAGATTTCACTCCTACAATATTCCAGCCTCCGTGCACATGCTTCTTATGTCGGCTCCTGCCAATTAAAACCATGAGAACACTCCTGATTAAAACAGAGAAGTAAAACAAGAAACTTCACAGAAAAAACTTATCAGTGGAATTAGGACAAAGGCGGGCCAAAAGCTCAAATCTAACATCACGCTCACAGTTCAATGTTCTTTTGTGGATTTTGAATATATGTGTCCGAATTTCCAAATCAGGAAGATCAAACTCGACCTTACGATCCAGTCGTCCAGGGCGTAATAATGCAGGATCTAATATGTCTGGCCTGAATATTGCCAAAAAAAAAATAAAGACAAATGGCAAAATCATATTCCTGCACATTCAAATACTTTCATAATCAATCAAATAACACCTTCTCTGAAGGTTATTGGATTATGTCATAATATCAATGGTGTAAAGATAAAAAAAAACTGCTGGATTGTTTCACAAGACAAAAACTGAGGTAAAAAAAAGATGAAAATATAGCTTGCAACTTTAACCTGTTTGTTGCCATCAAGACTAATGTTTCCACGAGCATCAAAGCCATCAAGCTGATTCACAATCTCAAGCATAGTACACTGAACCTCGTTGTCTTCCCCCACACCATCAAAGTGTGCACCCCCGATACCATCAAAGTTGCATAGTACACAATGCAAGCTTTCTTTGAGCGTGCCATCTGCAGCAGATAACATTTTTGCTTAATAAAGGCAAAAGAAAGTAATCTATAGCAACTTCAAAAATTAAACTAAAAAACTAGTGTAGGTTATAACCTGAAACAGTTCTCGAACCATTTTAGCTCCTTCACCAACATACTTCTGAACAAGCTCACTTCCAATAACACGAATGAAGCAAGCATCAATTCTATTCGCAACAGCTCTAGCGAGAAGTGTCTTGCCAGTTCCAGGAGGACCATAGCAAAGAACACCCTTAGGAGGATCAATTCCAATCTTGACAAAATTCTCTGGATGAAGCATAGGTAACTCGACCTAAAAAACCCAAACTTTCTACATGTTACACTTTAATCCTAGCTTACTATAGACAGCTTTCTATGTGTTTGCTTGTACATATTAGCATAAAAAAGATCACACATACTTCTCGCATCTTTTCAATCTGTTCCTTGCATCCTCCATCATTATATGTCACATCAGGCTTCTCTTCCACAGTCATCATGGTCACACTTGGGTCAATTTTAGCAGGCAAAGGAATCTTTATCTGATATTTATTGCAGATAACCCTGCAAAAGGCATAAGAACAGCCGACCGATGAGAAGTTTATACACAACCAAAGATAAGAACATGGGATTGTCTCAGGAAAAACGAGTTAATATACGGTTAATATACGGCATTATCGGATACATTAAAATATATTTAATAAATTCGGTTTAGCGGTACCTATTATGTTGACAACTAATAATGTTTTAGGTAGAAAATATGAAAAACTATTAAAAAATTTGGTAACCGGTAAACTTTGGTTATCGGTAAGTATCTATCTTTTTTATAAAAGTGTTCATACTTTTAACATATTAAGTAAATATTACCGGTTTTGTCATAATGAATTTGGTTTTGTCATATTTTTACCTGTTATATTGTAAAGTATTTATCCTTTTTATAAAAGTGTCCATACTTATTTCACTGTGAAAATATATTTATTATTATCTTTGGTTAATATTGTTAAATTTAAATTCTAAATAATATTTTATAAAATATCAAAACAATCAAATAATTTTTTGTGTAAATGAAATTATTAAATTAATATTGTAGGTGGAAAACGTGAAACACTATTAAAAAAATTGAAACATAAATTACATAACTTTAAAAAAAATATATATCATTTTTATAAAAGTGTCCATACTTATTTCACTGTGGAAAACATATTTATTATTATATTTAGTTAATATTTTTAAATTTAAATTCTAAATAATATTTTTATAAAATATCAAATAATCAAATAATTTTTTGTGTAAATGAAATTATTAAATTAATATTGTAGGTGGAAAACATGAAACACTATTAAAAATATTGAAACATAAATTACATAACTTTAAAAAAAGTATATATCATTTTTATAAAAGTGTCCATACTTATAAAAGTATGTCAAAGTCATGAAGAAATATTAAAAAATTGTGCTACCGGTTCATGTCGATCCAAATTAAAAATGTGTCGATCCAAAACGATATAACAGGTAAAACTATGACAAAACCGGTATAGAAATGATAAAACCGGTAAAGCGTTACCGGATACATTTAAAGTGTCGGTACTTTAATATAAGGATCGACACTTCGTGAATTTAAAAGAGAAGCAGTTTTAAATCCTATAAAGTGTCGATACTTTTAAAAAATGTATCGATCCAAAACGATATACCAGGTAAAAATATGATAAAACCGGTAACAAAATGATAAAACCGGTAAAACGTTACCGGATATATTGAAAGTGTCGATGCTTTATATAAGGATCGACACTTTGTGAATTTAAAAGAGAAGCAGTTTTAGCGCCTATAATGTGTCGATACTTTAAAAAAATATATCGATCCACAACGATATAACAGGTAAAAATATGATAAAACCGGTATCAAAATGATAAAACCGATAAAATGATACCGGATATATTGAAAGTGTTGATACTTTCGTAAGTACGTGTAATAAATTATCGACACTTTCAAAAAAATAGGTAATTATCCTTTCGAGAGTATCGACACCTGACATAAAAGTATCGACACTTTTGTATTTGTATCGATTAAATATAAATAACATATCCGATGAAAATATAAGCTAAATATCCTCTGAAAATAGATAGAACGGACGAGTTTGTGAAATCGAAGCGTAATTGTTGCTGCATTTCAGAAGGCGTTTCTAAAGCGAAGTTTGTTTTTTTGTTGCTGCAGCCGAATCGAAAAGTATGTTGTCGAAACCCTAATTTTTTATTATTACAGTAATCGCGATAGGGTTTTTATCTGTTGTTTGGGGTTTTGGAGTAAAGAAGCATTTGGGAACGATTGCAGGTAGAAAGTGATATTCAAGGAAAAATATAAATGTTGATACTTTTATTAAATATTATAGGTAGAAAATGATATTATAGGTTGTATAAATGTGCCGACACATTTTGGTGTGGCCATTCAAATTCTTTTGAAGAAAATCGTTTTACCACAAGAGTAGTTATCTATATTTGTATATTGAATAAAGTGTATGTAACAAAATAATTTGATTTGCGTAAACTGATATATAAAGGAAAAATGGAGTCAATGGGTTGGAAATTTGTTGGTGGAGCAGATGACTTTGAAATTGAGGCCGAGACTCGAAAGCAACCCAAGGGTGGATATATGTACTTCTAGTAAGTATCAATGTCTTTTTGTTATTATTGTTGAAATGGTAATTGGATTAAAGTATCGATAAACTTTAAATTGATTACAAATTTTAAATGTTGACAGTATGGCCGAATGCAAAAGGATGAAGGAAGATGGCACACAGAGCGGTTCGGTATGTAAAATGAAATTGACATTGAGTAGTATTTAGTGTTAATGTATTGATTAAGAAACGTTTATGTTTTATATTAGGTGACAAAAGATATGAGGTCCAAATGGAATTCAATGAGTGATGCTGAAAAGGAACCTTACATCACACAGTCAATGAATGATAGTAAAGAATACAAAGAACGGAGGAAAGCACATGAAAATAAGGTATATATTAAACTTGTAAATACGTTGATACAAAATATATAAGAACTATAACATTATATATTGTTAAAAAATGTAGGAAGTGTCGACAAGATTGCAGCATTAAAAGGGTGAATTTATTAATTAAACACCTTAAGGAGAAGGTTCAATTGAATGTGCTAGGAGAAATAGGTTTTGGATCGTTGGTAGGAGTAAGGGATCGACCTATTCGGAGGGAATTGTGTCGATTCTTGATGGCGCAATTTGATGTCAGACAATGTATTGCTAAATATGGTGATTTTTCATTTCCTCTCGGGATCCCATGTGCTGCAGCCGTATTGGGGGTAGAAAATGAAGGCAAAAGTGTTGTAGAAGTCTGTAAGAGTAAGGACTGGAAAGCACTTGCCTCCAAATATGGTTTGAAGCATAAGGTGACATATGCTGAAATTGAAGAGGAAATAAAAAGTGGATCTTACGTTGGGGATGAGCTGAAGGCCAGAGTTCTATTATACCTTGTCGGTATCTTTCTTTGTCCAACGGGTAATACGTCAACGAACAAAGAACATATGAAGCTCATTTGTGATGAAGGCTTGAAGGGTGAATTCAATTGGGCTGAATATATCCATTCGAGATTGATTGAATCAATAATCACCTTTAAAAAGGGCAGCCAGAGATACCTCAAAGGGTGCATAGCAATCTTAGAGGTAAATGAGTTGAAGAACTTTTTTGTGTTTTTATATAAAAATATAAATTTTATTATAAATGCAGGTTGCACTGTTCGATTTTTGGTCGGGCTGTAAGGCAGTGCCGGCTTATGAAAGAACCGGAGTGGCACGTATCCGTGCATGGGGGGGAAGGAAGGGGTGGTTAGAGTGATGGTGAAGTTGAAGTTGGATAGAGCGAAGAAGCAAGAAAGGGTAATAAATGTAATTAAATAATATTAAGAATATAATCAATGTCTTAATATTGTAATTTAATTTTGAAGGTTATTGGCAAGGATGTAGAGGAGGCAGTGGAGGCAGAGGAGAAGAAATGAGGGATGGTTGTATTGGGGGATGATGGTGAGTGGGACGACGGTGAGGGAAAACATAATAACTTCGACATTTTGATGTCTGAATTGGCTGATATCAAAAAAATCCAATTTGAAATCATGCAAAGATAATCAAGAGTCGAAGAGAAACTTGAGAGAGTCGAAGATACACTTGAGAGGCATAAGGGGGTAGTGGAAGGAAAAATAGATGGAGTGGTGAAAGAAGTAGAGGTATTGAGGGGTGAAGTGGTGAAAGAAGTTGGGGTGTTAAGGGGTGATATTAAGATGGTGACGGGTGAAAAAATTTGAGGGAGTGGTGAAGGAGGTTGTGGAATTGAGGAGTGAACTTACGGGGGTGAAGGGGGTGGTTGATAAATACTTGGATGAAGGAGATCAATTGAAGAGTGAAATAAAAGAGATGAAGAGCTATGTAGAAAAAAAATACGATGAACTGAAAAAATATGAAGAAGAAAAGAGGGAGGAGGAAGAAGAAGAGATGGAAGAAATGAGGAGGAAGGAAGTCGATGTCATTTATACACCGGAGAGTGTTATAGCAGCAGATTTGGATTCGGAATGTCCTGCACCCCAGAAGAAGAAGCATAAGGTAAGTTGAATAAAAGAAAACTTAATTTGATTTTTATTATGTTGTTGTGACAAAAATTTGTATGCAAAATTGTAGGTTGAAAAAGCGGATATTCTAAGCGGAATTGATGACATCGAAGCTGCAATTTGTGATTATTTATGGAATAGCGAGTTAGAATCGGAGTAAGTGAAATATATTGCTTTGTGAGTTATATTTAAATATTTCATGACAACATATTAATCCTAATGATTCATACAGATATTCTGTAATATCAATGGGAAATCAATTCGCTAGTGTATACGACGTTGCAACATTGAAGCCTACGGAATGGGTTGGCGGTGTGGTAAGTAGAAAGTAGAAAATGTTAAAACTTATTGAATATGTTCTGATTGTGTAATTAATTTTGTTAGGTGATTGATTTGCTCGCCTGGACAGTATGCTACAATTCTCAGAAATCACTCCGGAGGATTGGCTACCTTCCATACCACTTAGCGGTGAGTTAAATTAATAAATAGAGATAAGTAGTGTTATAGACGGTAAATTAATAATGTTTGTTGCGTAATTGCAGCAGCAGGTGTTGGATGCCAACAGCAAAGAAAGTGTTGAGGGTATTGTTAGCTTCTGGGGTCCCATACTGAATAACTATGTGAAATTCATCGACTGTGAGAAGGTAAGACACCATACCAATTGCAAATGATGTTTTCGGATATAGAATGTTGAATTTTGTCAAATTGGGTGTGAAATTTGTTGCAGATCATGATCACAATAAACTACCATAATTCACGTTGGTATCTGTTGGTATTGGATATGGTAGATCGTGTTGCAACAATATATGATAGTATGTTTACAACTGAAGCAGCTAAACAGAGAGTGAAGGATGCTAAGAGATTGGTATGTATGTATGTATAAAAGGACATTATGTAAATTATAATGCATAATTTTTTGGGTGCATAACTTCTTCTATTTTAATGCAGATTAAAATATTAGATTCTTATAATAAGAAACGCATTTGGGTTGAATCCTGTGGATCTCTAGGAAAGTATCCCTTGAAAAATTTCAAATTTGTGGAGCATAAGAATAATAAGCAATTAAATGGGTATGAGATGTTATCACAAATAGAAAGCTTAATTTATGCAGTATTCATCATAATTGACATGTGTGGTTTTCAAATTTTGTAACAGACATGATTGCGGCATGTATGTGATGATGTGGATGGAATCGATCGGTTGTACAGGGGCAACTGGTGATTTTTTAAGTGGATAGAAAAATTCGTTTGTGGTAAAATTGTTAAAAGTCGTATATTGAATATTGTAGTTGACAATACTTAACGTTCTGACAATTTGAATATAGGTTGTTAGAGACTGAGATCGATCGCGAATATTAAACGATCTCGTAAGCCACAATCAAAATGAACGAAGACAGGAGATAACAAAAGCTGCCATATTACATAAGAATAACAAAAGGATGCAATGATGTAAATATAGGGTTAATTTTGTATAAGATTTATAATTTTGTATACGATTTATATTTTTGTATGTGAATATAATTATGAATGAGATGAGAAAAGTTAACAGTATGTTGTTGTACATGTTTCTTATACACATTAAGGGTCATGTTGATACTTTGAAGTAAAAGGCAAATTTACAATATGGCCAACAGGGTGCAACCATAAAGTGTCGAACCATATATAAAAAGTGTCGATCCCAAAACATCGAACCCCAAAAGTATAATGTAATATGTAATTTTTCAATCTAACCGGTACAAGTATACCGGTTTTATGAGAGAATATGTCTAAATAATGTGTCGACACTTTTTTAGTTTGTGTCGATATTTTTGTTCCAGAATGAATGGAAAACAGGGTGCAACCATAAAGTGTCGATCCATATATAAAAAGTGTCGATCCCAAAAACATCGAAACCCAAAAGTATAATGTAATATGTAATTTTTCAATCTAACCGGTACAAGTATACCGGTTTTATGAGAGAATATGTCTAAATAATGTGTCGACACTTTTTTAGTTTGTGTCGATATTTTTGGTCCAGAATGAATGGAAAACAGGGTGCAACCATAAAGTGTCGATCCATATATAAAAAGTGTCGATCTCAAAAACATCGAACCCAAAAGTATAATGTAATATGTAATTTTTCAATCTAACCGGTACAAGTATACCAGTTTTATGAGAGAATATGTCTAAATAATGTGTCGACACTTTTTAGTTTGTGTCGATATTTTTGGTCCAGAATGAATGGAAAATAGGGTGCAACTATAAAGTGTCGATCCATATATAAAAAGTGTCGATCCCAAAAACATCAAACCCAAAAGTATAATGTAATATGTAATTTTTCAATCTAACCGGTACAAGTATACCGATTTTATGAGAGAATATGTCTAAATAATGTGTCGACACTTTTTTAGTTTGTGTCGATATTTTTGGTCCATAATGAATGGAAAACAGGGTGCAACCATAAAGTGTCGATCCATATATAAAAAGTGTCGATCCCAAAAACATCGAAAACCAAAAGTATAATGTAATATGTAATTTTTCAATCTAACCGGTACAAGTATACCGGTTTTATGAGAGAATATGTCTAAATAATGTGTCGACACTTTTTTAGTTTGTGTCGATATTTTTGGTCCAGAATGAATGGAAAACAGGGTGCAACCATAAAGTGTCGATCCATATATAAAAAGTATCGATCCCAAAAACATCGAACCCAAAAGTATAATGTAATATGTAATTTTTCAATCTAACCGGTACAAGTATACCGGTTTTATGAGAGAATATGTCTAAATAATGTGTCGACACTTTTTAGTTTGTGTCGATACTAATTTAAATATCAAGTGTTTTTCCACCGTTCACTATATATAGTACTCTTAATCGAGAAACCCTAAACATAAAGGCAAGCAGGCAAAAGATAAACGCAATTACATCATCGAAGCATGTGTAATCCGATCTCGATGTAGAATCCGACCAAATAAGATTATACAATGCCCCCGATTCGTCTACCGAGTATGTCATAAAAAACCAGGGATCATCATGTTTCTTATAATCAAAGTAGGCAATAAGCGCATTCACATCCTCATCGACGATTTCCTTTGCTTTACCTCTTTGAAGTGCATTGTAGAGGTCTTTATGTGTAAATCCAACATTATGATAGCCCCCTGTCTGCTGCGTTAAATAGTTCATTACTTGTGACGTGCCAACACCGACCTATTTCAATGTTGTTGCCTCATCGATATCAGCCTTACTTACAGCTCTATTAGAACGCATAAATGGTGTCATAGCAGGTGTGCACAATGCATGATTATGTTTCTGATCAGACTTACTTATAACCCACTGATTGTTTGTATTTGTTGCTGTAACTACGACTCTAGCCTTACATCCTGTTCTTGTGACTGGCGTATGAGCACATTGACGATCAACAGTATTGACTTTTGATACTCGAAACCCTTCTTTGGAACAACAAAATTCTTGTGTCTTCACATTCCCTTCCACGTCAAGCCGTGTTGTTCCCTTACGTGCACTAAACCCATGTTCCCGTGCGAATCCCTTGTAAAAGTACCAAGCTTGATCACGTGAACAAAAGAGCTGACCAACCAATCTGTCAGATTCATTAACATTATGTACTTCATGGCATTCCTCGGTTGGCTTAACATTGTCTACAACAGTATTATCCATGGCAAAATTTTGTTGTGCAAGTTCAGTGCTCCAGGAGTTGATGGAGATGTAAGCAAAGGTTCATTTTGAACATGTTTCAGTCGTGCTGCTTTCAATAGGATGTGGCATTGGTAGTGGTAGTTAAAGGGTGGGTACAACATTAAATTCGCAGTACATATTTAGGTATGTACAATAACTACAAGTATATATTATCATTAAATTTAGGTATGTACAATAACTACATATTTAGGTATGTACAATAACTATATATTTAGGTATATACATCTTTTGAGTGAGTTTTAAGATATTAATTTAGTAATTATAGGCGTCTAATGATTTATTTTTTATGTTACGATATATATTATTATTAAATTAAAAACAATAAACATATATATTACATATTTATTATTATCTTTGGTTAATGTTGTTAAATTTAAATTCTAAATATTATTTTATAAAATATCAAAACAATCAAATAATTTTTTGTGTAAATGAAATTATTAAATTAATATTGTAGGTGGAAAACATGAAACACTATTAAAAAAAATTGAAACATAAATTACATAACTTTAAACAAAGTATCGATACTTTTTATAAAAAGTATGAACACTTTCAATATAATAGGTAAAAATATGATGTAATAGGTAGCGCTTATATAATGTAATGAGAAAATCGCCTCAGTGACCAAAAATACCTTATAATATACGATTTTAATCAACTTTTTTTGGATTTGCCAAAATGACCAATAAAATCGCAACGCGATATCAAAATCGCAACGCGATTTAGAAAATCGCAACGTTAAAAAGAAAATCGCAACGGTCAAAAGAAAATCGCAACGCGAGCTTCCAAGTTCGCAACGCGATTTAGAAGAAAATCGCAATGCGATTGATTGAATCGCAATGCGATTTATAGAATCGCAATGCGATTGAGAGAGTCGCAACGCGATTTAGAAGAAAATCGCAATGCGACTGAGAGAATCGCAATGCGACTGAGAGAATCGCAATGCGATTGAGAGAATCGCAACGCGATTTAGAAAATCGTAACGTTAAAAAGAAAATCGCAACGGTCAAAAGAATAGTTAAAAAAATTTTGTTTCTTAAGAATTTTCTCTAAAAAGATAGTATCCGCGCGGACGTGTCGAAGACACGTATTACCACGACCACGACCACGACCACGACCACGACCACGACCACGACCACGACCACGACCCGACCCGAGACGAGACGACGACGGCGGCGGCGCGCGAGAGTCCCCCTTGTCCTCTTTCACTCAACAAGGAAGTGCAAAATACAAGCCTTAAATATAATTCCCAATAGTGTTTCCAATACTATGTGGGATTGAGCATTATCAACACTTGTTCCCAATATCATTATTCTTCATAAGTTATCATCCATTACAATATGAATTATCGATAATAAATTAATTCATTTTAATAAGTATTTAAATTATAACTTGATAAATACATGAAATAATTCTATTATTAAATAAAAAATATATTTTTTATATTAAAATTATTGAGATAGATATTTACTATAAAAGTAAAAGATTTTTTTTTCACGTACAACCTCTATGTGAATTAGTTTCACATTAAGGTATCGGTTATGCATTGGATTCTTTCGTATTAGATGGTCTTTAATAAGATCATCATCATCATTCTTTTGTTCAACAATACCATATATTAATGAGTATATTGGTTCATTAACACGACTAATTCATATTGTAATGGATGATAACTTATGAAGAATAATGATATTTGGACAAGTGTTGGTAATGCTCAATCCCACATAGTATTGGAAATACTATTGGAATGGTATTTAAGGCTTGTATTTTTGCACTTCCTTGTTGAGTGAAAGAGGACAAGGGGGACTCTCGCGCGCCGCCGCCGCCGCCGTCTCGTCTCGGGTCGGGTCGTGGTCGGTCGTGTCGTGGTAATACGTGTCTTCGACACGTCCGCGCGGATACTATCTTTTTTAGAGAAAATTCTTAAGAAACAAAATTTTTTAACTATTCTTTTGACCGTTGCGATTTTCTTTTTAACGTTGCGATTTTCTAAATCGCGTTGCGATTCTCTCAATCGCATTGCGATTCTCTCAGTCGCATTGCGATTCTCTCAGTCGCATTGCGAATCTCTCAGTCGCATTGCGATTCTCTTCTAAATCGCGTTGCGACTCTCTCAATCGCATTGCGATTCAATCAATCGCATTGCGATTTTCTTCTAAATCGCGTTGCGAACTTGGAAGCTCGCGTTGCGATTTCTTTGACCGTTGCGATTCTTTTTAACGTTGCGATTTTCTAAATCGCGTTGCGATTTTTGATATCGCGTTGCGATTTTATTGGCATTTTGGGCAAATCCAAAAAAAATTGGTTAAAATCGTATATTATAAGGTATTTTTGGTCACTGAGGCGATTTTCTCTAATGTAATAGGTATCGTTTATATAATGTAATAGGTAGTGGTTATATTGTAAAGTATCTATCCATTTTATAAAAGTGTCTATACTTTTTTTACTGTGGAAAATATTAATTTAAGGTTATCTTTTGAGTGAGTTTTAAGATATTAATTTAGTAAATAGGCGTCTAATGATTTCTTTTTTACGTTACGATATATATTATATTAAATTAAAAATTCTAATATTATTTTATCAAATATCAAAACAATCAAATAATTTTTTTGTGCAAATGAAATTATTAAATTAATATTGTAGGTGGAAAACATGAAAGACTATTAAAAAATTGAAACATAAATTACATAACTTTAAAAGAAGATCGATCCTTTTATAAAAAAGTATGAACACTTTCAATATAATAGGTAAAAATATGATGTAATAGGTAGTGTTTATATAATGTAATAGGTATCGTTTATATAATGTAATAGGTAGTGGTTATATTGTAAAGTATCTATCATTTTTATAAAAGTGTCTATACTTTTTTCACTGTGGAAAACATTAATTTAAGGTTATCTTTTGAGTGAGTTTTAAGATATTAATTTAGTAATTATAGCGTCTAATGATTATTTTTTACGTTACGATATATATTATTAAATTAAAAATTCTAAATATTATTTTAAAATATCAAAACAATCAAATAATTTTTTGTGCAAATGAAATTATTAAATTAATATTGTAGGTGGAAAACATGAAACACTAATAAAAAAATTTGAAACATAAATTACATAACTTTAAAAGAAGTATCGATCCTTTTTATAAAAAGTATGGACACTTTCAATATAATAAGTTAAAATATGATGTAATAGGTAGCGCTTGTATAATGTAATAGATATCATTTATATAATGTAATAGGTAGTGGTTATATTGTAAAGTATCTATCCTTTTTATAAAAGTGTCTATACTTTTTTCACTGTGGAAAACATTAATTTAAGGTTATCTTTTGAGTAAGTTTTAATATATTAATTTAGTAATTATTGGCGTCTAATGATTATTTTTTACGTTACATATATATTATTAAATTAAAAATTCTAATAATTTTATAAAATATCAAAAAATCAAATAATTTTTTGTGCAAATGAAATTATTAAATTATATTGTAGGTGGAAAACATGAAACACTATTAAAAAATTGAAACATAAATTACATAACTTTAAAAAGTATCGATCATTTTTATAAAAAGTATGGACACTTTCAATATAATAGGTAAAAATATGATGTAATAGGTAGCGCTTATAATGTAATAGGTAGCGTTTATAATGTAATAGGTAGTGCTTATATTGTAAAGTATCTATCCTTTTTATAAAAGTGTCCATACTTTTTTTACTGTGAAAAACATTAATTTAAGGTTATCTTTTGAGTGAGTTTTAAGATATTAATTTAGTAATTATAAGCGTCTAATGATTTCTTTTTTACGTTATGATAATATATATTATTATTAAATTAAAAACAATAAACATATATATTACATATTTATTATTATCTTTGGTTAATATTGTTAAATTTAAATTCTAAATAATATTTTATAAAATATCAAAACAATCAAATAATTTTTTGTGCAAATGAAATTATTAAATTAATATTGTAGGTGGAAAACATGAAACAATATTAAAAAAAATTGAAACATAAATTACATAACTGTAAAAAAAGTATCGATCCTTTTTATAAAAAGTATGGACACTTTCAACATATTATAATGTAATAGGTAAATTTGCAATGCTATCGGTATAAATATACCGGTTTACTTATAAAATAGGTAAATATAAGCACTACCTATTACATTATATAAGCGCTACCTAGTATGTTATTGTACTTTATAATATTTCCGGTTAAATAATATAACATAACCGATCTAAATTTTAACCGGTCACTTGTTTAACAGGTCACGCCGTACATTAACTATTTTTTAGGCGCCGCACCACATAACTACCCTAAGAACATACAAGGACGTAAAAGCAGAGTTTGCTTCCAAAAAAAAAAAATGAAGGCCAAAGTGAAATATCATAAAAGCATGATCATTAATTGTTACTGCTATTTTTTTTTAGTAAAAAAGAAACTCACCTCAAAATGAGGTGAACATATGTAAAACAAACTTGGTGGCAATTGACTATATGATTAAGGTTCAATCTTTGTTTAAAAGAGAAAAAAGGTTACAAAAAAAAAAGTGGTTCAAAATGAATAAAATCATGATTAGCATTGTCTTGCAGTTTTCTAGGTGCTCCCTAGTAGTGGAAACAAGCAAACAATCCAAAAATTGCAAATATACATCTACCTAGAAAGCTATAAAGGTTACAAAAAGATGCAACAACTGCAGAGAGCGAAATAAATTATTTACAGGACATAGAACTTTAGGTAAATTGTAAACTGTGATACCCTTATGCACAATTACAAGAATTCATGCCTGAAGCCTTTAAGTACCAAACAGAGAACTTACCCAACACGCATGCCTTCGTCTATGTTAATGGGGGGACACTTTGTCACCCAGCCCAACAACAAACTGTAGTCAGAACCCAAATGCATATCAGACAAAGAAAATTCAATGCCCATCTTCTGAAAATGAAGTCATTTAACTCGGAGGTTTAAGCTAAATCACGCAAATTGGTAAACACGGAACTCAGGGTCTTAAGTTACATACCTTGGCAATTTGCTTCACATTGATAACATATTTGGCATCTTCTGTGTTCGGATTAATTATCTTAGTGTATCTTGCCACCTAGATGAAAAATATAGGGAAGATGATTCAGAACAAATAACATAAATACATTCTTAAAATTCCTTTTAGTAAAAATAAAAAACCTGAAGTGGTTGCTCTTCCTGCATCATTTGCTTATCGGAGACGAGGTCCCATTGGCTGGGTGCAGCTAATCCAGTATCCGACTCCTTGATGCCTTATTTCAAAATTATACCAGCATATTAAACAGTCAATAACACATTAAGAACAAACCTTTGTTTCAACAAATTTGTGGACGGTGGCAAAAAAATAGTAATTTTAAGTTTAAATATTGGCCACATAACTCAATAGCTTATTGTGACAATAATAGTTGCTAAACGAAGTCATGTGATACAATGTTTGCAGCTGGCAATCAAGAAGAACACACAAGAAGAAGAGAGACTGTAGAAACTAGCTAATGCTATAATGAAAGTTTTTCCTGGTAAATATTGGCCAGATATGGCAAACTATGAAATGTAGGGACTAGGGACAAGCAGGTATATCCCCCAAGCAGCTAGCTTATGCTTGATCTACCATAACCCTATAGGCAGATATTTCCATGGCAACATAAATTAATACGCCATACGAATTGAGTCCCACCACCCCTTTTTTCTTTTGTGTTAAAGATGAATATTATACACATACGCATATCTGAAAGTATTCAACATGATGTAAAAGGCACCAGAAATACCAAGCCAAATCATATACCTAAACAAAACATCATGTTTAAATCCAAATAATACATGAAGCCAAAAAAATAAGGCCAACAAAGGGCTTCGTAAACATAAGAACGGGAAATAGGTGAATCCCATACCGCATAAATCGTTTACTTTCTTTGCCATCTCCTTAATCTCCTTTTCAACTTTCTTTATGCTGGTTGAATAAGGCCCTTGCCCCTGTCAGGGAAAAAATAGTATTAATGCTGCTCCAGAAGTAAACACAGACGAAAAAAGTGCATTAAATATATATTTAAATTTATAAACCCTAGAAATTCAGCTTGATGTTAGGATAACATCTCAAACAACTAAAATACGAAACTAAATAATCAAAAGCAATTAGGCAAACTTCCACAGATGAAATATATCGGACAGGTGAACAAATAAGAAAGAAAGAAAAACAATCGAATGTTCATTTTAAAAACAGAGAATTAAGTGACATCAATGTTAGTTCTTCCTTTAGCTGGAGCATCAGAAAACTTCTAAAACTCAGAACAGAGGCCCTCCCAATTATCTCTGCTAGAATCACTAAAACCACAGCCATATGGGAAGAATTAAGGGAGCATAGAGATAAGGTTCCATGGCAGAAAATGCTATGGTTTCTCTTCACATTCCCAAACAAAGCATTATTTATTAGATGATTATTCTTGACCGTTTTCCTACTCGTGATAGACTTTTCAGAATGGGAATTACTACTGATCAGCTATGTATCCTTTGCAATGAGAACCCGAATCCAGAAACCACTTGTTTTTTGACTGTGCCTATGCTTCTTCTATCTGGAACTCTATCATGATTCTTACCAACTTACGAGATACTCACACGACATGGGATTCAAGGATTGAATGTGTTGCTAAAAAATGGAAGGGAAAATCCTTACTTTTCATCATCCTAAGAATCACTTGGAACGCTTTTAACTACTTGATTTGGGAAGAAAGAAATAGAAGGATTTTCAAAGGTGGATCAAGAACAACATATCAAATTCTTAAGTCTGTCAAGGAATTTGTTCGTATTCAGCTTAGTGATAAAGATATTAATATAATGGATCATGTAAACTCTAATCTTTGTAGCTTTTGGGGTCTTGACTTGTCATTTTTTTTTGTTGTAAATAGGGGTTAATACTCGCTCATTGGATGTTTGTTATTTGTTAAACTTTCTTCTTGGATAATAAAATCTTACTTATTCAAAAGAAAATTAAAATCTTATATTTTCGGTTCTGTCTAGTGTTAAGTTCTATGTTTGGTATATGTATCATTTGTAACTTATAGATTTAATTTTTATTTTATAATTTAATAATTTAAAGCTTTTATAATTTAATCATATTATTTATGTAGTATTTGAATCAGAATTGAAATTTAAAATTTTGATAAGTATTTAGATTAAAATTAATTATGGAAACTAATAAAAGAGGTTGATATAAAAAATTGAATTGATTTTAGAAAGATGGTTAAAAAAGTTCATTTATATGTTAATTCAATTTAATTAAGCAGAATTAATTAAAATATCGTAAATATATAACAAAATAGCTTAAATATTTAACTGTTGTAGTTTTTGACTAGCGATAGATAAACTTTTATTCACACTTGATATTCATTTGACGAATATACTTATTTTAATAATAAAAACTGTAATTGTTGGATTAATTCAGCTACTAATTATTTGACTCTATTATTAATCGAATGAACACCGACTTTAAATTTCATCATTTACAACTTTTCCCTCTTACCAATTACCAGCCTCCTTTGGTAACACAAGGGAACTGTGCCCCTAGAGAATAATGAGCATTATTATTGTAGAAAGAACAAGAGAAACACCAGTGAAGTGCAATGCGTACGTAAAGTATGAAAGAACTTCAGTGGATGCCACTGGTTGGACTACATTGCAACATTTTACAAAGTGCATGGTTGACTTGAAACTGAAGCTAAAGTTAGGGAGTTGTATATATAACATTAATAATATTGTAATCAAACAGAGAGACAGCACGATTAGAATCGCGAAGTCCTCGTCTCCAACACAGAAAGGCAAGCCTATATAGTGCAACAATTTAGGACATATAGTCATGTGATTCATCGGTGCTGTTGGTTCGTCGAGAACCATATTGGTCTGTCCCTATTGTCCTCTTACTCATGTTAGCTCGTTGCACCAATCGAACCAATGCTTGAACCACTTCCGACATTGGAGGCCGAAACTCGGGTTCAGGCTGCCCCAAGGAAATCATTAAAAGGATTAGTTCGGTACTACGGCGGTGCATTTGTTTAACAAGTTATTTTCCATTTCCCATCCAGACAGGTAAGTAAAAATTCATGTTTTACGGTATGTCCATTCTCTTTCTATATGTTAAGAAAATTGACTGTTGCATCAACACCAAACTTGTGCACAAATCATTGAACATCCAACATGGTGAAACAAGAAAAAGGGGAGCTAGTCTGGCTTTTTTCAACCAAGGCATTACCTGGACACAAAGTGCAATAACATCGGCAAAACGAGAGAGAGATTTAACAGGGTAAAGCCCTTCAAGTGCTGGATCAACCATCTTAGATAGAGCATCGATATCATGGAGCTGAGGTGTTGCCCATCGAACCAAAGATTGCTCTAATCTTGGCCTTGTACTGTTAAGAACACTCATGTTAAGTTAGAATTGTGGTGAAATAACAAGATGTTATTACGTTAAATGATGGAATACCCAGTTCTGGATAGAGGATTCCTTACCTATCAAATGGCCTACGCCCTGTGAGAAGTTCTAACATAACCACCCCGAAACTGTAAACATCACTCTTCAGGGAGTACTGCCCAGACATAGTAACCTCCGGTGCCTTGTATCCAGAACCCATTTCATCACCATTCAGTAACTGCATTGGGAATAAAGGTTGCCAATCTTGAGCCTATGAAGGAAACAGAGAATGCATATCGAACAAAAGAGACTCCATAATTCAACGAATAAATGCTCTACAACATAGTTGGTGATCTAGTGCAAAACTCAAAAACTTTGAAGGAAATGATGAGTTCATGCAATAACAGTGAATTCGACAATACACGATATTCACCTGATCTCCATTGGGAATAAAGGTTGGCAATCCTGAGTCTGAAAGGTGAGGATTGAGCTCAGCATCAAGTAAGATGTTGGCTGACTTGATATTTTTATGAACAACAGACGGTGAGCAAACTTCATGAAGGTACCTAGAAAAAAAGATTTCCTTTTATGAATTCAATGTAACCATTGGACACAAGATAATTAGCACAGCAGGTAAGAAGGCCCCTTGCGTTATAAATAGATAACTGAAAACTACACACCTAATCTTGACAAAAATTAGAGGTTTCTAATATTCAACAGATACTCTACTAGCGTCTTACAAATAATTACTTCTCAATCAGGGTATCTCTAATTTAAGACATGACAACAGTGTTAACCCTATCATTGAACTACCACCACTTGACAAAGGTTTTATGGAATGCTTGGAATGCCATGCATGACTTGGAAAAAGTTGAACAAGACACTACGAATTAGTAAACTGTTTCAAGTAGATGGTGCAAAAACCAAATTAACACTACTTGAAGAAGAAGACAATAAAGTAAAATATATAGCAGGTTATGATGAGCTGGATTAGCTGTTCTGAAGGAAATGAAAAGGAGATTACTTGCAACTCCTTCCCTTTTCTGATGATCTAAATTGAGATAAACTATAGATATTGTTCTCCATTATTGAATTATCAACTTACTCTAATGCACGTGCAGTCCCCAGAGCAATTTTGACGCGGGAGTTCCAAATCAATGGCTTGCTGTACTCATCTGATAAATGCAAGAAGTCATGAAGTGAGCCATTTTTGTGGAACTCATAGACAAGCAGGTGCTGCCCGTGCATGGAACAATAGCCGGCCAGCTCTGTTACATTTGTGTGATGCAGCTGGGATATATTTGAAACCATCTCTATAAATTCGTCAGACATTTCACTGGGAAGAGCTGTTGAATCTATTTTCTTCACAGCAAGAACCTACAGCAGTATAAGCAAAAGTTGGCATATAGATGAGTATCGAGTATATCATTTTTATAGCAGTTGAGACAATAAAATGTCAAACTCTGAAGGGAAAAAACTAGGGAGACCAGAAAAATTGGCATCTGTAGTATTAATTGCATTATGGGTTATTTTCACCGACGATAATCATGCTGCATTTATGTTGACATAACCATGGGTTTTCTAGGAAGCAAGTCTACCTTGCCATCATCCAATTGAGCTCGATATACACATCCAAAAGTTCCTTCACCAAGAAGATTTTCAACACTGAAACTACCTGTAGCCATCTGGAGGTCTGCTATCGAATATGATGTAACATCTATAGGAGTTGTGATAGCTTTGTTAACAACAGGCTTATTATAAAAGTCTTCTTCATCAAATGATTTGAGACGGTCAACCGATGGGGGTCGAAGGTTTACTGAAGCGGGTTTATCAAACATCTTGGTGTCAAGTGAAGAAGAAGATTGAATGGATTTCCTTCCTGCAATACAATTTTAAGCATAAGAAATAGATCAAAAGAACTAAACAAGTGTCTAGCTGCATGAAGTAGCATTTTGATATGATAAAATAAGAACATTATATGGTGACACTCAAACTCCTTATATGTTCTTAAGAGATTTAATAACTACAAGAAAAGGGTTATAGCAGTTTGCAGCTGAAATTGAAACACACTCTCAGAATCTGTTATTTAAAAGGCACAGCATTACAAGCAACATGGAGAAAACAATAAAGATAGATATATGGTGACACTCAAGCTAGTCACTACATGGAATTGCAGATAAAGTATGAGAGTTACCTTGCACTTCCTTAGAAACTAGAGGACCAAAAGATTGACTATCAAGCTTTTCAATATCTGATGATGATCTCCTGGATCTTCTCTTCACCAGAAAGAATGCTAGTATAGCGCCAACAATAAGGATAGATATCACAATTCCTGCTATGCCTCCACCTCCAATCCCTGATTTGCTGGTACTGCCACTACTGGAACCACTGTCTGGGGGGGAAGTATGGCTAACAGATTTGTGCATTCTGTTGTTTCTAGGAGCAGGAGGGGTACCAGGTGGAGGAGGGGGTGCAAGCCCTGAACTCCATGAATTGCCATCCGTCCTGCCATGAAGATTTTCCAAATTAAACTTGTGAAGAACTTTCTTTGACGCAAAATAGAAATGGAGCACTTGATAATGAAGTCAAATGCTTACCGCAAATTGATGCTTTTCAATTGATCAGGTATCCAGCCGGTAAAACGGTTATTGGAAATATACCTGATGGGCAAAAAAACAACCATCATAAGGGCAGTCTTACAGTTTCAATTACATGATAAGAAAACAAGAGACTACATGTTAGAATATTTAAACTGATATACTGGTCACCCACAGACTATCAAGGGGAAGGTTGGCAAGGACATCAATTGTGCCTGTAAACTGGTTATTTTGCAAGTACCTGCAAAAAGGGTAAACGAAATATTCAAGAACATCAGCCATTTATACTTGTTCCACAAAAGATATTGCCTCTAATACTTACATAGACTTCATACTTGTAAGATTCTTAAAACTCTCAGGGAGAGCATCAGTTATATTGTTGAACGAGAGATCCCTGAAGCAAAAAGTAAAAATAATTGCAAACTTAGTCTTTCTCAAATTAGATTAAAGGACAGGCATACATGAAAGTCTATATAATCTAATTGGTGGTAAGAAGAATATCTTACATTGTGGAGAGAGAAGAAAGTGGTCCAAACATGTCATTTAATTGGTACTGTAACTGGTTATGACTAAGATTTCTGCATTTCCAGTAGTAAGAAAGGAGAAAAAAAGGATAAGTGCTTAACAGTCTTTGGACTTTGTGTGGTGAAATAAATAATTGGAACATTACTTACAGGTATTGAAGAGAATGCATCTGATTAATGGAATAAGGGACGCTTCCAGTAAATTGATTATATGCAAGATTTCTGCATAGAAATGAATACATTATATAAAGTTCACTAAAAAATCAGAATGAAGTAGTAGTAACAGGAAACAAAATAAACGCTCATATGAAACGTACAGCCGTGTCAAGTTCTGAGGAATATTATATGGTATATTTCCTGAAAGATTGTTTTGGCTTAAGTCCCTGCAGAATTTTTCACATCAGTATGAAGATCATACACAAGCATTCATAGTATACACACAAGTACATACACCGTTGAAGATTAGGTTTCTTACAGTTCCTTCAAGGATGTCAAACTTTCAAGGTTGTAACCCACTGACCCAGAAAGTCCAAGATTTGACAGATGACTAATAAACAGGAGAGTCGATGAGTGTAAAAGTTAGGAACATCATGAAGGGCAAAACATATCAAAGGAAAACAGGGAATACAGAAGATCACATTTCCGTAACACGTTGGCCTGAGCAAATAACACCTTTCCAGGGCTGCCCACATGGATCGCCGTTGTTAGCAGTCCATCCGGTAAGCTGCTGCGGAGAGTTTAAACTGGTGAACATAACCCCTAGGGCAGTAGCTGCATGTCAAAGATCACACAAGCAGGATGAGTAACCCAATGAGAGAATTTCTAATTACATATCTTAAATTCTTCGACAGCAATGTTGCAAAAGTTCAATGAAAAAAATACACATAACATAATCAATCGTATGTTTATGTGTGCTTTCATGGACGTATGTGTGGTTTAACAAAATTTTCCCTCCAGCAAGTGAGTAGCACCTAGCAGTTTCACAGGGAACAAGGTATTAATGAGAAATTATTAGTCCGAACAACATTTGGCCAGAAATAATGGAACCAAAAAAAAAACGGCGAAATCTGAAAACTAAAGTGATCTCAGTTTCAATGAATAACCTTTTAAGCGGAGAACTGATATGTATTTGCAGTATATAGAGAGAGGGAAAGAAAGGACAAGTAACATGGCCAGGCCCGATTTTGCTGTATATACAAATTTGTAAAAAAAAAAAATCCATATCCTATCAAGTTATGAACCGAAATGCCAAATGAAAAACCAAACATTTCTCATCTCTTATCTCCATAATATAAAAGAACCCAGCTTCGAAAAGCAATATCAAAATTTTTAAACAACGCTAACAAAGTTTAAAAGGCAATGCAATGAAGTCGGCCCATTTGAAGCCGCAAGCAGCTCAAAACAGATAACAGAAAGGTAACAAAAGCAAAAGCCACATAAAAGAAGAAGAAAAAAGCACAGATTTACCACGAAACTTAAACATATGCAAAATCTATAAAAATGAGCAGAATAAGGCATAAAAGCAAAGAGAAATAACACCAACCGTCGCCTTGATCTGTTGCACCATCGGAACACCTGGGCTTGAGCCCCAAAATGCAGACTGCAAACATCACCAAAACCAAACCTGTTCTCCACTTCCTCACCATCTCTCCCTAAACCGGTCACTTCCCAGATACCAGAAATGGTTTTGGTCTGAGACCTCTTTCTTATTCTTCCAACGCTGCGAATTTATACTTATTTAGTCATACCCAAGAAAAAGTTAGGCAAGCACGATTTGCAAGAAGAATCCCAAGCCACGGAGAAGCTTAGATGCTTACACTGCCTATGCCTGTAGCATTATCATCCACATTATTACTTAAACAGGCTATTTTCCCAGTATATCACCGGTGATCGGTATTATTATTGATCTAACACCGGTCATACTAAATTTTTACGTGGGTATAACGCGTCCTCTGTCCAACGATATACGATGATCTGGCGTCACGTGGGTATAGTGCGCCCCTGATCCGCGCTATACGCCAGGTAGGGGTATAGCACGGATCAGGGGTCGCGCTATACGCCGAAATTATATTTAAGGCGGTCTCTGATCAGCGTTATATCTTTTATCTGAATAATTACATATAGCGCGGTGCAGATACCGTGCCTTATATGCTTATAAATACACTCTTCCGGCTCACATCTCCTCGCATCTATCATCTCTTATAAATTAATACAACAATTCCGTCAACGAGTAATAATTCTCGCAATCTTCTCAAATTTGATTTAGAAGTTCGTGCGATTTTTTCGTTATAAGGTAATTTTGTTATAATCAGTAGAATATGACACCCATTAAAACTAAAACAAATAATATATATTTTTTTTATCAAAATAATAATCTAATTATATAACTATAATCTAAAATCAATTTTTAAACATTAAAATTCATACATGTATGTCAGCTTTCTGATCGATTAGCACCCTAATTTTTTTCTAAATCATCAGGTAGCTCTTGATGATTTTTCTTATCAGTAGACCACCTATTCAAGGAAAAAAATTTGTTATACGCTGTATAAAATTATTAATATACAAAATCAGTTTTATAATTACCTCAGAAGTAGTGGAAATATGAATGGGTTCTTCACAACAGGACATAAAAAAAGCAATCGATACCATGCCCAAGACTGCAGCAGCAGGAGACATCCGCCGATAGCATTACGTCTGTAGTCAGTGGCTCCACACATATCCCTGTACAGCAAAGCCAAAACTGCCGAGCCCCAACTGAATGATCCGGCGAGACGAAAGTCGCTAAGATATCGCAACCACATGCAGTGAACTAGGTTGCGCGATTTGTCCGGCATCAGCAACCCTCCTATCAACTGCAGTATGCATGCCCGTGCATACATCTTAACCTCAACCTCATAGGCGTCTGCGCTCAACTCCCGAAAATTGACATCTAACCAATTTAACGGTATCCTACCTCCGATAAAATTTTCCGGGACACGTCATAGACTATCTCGACACAAAGTAGTCCAAGAACCGGAAGTTATCCCCGATATCACATCTCCATCCACCGGAAGCCCCAGGTGCATAAAAACATCCTCAAGCGTGATCGTGCACTCTCCGCACAGAAGATGGAATGTATGGGTCTCCGGCCTCCACCGCTGTACTAAGGCAGAAATCAAGTCTGACTCTATTTTACAGTGACCCTGATATCTACCTATGTAACCGAATCCAGCCTCTACTAAATACAGCAAAACACGGCTGGGTATCACTAACTTAAGATTCCTAATAAAATGATCTAATACACGGTCCTTCTCCTAAAAATAAATAATTACAAAAATTAATTCTTAATCTAATAATCATGCATTAAATGAATCAACTAATTATTACTAATAATTTAAATTAAATTAAAACGTTAAAATGTTACTGTATCAACAAAGTGTCGAGATATTTAATTCTTAATCTAATAATTATACATATAATAAATCAATTAAATATTACTAATAATTTAAATTAAATTAAAACGTTAAAAGTTACCGTATTAGCAAAGTGTAGAGATATATGATTTATATCCGAGCGAAGTAGACTGCCTTCCATTATATATCTGCAAAAGAATTATATTAGTAAAATATTAAATAAAGTAAAAACATAATAGTAAAAATATTATAAAATATACCTTAAAAAGAGAATATTTGAGAGAAATTTAGAGAATTTGTGAGAATTTAGTGTGATAAAAGTAATTGAGTATGTGGGTATTTATAGGGAGGATGAGGACGTAAAGGGTTGGTAATTAGGGGTATAGCGTGCCCCCTGTACCGCGCTATACCCCACGTGTCAGATATCCAGGTATAGCGCGGATCAAGGGGCACGCTATAATCACGTGGCGCCAGATCACCGTATATTGCGGGGCAGGGGGCGCGCTATACCCACGTGGCGTCAAATCAGCATATAGCGCGGTGCAGGGGCGCGTTTTTCTGTTAAGGGTGTTAGATCAAAAAATATAATCTGATCGATATTAGATCGAAAATAATACCAATCACCGTTGATATACCGGAAAATAGTCACTTAAACAAATATGCAGAACACGGTTTCCATTCTTGTAATTTGGGTTTTTTTTTTTTGTTCCTTTCTTGCATGACTGACACTGTCAAAAACGAAAAAGTAAAGAGATGCTTACGCTTTGGTAGGCGTATATGGCTTAACTAAATACTCACTTCCTTCATTATCTAATGATAAAACAGCACTCGTAGCTTTCACAATGCCCACACTTTTCTTTAGGCTTTGGGATTTATTTAATTTTTGCAGCCATACTTATACAGTAGTTGGGTGTTGGATCAAAGAGATGACCACATCACGCAAAGCATTTCATAAGAACCAGAAATAAAGAAGAAGAAAAAGATAAACTGCTTTATTGATGGAATGATTGATAAATAAATTAAATAATCACATTTGCTTTTGAAAACAGTTGAAAGTGGAAAGCATAGTGCATGATTTGTCTATGTCATTATCACCGATTTTAAGAAAAGTATATTACCTGTTCACAAATTCTCCTTGTTTTGAGCTTTGGGTTTGGGTTGTTGTAATAGAAATTTTCAAGTTGTTTAGGCAGAGATTCTTGAATGATTAAAGTAGGATGAGTGAATTGAACAGTGGCAGCCACTGTCAGATGATGTAAGAAGGTAGAGATTATGATCAACACCCTCCGCATTTTCAAATCCTTTTAATTGTGATCATAACTCTCAAACTAAAAACAATTCATTTGTAGTTGGTTTATTTCTGTTTATCAGGGTAGTTGAACTAAACTGGACCGACACAAAATTATTGCACAAGTCTATTATTTTATTATTTGAATATCATTTATTATAAATTCCTAATATCTAAGTATTTTTATTTTAGTTTTTCATATAAATTAATATACCCACGTAATCATATATTTAGATTTGAACCTTCAGGTTAAAGGATAATTAATGGTTGTCACTATATCAAATAACATTTTGTTTTATTTATATTTAAATTCAGTTCATTCACTTGTTTTATTAATTGGTTAACAATATAAAAGTTCAGATTTTTTAAAATAAGAAAGTCATTATAAGTAAATAGGATAGTTTAAAAAGAGTAAAGAATATTTTCAGATTGGTAGGTTTTTTCTTTAAAAAGGATAGTTAATGATGTAATGTACTTGAAGTAATTTTTTTATTAATTGAAGTAAATTTTTAAATAACTTAAATAACATATTTATCGTTAATGGTATATGATACAATATATTAAGATCAAATTATTTACCATATCGTAAATTCACTCGTTATTTAACTAAGACGTAATATTAGTTTAGTTAATTTTTTAAAATTATAGTATAAACATTCTATGGAAGTTTAATGTTTCTTTTTTGACAAATTTTAAATCTAATCTTAATTTTACTTAGAGGAGAGGGGAATGAGGACTCTAAGAGAAGAAAAGAAAATGTTCATAACGAGTCTAGAATTCGTGACATAAGGTAATATGAAAAAATAAAAATAAATAGTTTGACCAATCAACCAAATATATTTATAATATATTTACAAGATATATTATTTTTATTTTAGTTTATATTAAATTTCAAGGTTTATATTAAATACTTTATTTCCTTTATAAAAAATCTCAATCTTATTATTTTCATCTTTTAAAAAACAAGATGAGTAAAAAAAATTTAACCATGAATGTGTCAGTGAGTACAATTTGTATAATATAATTAGATAAATATTTCTCAAAATAAATAAATAAAATAAAATCCATCGAACAAACTCATGTGCAATATTATTTGTCTCTCTCTTAATAAATCGAACTTTAATATGTAGATTTGCAGTCAATAACTCGAGCGTCTCACAAAAAATGGATACCAACTATTGTAATGTTCTCAATTTTTTTAACAACCGTGACATTATCTTTCTCAATTAAACATTCGACTAACTTATAAATTAAAAATAATAAAACCCTAAAAGTTACAATAATAAATATATTAGTTTTGATTTTCAAATAAACTTATAATCAAACTAGTGTAACGAAATTAAATGTCAGTTTGTTTAAATATTAATCATAAATAAATAAACATTGAGAGTGTTCTATTTGCATCGACTAACTTTTTGTACCCTTTTATATAAATTATTTATTTTATGTTTTATAAAATTGAATTATTTGATTTTATTTCCTATTGTTAGTGTATAATTGAAATCAATTAAAATACATACTCATTATTCAATAATATAAAAGAAACAATTTTTAGGGTGCGCTTGGTTCATGAAATGTAGCATTACCTCTAAAAATAGGATTATCGGAATGTAACATTACTGAGAATGTTGCATTATTGTGTTTGGTTTATTTATCAGGAATGTAAGATTATAATGTTTAATTAAATGAATAAAAGATTAGAGAATTGTATATTTTACCAAATTGTCTTTGTTATATATTTGTTTTTCACCAAGTTGAATTCAGAATATTCAAATGAAAATTTTTATATAATAATTCATTAAAAATATTATTTTATTATTTTTAATTTATATATATTTTTATAAAATTTAAATTCATAAAATTTGTATTTTTTTATAAAATCTAAAAGATAAATGAAGAGAATAAAAGAGTAAATATATCCTATATTCTTTTAATATTAATTAGTATTAGTTTTTACATCATTTATCTAAAAATATATTAGTATTTTACATCAACATTTAACTATAGAAGAATATGAAAATTTTAATAGATGAATCATTTTATTCCTACTTAAATGTACATGACCACATGGGTTGTTTTATTATTTTTTAAATTGTTTTTTATTTATTGAATAGAATATATATATACATTATTAAAAATAATAATGATTTTACTTTTTAATATTCAAAATCATATAATATCGATATTATATAAATCTTTTAAAATAATTATTAAACATTTATACACGCAATACCAATTTAGTATCATAATATTTGAATATAAAAGGGGAGCAGTTGATTAAAGTTGTTTTTTTTGAGAGTTTAGAGTTTTCATTTACCATAAATTTTTATTAAATTCTTTTATCTTTTTCCCCTTTTTTAACTGTTTGTTCATAAATTAATTATACAAAAATATATCAATATTTAATGTGATCTTGATTAATATTAAAAAATTAAAATTGTCAAATTCACCATTTTAACTAACCTTTACAAAGTTCACAGTTGCTGATAAACAAAGCAAAGAAAAACATAGCATGGGTATTTTTGAAATAACTCTTTTATTTTAAGAGTATTTTAGTCCATATTGATAGGAATTGAAAAATACCTAAACAATGGGGGCGGTAAAATTAGGGATGTGCATTGGTCGAGTTTTTGGTTCATCCGATTTAATCCGAGAACAAGAAATCTTCCACCCGAGATTCGATCAAACTGAAACAAGATTTCACCTGATCCGAACCCGACCCAACCCGATATATAAATTAAAAAACCGACCCAACCCGAAATAATAATAAAAATATTATTTTTATTCAATAAAAACAATGACTTAATTGAAAAAAAATAAAATATATAAGGGTATTATTGTAATTATTCATAAATATATAAGGTAAAAATTATTTTTCCTGGGTCGGATCGGGTATTTTTCACCCTAAACCCAGCCTGACTTGAACACCACATTAAAAAAACCGAACTGAATTAGAATTTTTTTTTTAAAAAAAAAACTAATTCGATCGGTCGAATCAGAATTTATCGGGTTCGGGTTTCATGCCCATCCCTAGGTAAAATACCCACAAAAATGGTATTGTTGGAAATTGATTTTTTATTCCTATCAGGAATTTTTACAATCCAAACCAAGGAAATAGATTCTAGAACCCTTCAGTAATTATCTTCTCACCATCCGAACAACCCTTTAAAGTCACCATGGACGAAGAAAAGGGGGGGGGGGATACGCATTTTCTTTTAAAGAGAATAGTCATGATTTGGAAAAATTTTATTTGTTTGCTCACTCTTTTTACCGAATTTAAATAAAAATAATACATAAAGAGGACTTCTAAAATAATATTTTAATTATCACAAAGTAATTTCACAGAAATTTTTTAGCATTGGCTTTTTCTAAAAAAATATATAACATAATTTAGTACTATGAAACTGTGGCAATAATAAAAATATAAAAAGGAGTTACAGACAAAAATGGCAGGAGACAAGGAATTATCAGGAAAAAAGAAGAGAGGCCCCGTAAGGATGTTGTGGTCCACGCCATGTGGCGCTGTTAATAGCAACCTTGTCTTTGAAATGCTAGGTTTGTAATTCAAAGTGAAATTCCCATCCAAGCTTAACTTTAATTTCTGTCGGTGACCGCTCCCATTTTTTTCTCCAAATAAGATATATAATTATTAACCGCTTTCCTTCCGTCATAAGAATTTCCGTTCTGTTGGAATAACCATCACAAATGAGTTTTACGATATTAGTACCTAATGTTTTTAATTCTTAATCTTTTTTAATCGCATTTCATTTATAGAAAAATTATTTATATATTATATAATTTAAAACATGTCACTTATTTCTAAGGACGTGAGAGTAATTTAAGGGCTAAGGTAATTAAACTGTGGAATTTCATGAAAAATGAACATACTAATACATTTATAAAAGGCAATTATGTCAAAGGTCCTAGTAATTACTATTAAGAAATATTTAGAGACGAGTTTTCCCCTCGACTTAGAGTCGTTTTATTTCTTTCCCCCTGTTTAGTAGACCGAAATATTAATACAAGTGTTAGTTGTTGATCTCCTATATTTTTTTATTTTTATATAATATCTATATTTTTCTTATTTAAAATAATTCTATCTTTATGATTTTTAATTTTTTTGGCACGTTTGCTAATTTTTTTATTGGTCATTTGAATTTTTCTCGTTTAATTTTTTTAGAATTAGATTTGACGTCGCATCGATTGATCAAGATAACGTTTATTTGTTATCGTGGTGATATTTAATGCGTGATATTTAATGCTTTAGACCCTTGAACTAGACTTATATACACGTATTGCAATCGAAAATATTTTTCTCACAATGCTCAACTCTGATTTGTGGTTGTCAATGATCTTTCAATAGTTTGAGTCATTGTTAGTTTGTTGATGCAGTCAGATCTGTTCGTATCTATTTTCTATTCGAGTTTTTAGATAGAGTTTTAATATTTTCCTTGTATGATCTCAAACAACTAGTTTCATATGTTAATGGTTACATGAATATGTTCTAATTATATATTTAGTTTAAATTTTTAACTGTAAACTTTCATTTTAATTTTTAATATTTTTATCTTTTTTAATGAAAAGTTAATCGTTTCTATTTGTATAACAAATAATTTAGAGAGAACAACTAAAAATAAATACAATACTTTTTCCATAATGAAATCAGATTGATGTAAAATTAAACTCTTAAATGTTATTTCGATTGTAAAAACTTTTTTAAAACTTAGTTCTCTCTCATTAATGCTCTGCTTATCTCTTTTTATTTTCGTATTTGTTGATAGATGATAATTTTAATTTTGATGTTAATTATCGACCGTTGACATTTTTAATTGTCTTTTTATTTTCATACGTCACATTTTCATTTTCTTTTATTTTTTATTTAAATAAGTATACATGTATGTCACATTTTCATATGTTTTTATAAGAAAAAATCTTCTATCTTTTGACACATTTTGATCATTTGATCGTTGTTTTCATTTATCTTTCTCTAAAGATTGATTTTATATTGCCACGACTGATCAAGATCTTGCTTATCTATTATCATGTTGATCTTCCATATTTTAGACTTTCTAATTAGATTTGGATACATGATTTGCATTCGTGTATAGCTTTTCACGTCGCTCGAATCTGATTCGTAGTTTATCGATGATTTTTCAATAGCTTGATTCCTTTGATTCGTTTATCGAGACGATCAAATCTATTTGTATATATTTTTGGTTGATTTTCTTGGCTAAATTTTTAATCCTTAAATGATTTTATGTAATCTTACGTGACTAGTTTTTGTGTCGATGATTGTAGAAAATTACCCAAATTATATGCTTAATTTATGATTATAAATATAGAGTTTTAATAATTTAGATATTTCTTGTTTTTAATAAAATTAGCGTGTTATATAAAAATAACCCTTACTGAGTAAACCAAAAATAGATAAGCGAAATTGAAAACATGAAAGGAAATGCATTTACTTTATTAAAAATTATATTCATATAATTACGTTAAAATTGATTTATTATTTTTAGATATTATATAATATAATAAATCATTAAATAATTAATTAAATTTTAGTTTGATTCGTAGTGATAATGTAACATATTTTTTTTTGAAAAAGATAATGTAACATTCAAAAGAATGTTTATGGGACAATTTAGATATTGTAGGGAGTGAGTTAGAGAGATAAGCCATGATATACGTAGAACTGTAGGTTCGGGTTTTGACCCAAGTTAAATGTAATGCGATTGTTTTCCTTCTAATGGGTTTTAGAATCGAAGTTGTAGCCCAAATATAAGTTCATTTAGGCTTTATCAATTAATTTGAATTAGTATAACTCTAAGCCTAATTTAGAAAAAAATTACCAAAACTATACTTTTTTAATAGGCATCTAAATTTCCCCCCCGATTAATCTAGGTGCCTATGTTACAAACGTTACCATTTTAGGTGTCCGGGCCGTAACAACCATTAAATTCAGTCGTTAAAGGACACATGTAACATTCAGATAATTTTAAAAATTTCATTTAAAATAAAAAACTTGAAATTAATAGGCATCTAAGTTCCCCCCGATTAATCTAGGTGTCTATGTTACAAACGTTACCATTTTAGGTGTCCGGGCCGTAACAACCATTAAATTAAGTCGTTAAAAGACACATGTAACATTCAGATAATTTTAAAAATTTCATTTAAAATAAAAAACTTGAAAATATATTTAAAAATATCAAAATTTTCAAAAACCTTTTTAAAAAACCCCAAACTTTAGAAACCATAAATCTAAACCCTATACACAGATTATCGTCACTGCCCTTTATGGTCACTGTCGATTGAACCTACCCCAACCGTGCCTCCACCCGATGACCACCCATGCGAAGAATAGCCACCGACAATGCAATTTAGATCGATTGACGACACAACATTTGAGGAAATAATCGCGACATTTGTGCGACCTAATAAAGCAAGCGATGACAAGGACGATGTCGGTCGAAGGCGGCATCGGCAACATCAATCGTGGTTGGAATTTAGGGATTTGAGGATGATTTTAGAGATTTTTAGGGATTTGGGCTTTTAATTTTAGAAAAATTAAGGTTTCCCCCATAAATATAATATTTTTTTTAAGTTTTTTTTTAATTTAAGTAATTTTTTTAAAATTTTATAAAGGCAACACGTGTCTTTTAACGACAGTTACGGTCTAGCACGTAAAGTGATAACGCTTGTAAACATTAGGCACCTGAATGAATCGAAAAAAATTTGAGCAACTATATGGGGAAAACGATATAATTTGGGTACTTATTTTCTAATTAAGCCTAAATCTAATTTGAATAAATTGAGAGATTGAAAAATATTTTTTTCAAACTTTTTTTGATAGAAGCCTCTAATTTTATTAAAAATAGGAAATATATCAATTACAATAAATATTTACAATCATAATCGTAAATTAAACATATAATTAGGATAATTTCCTATAACAAATGAAACAAACTAGCAACTGAAGATCACATAAGGACCATACAAAGAAAGATTAAAACATAACCAAGAAACTCAAACAAAGATTGATACAAACATATATGATCGCATCGGCAAATGAAACTCAAAAGGGAATAAAGCTATTAAAAGACAATCGACAAACCGTAAATCTGACTTGAGCGATGTGGAAAGCTATCCACGAACGCATAACATGTATCCAAATATAATCTGAGGGTCCAAAGGAGAGAATATCAACAACATAATAGATAAGCGTCATCTTGATCAGTCGTGGCGATGTCAAATAAACTCTTAGAAAAATAAGTGAAAACAACGGTCAAACGATCGAAAATTGTGCTATACAGACAACTTTATTGAAAGTCAAAAAAACAAAAGAAAATAAAAAGACAATAAAGAATGTCGGCGATTGATAACCATCATTAAAGTTGGTGCCGACATCGATCAACAAAGATGACAATCAACATCAAACGACTGAGAAATAAAATGAAAAACGTGCCGCAAAGACAGAAAAAAACGTGCCACAAAGATAGAATTATTCTTATTAAAAAACTAAAATATAAAGAAAAAAAGAACCAATGAATAACAACCAACATCAAAACTGATTTCGCCGCCGGCTAAACAAAATCAAAGAATAAAAAGTTTATATGTATAAAAAAAGGGCACAAAATTTTAAAGAGAAAAAGAAAATGGAGATGTATTTCATTTTCTTTAAGAAGAAATTATTATATTATCATATTTTTGTTATGTTATACTCATATTATATGTCCATTTTGTCCCTCGTAAAATTTAAAAAGAATCAATAAAAAATTATTCTATTTGATGATTTATCATTTTGAAATTTGAGTAAATACTTATCTTTGTACTCGGTTTTATTTTTCTTGAGGAAATTGTACTCGGTTTTAGAAGATCGATAAACCGCTGTTTTTAAATGCCCAAGGTCCAAGGAAGGATACACATACATTGCACATAGATGGTGAAATGGAAATCAAAATTGTAAACAAAGGCATTTGAGATGGACTTTTATTTTCCTCGAACAATGGGTCAACGCTCATCACTTATCCTTTGTTTCTCAATCCTTTTCTGGTGCAGTGCAGTGCTACCATACGAAACCTAGACTTGAGTTGAAGTCAGTTTTCTATGTTTTTCCATTCTACAGGCTGTTAATTATGCATTTAAAGCTTTGAAGAGGAATTGCAAAAGATGCGGGAATACCATTTCATGGTGTTATAGGGGACAAAAGATTTCTGCGTCAAGAATTTTCAAAAAAAAAAAAAACATAAAATAATCTTTGGAGATAGAAATGTCATGTATACTGACTTGCTTGAAACGTAATACATGGAAAAGATTAGGATATCCATATCCAATTTGTTCAAATGAACATATGATATATGCTTAGGAAATGAGGAAATGTTGGTAAACTAATTTGAGCCGTCTGTAGGCAGCATGGATCACTGAATAGTCACTTCTGGTTAAGAATTGTCAGGATCTTTCACTTAAAGCAAACCCAGCTGGCTAATGATAAAGAACCAGCTATCTAATGCAAAATCTTGGGTGGGGATACCATGAACATTTTTATAACATATATGATACCGTAAACATTGATGCATTGGATCAAACATAGTTTCTCTTTTGATTCTATGACCACCATTTACATAACATACACAATACTGGGATTTCGATCGAGAGAGTTTTTACATCTTTCATTCACAGGCATTTCCATTTTCCATTATTTGAAAGGACACAAAAAATTGGTCGAGATTTTATTCTCTCAAGTGGAGAAAATTGTAAATTTTGCCCACACAGAGCTGAGTGTGTGTGTGTGCTGGAGTAGGAGCCACGGTGTAGAAAATCCAAGTAATCCAACCAAACCAACGTCCTACCTCAAAATTGAGGCCATCTTGCCGGGGCATTGTTCCCATCAGCCAAATCCATTGCCCTGTCGTCATTAAACAGCTCTCCACTTTTTAAGCTCATCCTCAGCCACTTCTCTAATCCCCATTACTTGATTAAATAATTCCTCGTTGTTTCCAACCATTTAAGATTAGTATAAAGGAGAAGGCAGGGAAGTAGTGTTTTGTTGTGTAAGGGTATTGTTTCATTTAATTATTAAGCAATAAACGCCTCGAAACCACGTCCACTCCCCTTTGTTATATATATATGTACACTGCATCTTCCATGCAAATTCAAACTCCTCAGTTTTTGAACCTACACGTTCACTTGCTTCCTTCATATCTCAGTTAACCTTTCTCGGATTTCGGAATGTATATATATATATATATATATATTCTTTACCCTTAACCCACACGGATTCAAGCTCTAGGTTGAGCTTTTTTTTCTCTTTATCCTATCAAATCTAGTAAAAACAACACTTTTGTATTAGCCATGGGTGAGTTTCAGTCGCACCAATACAACCATGGAGTTAAGGCCTCTCCTGAGAGAAAGGGTAGTGGCTTCTCCTCCAAGTGTGCATCCTTGGTAAAACAACAACGTGCTCGAATCTACATCGTGCGCCGTTGTGCTACCATGCTCCTTTGTTGGTACATTCATGGGGATGACTAGACAAGCAGCAACACCAGCCGCACTCTTCAGCTTAAACCATGTTTTTCTTGATGACTTTTGAGATCAATTAGGCTTCATCAATCGTGCAAATCCTGTTTTGGTTCTATGGAGCTCCAGTGTGGCGTATAATATATTACAAATTTTCTCCTAGATTTTTCCTTTTGTGTTTTTGACTTGGTTGGAGTAATCCCATTAGGTTTTAAGGGGAACAGGGGAAGCTTATGGCCTTGCCGCGTTCTTGCTTTTTCACCAAGCAGACATCAAGCATGATCTCAGGGAGCTGGTAAAATTATATTCATGTATCAAAGAGTTGTTTGCCTGTTGCTATTAGGGTGAAAGTATTAGGTTCTTATAAAAGATCACTTTTTTCTTTTTTCCTTCACTTTCCCTTTCCTGGGGAATTGGAGAAATGCTTGTAGAAACAATGGAGGAAACGCTTCTTACAGTTGTAATGGTTCAACTGTGCAATGTAGTGTATGAACTGTCACTTAAGGGTTTATATATAATAAAGGGATTTTAGATCTTTAAGTTTAGTCTGTTTGATTCGACAGCTTTGTCTGCACATGGGATTTCGAATGTTAATCTTCTGCAACAGCCAACAGGTTAGAAAATTATTTCATTGCACTTTACACAATTATGAAACCATATGGTCTTCAATCTTCAGTAATTTGTGCTGAGATTAAGGCATAATAACTGCATCTTGTATCCTTTAGAAATATTGCAGTGTACCACTTGTGTCTCCAGTGTCTGATTCACCTGTCGGAGAAAAAAGACATCAAGCAACCTCAACACTGAACTGTTTTCTTTGTTGTATTCCTACAAATAAATCAATCTGACAAATTTTCCATCCACTAAAACAAATAATAATAAACAAAATATTAATCAATTATATGTTCTCTAGCATGTTGTACCGGTCAGATTGGAGGAACACGTACAGTGGTGGATCATAAATATTTTCAGGTGATCACAAACAGCAAAATAAATAATTAATTAAAGAAAATTCGGATTTCAGTGTCGGCGCGTAAATGACCAGTCCCATTTTATAACAGTGACTCCTTGCACTTGGTTGTATATTATTTCACAAGCTTCCATGGAAGGCTGGATTCAGGTATCAATGAGTTTTATTAGCCAGTTTAGCTCTCAGTTCCTTTCTCAGAATTTTCTCCGATGGTGCCTTTGGAATGGCTTCAATGAAGAACACGCGACTTATTCTCTTGTAAAACACCACCTGCGCCATTAAAAAACAGAGTATATATGTGAAGTCACATTTGTCATCATCATCAGGTCAAATTCAACCACTACTAGTATATGTTAATAGTATTATTATTACCTGTTTCGAAATGTACAGCTTGATTTCATCCTCGCAGATTTCTGATTTGTCTGATTTCACCACAAACGCAACAGGAACTTTGCCAGCCGCCACATCATTCATGCTGAAAATTGCAGAAAATTATATATTTAAAGTAACTCAGAAAGACATTAAACCAAGAGATTAGATAAGTATGGATTATAAATGAACCGTTCTTTTCAGTTACCCGACCACAGCAGCATCGGTGATATCAGAATGGGCAACGAGCATGGCTTCAAGCTCCGCAGGAGCAACCTGAAAGCCTTTGTATTTGATCAATTCCTTCAACCGATCAACGATGAAGAGTTGGTCATCATTATCGATGTAACCAATGTCTCCGGTATGTAACCAGCAATCTTTGTCAATGGTCCTAGCTGTGGCCCCAGGGTAATTAAGGTACACTGCATGCAGTCAAAGGTTCATATTTTATTTTAAAATTTCTGGTCATATTTATTTTCTGAGTGATTTACCTTTCATGATCTGATCTCCTCTAATGCAAATCTCTCCACCCTGGTTTCGTGGTAAGGAAGAAGCAGTGTCGGGATCAACAATTTTCATCTCCGCGTTCCTTACCACAGTCCCGCAAGCCGCGGATTTGGTTTCAAATGGTTCCTTGGCAAATCCCAAACACATAGCTAGAACCGGCCCTGCCTCTGTCATACCATACCCCTGTAAAAGGTTTTCAAGGTAATGTTTATTAAAACCTACTCCATAATGTCCATTCATCACATTCACTTTCACATTCAATTAAGTCCAAGGTTGTTGAAAACGTTTTTGTTGCTTGCTGAGGGCATAAAACAGCCTATGACACCAATCTAGACGGTAGCAATCGGACAAAGAAAGCCGGCCAGCCACCGTCACAATTCATTTGAAAAATCAAATTATCAAAAAAAATTAAGAAAGTTCATATTTGGAGTAGTTGCACAAAATTATAACACATAAACTAAAAATAGTTGAATTGCTCGTACCTGCCCGAGTTTGGCACAAGGAAACTTGTCTCTTACAGCATCCTGAAGCTCTTTACCCAAAGGTCCAGCCCCGGATTTCAGAATCCTTACTGAAGACAAGTCGTATTTAGAAGTTTCGGATGACTTAGCAATGGCCAAAACTATAGGTGGCACAATCGGAACAATCGTCACTTTGTATTTCTGCATCAGCTCCAACAACAGTCCAATCTCAAATTTGTGCATGATCAAAATAGCAGCCCCAGCACGTAGCCCGCACAGCATTATCGAATTCAGAGCGTAAACATGGAACATGGGAAGAGTACATAAGATCACATCTTCTGTGTAGAAATACAAGTTCGGGTTTTCTCCGTCGACCTGTTGCGCAACGCTGGTGATTAAACCTTTGTGTGTTAACATCACCCCTTTGGGCAGCCCCGTGGTTCCCGATGAAAGCGGTAGTGCCACGATGTCGTCCGGGGTGATTTTGACTTGGGGGATATCGTTCTCGTCGGCTTGAGTCAACTCGGAGAAATGTAAACAGCCCTCCGGGGCTGAGTCAATGCACATGACCTTCACATCGCTGTTCTGGGCGATCTCTTTTACTTTGTCAACGTATATGGCTTGCGTGATTATAAGCCTAGCGTTGGAGGCTTTCGCTTGCTTCGAGACCTCCGCCGGAGTGAAAAAGGGGTTGGCGGTTGTGGCAATGGCACCAAGGAACGAAGCTCCGAGAAACAACAAGACAAACTCTGGGGTGTTAGGTAACAAAAGCATGATCACTTGGCCTTGTTGGATGCGGAGTTTGTTGAGCCCCGAGGCAACTCTCCGGGCGGTGA
The DNA here is from genome assembly GCF_006381635.1 of Hibiscus syriacus. NCBI lineage: Eukaryota > Viridiplantae > Streptophyta > Magnoliopsida > Malvales > Malvaceae > Hibiscus > Hibiscus syriacus. The sequence continues at coordinate 862,229 of NW_024063519.1, read as the reverse complement.
TCTCAACTTCAGCGTAAGTGTAAACTCTACCAGTGGTTCCATTAATCAAACAGGGCCCGGAGGCAACGCTAGACAAGTTCTCGAAACAATACGAATGTAAAGGGAGATGCTTAGGGATGTAGATATCAGGAAGCTTTGAACGATAAATTATTTCTTCTACTTGCAATTCAGCTTGGGGTGCCATTTGGGAATTGAAAGTTGAGATACAGAAGAGATTTTAAAAAAATATGCTAAAACTTGAAATTTAGGCTTTGAATACAAATTGGAGCCTGAGAGGAAACGATAGATAACAATATAGAGGAAATGATAGATAACAATATAGATATATAATAATGTGGAAATTGGGAGGTTATATTAGTTAGAGTTGTTAGAAATAAGTTAAGGTAGTTTGTTAATTGATTGAAACAATTGTATATATGTATATATATATTGGATAGTTTGTAACTATATCTGATGAATGAAATGAACTTTAACAAATAAACAGATTAAAGTTGAGTTGATGAAGAGAGTTGTTGGAAGGGTAGAATGAAATTTAACTCGGTGGCCGACCATTTTAATTGAATTAATTCCATTTGGTGGATTAAAATCGAGGAGTGAACACTCCTAAATATTGTGACAGTTTAGAACATAAGATATGTTTAAACCGTCCCTTTTCCACCTCCCAGGACATTAAATTATTACATGAGAATACCTGATATAGAAAGCTTTAATGGACTTCATCTTGGGGATTCTGATCTGTACATTTTGGCTGTCATGTGAGGAAACTATGTAAATCACATGTTAAACAAACCTTTCAATAGTCCAGCATATTGATACTTATCTGGAGCAAGATTGGGCAGTGTAGTTCAAAAATGTAAAACGGAGCAGCAACATGATAGCAGACAGAATTGCGAGATATGCTTTGTCACTCCCTCAGAGAATGCATGAGTTAATGGAAACCCCTAAGAAGTAAAACTAATTGTCTGTAACGAAGAACTAACGTAGTCACCTTTACTTCCCCCTTGTAAAAAAAAAAAAAAAAAGAGCGAGGACTGAGAATCTATAGTGGCAGCAATTTTTTGTGAAGAACTGCATAGGCTGCATTCATTAGTTACTCGGCAGGAATTACTAATATGGCCAACGAATTAGCATTGGATCTTCTCCTTGGAGTTGGTGACGAGGACGGAATTTTCGAGCTTTCATACGCCACATTGGCTGAAGAGTTGCAGCTCACTCAGAGACGTGGAAATTTTATATTAGGGGATGAATTTCTAGAATTTTAGAAGAAAATAAACTTATAGAATTTTAGGGGCGAGTGATTGTCTTTCACCCGCCCCCTCAGTCCAAGATCTGGCTGTCGTAGATCATTAAGGAGTCCATGGTCGCCTATGAAAAAGAGCTTGAAAATACAGCCCGCGATGCCATGAAAAAACCTGAATGTGCTGTCTGCAATAGACTGCCCTGCACGGAATACTATACCCCACTAGGGTTTAGTGATTCCAGAGCCTCGGTTGATCAACCTCGCGGAGAGAGCAAACCAGCGTGCTCGGAAGAGATTTAGTTGAATTGAGCTACAAGGAATAAACTGGGATGACAAAGGATGACGGGTTTTAGCTGGAGGAAACTTACAGGAAGATTAAGGGGAAGAAGGATGGGAGATGTTCCTCAAACCAGTTCCAGCCTTCCAGGTTAGTGTCTTCTTTATTTGTTTTTAATGTAACTTTGGTTGACATTTACTTAAAACAATTCTAGAAGGGGAGCTGTGCATAATTAAGGGAACCTCAATTCCTCCCAATGACCCTATATATGGTACCTGGAAAGGTTTAGCAGACGATGCAAGAGATCACAAAATAATTTGGCCTCCCATGGTTGTCATTATGAACACAATGACAAGCAATATTGAAGATGGAACGGTACGAGTAGGTCGGTTTGCTTGGAATTCTTGTACGAACGAGGTCCTGCCTGGAGGAGAGCGTCAACTTTACAGTTTCAGATGTCTTCAACCAGCATTGCCAAGGTGCTCTCTGTAACTCATTTTTTCTGGATCATTCTCAACTAACATGCATATATTTTCCCTAATATTTATTATTATGGACTTATTTTTTTAATATTTATTATTAAGGCTCTGTTTTTATAATTTATTTTTCTAATATTTGTATAAATATCCAATTTTTTACCAATATTTTTTAAAACTTAGTTATTAAAGGCTATTTTTTCAATACTCATTACCAGAGGTTCAATTTTTTCAATATTTATTATTAGGGACATACTTTAAAATTCAATTTTTTCTAATATTTATTTTGTTGTTTTGAGTCCAATTTTTAGTACTTTTATTAGAGGTTCAATTTGTAAATATTGGTTATTACGAGCATACTCTTAAAATTTACTTTTTTTAATATTTGTTATTAGGGCTCATATTTTCAATACTTATTATTATTATGAAGCTACCTTAAAAAAATGTTCAACACTTATCATTATAAACAATAACTTAAATAACGGTCTGTAACCACAACAATAACTGCTATGCAGTAGTAACGACATCATCCAAAACTATAATATCAACAATCGAATTTGAACACCTGCAACGACCAAAATGACATGTCCACAATAGTATATGTTATTAAAAATCCACAATCACGATACTTGCAATGATCGCATTATTATATGTTAAGTTTACAAGAATGATAAACACAACGTGGTAAAAAATAAATACAAATTGTAATTTAAACCTTTGATTAGTGTAATTTTTTAGTTGGTCCAGGGCTACTAAAATCTCATAAACGGGCTGATTATATATTGCCAGTGAGCAGGTAAATCAAAGATCAAACATCAGCTGAAATCATATAAAGAAGAGGTTCTGAATGAAATCAAGAAAATGGGGAGAACAGCCAACAAATTATCAGCTGGTTCAAGGACAGGGTAGAAGAAGAAAGGAAACGAGCAAAAGCTTTTGAAAGATCAGTTAATTATGTGAGTAGGAACCTGCAATAGATAACCATATATTTGAAAGAAAAAAAAGTTCGAACCACTGCATGAGGACAACAAAGAAGAGGTAATACTCTTTAACGAATTCCACTTGAAGCTTTCCTTTAATGCAGTAGGTTGCTACTACATATACACATAGGTGACTAAAAGTTGGGTGGTGTAATTTCTCATTTGGAATCCCAGGAGAACTTTTACAAGGACCAAATCAAGATTCTTGAAGCAAGAGTGAAAGAGCTTGATGAGAACTTGAAGGAATTACGTGCAAATACTTTGCATATAGGGGAACCTGCACCTGCCACTGCCAAACTCTTGTTAAATTGCAATGCAGTGTAATGGACACATCGTATTTATTTTTAAAGTCACCGTGATATCACGTCCGTGATTTGAAAATATAGCTAATTTTAAAAAATAAAACACTATAATCTACATCATCTACAACTGCAACTGCAATCATAATTTAGTATTATGTCACTTGTAGGAGTATACTACCACTCCATATCAGTACAACAGCAACCCCAGAATTGATGAGGATTCAAGGTTGAAGAATGTAAAGCTCCCAAGCAACTCCAATACAGTTGGAGTTTGAAAACGTTCAAACTATCAGCTTTAAGACTTTAGATCAACTCACGAAGTACTGTTAATGTACGATGTGGTTGGCTTGTAGGGTACTGGGGTTAGATGCTGCCGTTTGCTTATAAGTGTTTTTTTTTTTAATGAAGCGAAAGCTAAAGAAAATCAATTACATCTTAAAAATGGTGGACCATGGAGGCCTCAGCGGAGAATGGAATTGAGGTCATCTGGAGGTGAGTGGAATTGCGTCAATAAACCGCCATTACTCGGGGCAATTTTTGCGAAGTAATCCGCTGCATTGTTTGCTTCACGTTTGATCAGTATTGTTTAAGAGTATTGGTTCTCTTACGTATAGAATTTTAAAGAATAGAAATTATATTTTTTAATAATGATAAATTTGGATTTATAAAATTTTATTTTTATTATATATTATTTGGATAGTTTTGAATAAAAGATAAATATACGAATTTAAATATTTTATTTTTCAAAACAATGGAGATATAAATTGTTTACATAGTATCATTTTATCACGCCAATCAAAAGAATATTTTACATAGTATAATTGTGATTGATTTCCCACTAATGACCAATGAAAGAGCTTGTTTTACTTCTAAATAAATGAAAAACCAAGCTTTAAGTCAAGATTTATAGGCTATAGAATAAAGAATGGAACGGATTTTAGTCTTTACGGTTAGGAATCTTCAGTGCTCAATTACTAGAAAAGCCATGGCGCTTCCTCCGTTTTGTTAGAAGAGTAAAATACAAATTTCACCGATCTACTTTAATTTTACACCTATTATAATCACTAACATTTTTTAAAAAATAATTCAATCACTAGAATTTTAATTAATTCTTACTTTATTCACTCTTAACAATATTATGATTAGAAATTTATCTTTTAAAAATAACTTTAAAACTATTTTCATTTTTGTGAAAACAATTTAGTTTTGAATTCTCATCAATTTAATAACGATCGATTATATTTTTTCAAATTCCAATTTAGAGTATTAAAGAAACAAAAAGAAGAAAATTGTATATCTTAATATCCAGAAAATTAGTATTACATATTAAAGTAATTTGGAATTTTACGAGTTTTAGATTTTAAGTTAAGTTTGTACAAGAATTAAAGTGATTTTGAAAAAAAAGATTAAACTGTCGAAGTATAATGAGATGAGTTTTTTAGTATTTTGAGCGGTAGAAAAAGGCATAAAATAATAATAATAATTTTGATATAAAAATTAGGGTAAAGTATAGTAATGGTCACTTAACATTTCTGAAGCTTGCATTTAGGTCCCCCAACTTTTAAAACTTGCAATACAGTCCCGCAACATTTATTCCGTTTGCAATATGGTCCCCAACTTAAATCACTGTTAGAAAATTAGGGTAAATTATATAAACGGTCATTGAACTTTTTAGGCACTTGAATTTAGGTCTCCAACTTTTAAAACTTACAAAACAGTCCCCCAATAATTTTATTTTCTTATTAAATATAGATGTATAGAAAATATAAATGATTCAATTTATATTTAAATGTATGAATCATTTATATTTTTGATATATTTTATTTTTCTTGTATAAACTAGTATTTAAATATTTATATTTTAATCAAAATATTTCAATATACGAATAAAAATATTTATATAAATGAATATTTATATTTAGATGTATAAATAAAAAATATATTCATATATTAATGTATGAATCATTTATATTTTTTGAATATTTTATTTTTAATAAGAAATTAAAATTATTAATTATATTAGAAATACTCAACTTAAGATTATATATATAATCACGAATTATAAATATGAAAAATATAATTATTAAATTTAGTTTAAAAATATTTTAAATTTATTCTTTTAAAATTTGTATCAACTAATATTTAAAAAATATATTAAATCTATCAAACAATTTATCAAATATAATATTTTTTATTGTAAACAAATATAATATTTTCCCATCATTATTGCTTTCAAATTTTTTGCCGAAGTTCAAATCTCATTATTTCCATTTTCCATTATATTCTTTTTTTCTGGCATTGGTCATACTATTAGTATATGTATTATTGTATATCTCTTAACACAAACGATGATGTTAGCTTAGTGGCTCCACCCTGTATCTTTCATTTGCGTGACTCAGGTTTGAGTTTGCCCAAGACCCAAATTTTACTTCTTTGTAACTCAATTTTCTTCTAATTAGGTGGTGACATATGTCACCAATAACATATATCATGATCATGTGTTAACACATGTCAGATCCTGGTTAAATGATTAATTTATTAAATTTTATTTAATTTAGGACCAAATTGATAGCATATATAAATAATTAGGCGGTGACATGTGTCACCAATGACACGTGTCATGATCATGTGCTAACACATGTCAGATCCTAATTAAATGATTAATTTATTAAATTCTATTTAATTTAGGACCAAATTGATTATATAAATAATAAAGACTGAATGTATAATAATGTCAATTCCTTTTAACTGCCACTTCATTATTTGTATCAATTGGTAACGACTAGTGGCTTAGTTGAAACAGTTAAATAATTATGTTGTATGATTGATAAATTTAAAAGATCGATGACAAAAGTAAAAAGGGCTAGATAGTTAAGTTGTCAACCTAGTAGTTTACACTTTTATTTATACGTCAAAATAACATTTTATAAATTTAAAATTCGAATTATTTTCAACCTCTTCTATATCCTAACTACTTTTTTTAATTAAAAAATTTCTTCAACAGATAAGAATTATACTATTATATTTATATAAAAATACGTATCACATGAAATAAGATGAAATTAAATAATAATAAATCTGACATAATTGAATTTAATTGAATTATTTTGGAATTTAGGGTTTAGAATGAAATTGAATTACATTGGAAATTGGGGTTTAGAATGAAATTGAGGACTGTTTTGCAAGTTTTAAAAATTGGGGGATCTAAATTCAAGTGTCTAAAAAGTTCAATAACCTTTATATAATTTACCCTAATTTCTAACGGTGGTTTAAGTTAGGGGACCATATTGTAAACGGAATAAATATTGAGGGACTGTATTGCAAGTTTTAAAAGTTTGGGGACCTAAATGCAAGCTTCAGAAATGTTCAGTGACCATTACTATACTTTACCCTAAAAATTAATATCTTTAAGAGAAGAAGATAAAAAGAAAATTAAAAAAATGGAGACAAAGGAAGCCGGTGAATTGTATCCTCCTTGAGCTTCTGTGAGATTTGCGTTGAGAGGAAAGAAAACAATCAGATGTTCAAAACGGAAAGATGCAATCACTCTTATTGTTCCTGATTGTATGAGCAAGCATATTTTGACTAGGGTTGAAGAAAGTGTGACCATCCTAAGGTGCCCTGGAGTTTATTAATGCATCCCAGAGATTTTACTGCCCTTTTAGGGATTGCTCGGCCTCGTTGCTGAATGACGGAGGGGAAGTTATTAATTATTAGAGAATCTGAATGCCGTTTTTTTTCCATAGATTGTTTTGTGCACAGTGTTATGTGCCATGGCACCCGGGGATTGAATGTGCGGAATTCCAGATGCTTAATGAGGATAAAAGAGGCAGAGAAGATCTCATGGTGGGGGAACTTGCCAAGGAGGAAAAATGAGCTAGGTGCCCCAAGTGCAAATACTATGTTGAAAGAACAGTTGGTTGCCCACGTAGGACTTGCAGGTCAGTTGAAATGTTCGAATAATTTATAATACTGATTCATCAATGATAATGAACAACTTCCCTTTTCTTCAGAATTTGGGTGATTAGATATAGATTCTATCCTTGCTCATACTGGAATGGGAAAAATTCCCTTGAAGCCATATATGTGTTTAACCCGTAGTCCTTAGAATTGCATAATTCAAAACCTGTTAAAAAGAGTTTGGGGTTGGCAAGAGAGTTGTCCTATGATTGGGGTTGCAGGTGTAAGTTCCAGTTTTGTTATGGTTGATGCCAATCACGGTGGTTGCCAGTGGAATCAAGAGCACAACAACTCAACAATACCACAGTAATGTTACCATCCCTAAAGATGGTTTTAGTCTCTTAAAAGAAACCATTTGCATCAAATGCGGAGCAAGTTTAATTTGGTTTAATGATCTAGTTTGCGAAAGATCAGACTATTTGTTCAATTTAGTACCAGGAATTGCTCGTTATTATTCTAGTGTGTGAATGATGTTTATCTATTGGAGTTTGTTCTTGATTGATCAAGTAAGTGGTTCATTTTGAGGTGGTCAATTTGTTTAGTTTACAAGCCGAAATGCACATGAAAACGTATAAAACCATAAGAACTGTATCCTAGAAGCTTATGAAAGATGAGCTATTGTAAACATGCTAGCAATTTTAGTATTTCACTATGGCCAAGTGAATGAATAAACTGCTAAAGTACTTTAATAGCAATGCTTGATTGAAAAGGATACCAATACTCCCTTATGACCTTTTGTTTTCTTAAGCTACTGCATTCTGTATATTGTGTTCTTTTCTGATCGGTTTTAACCAAAACAAGTAAATTTAGATATACAGATAAAATATCTTGTACCGTTCTTGAGAATAGGTCTTAGGTCAATTAAATGATAATTTTAGGCACTTCTCTCTATTCATAATCTTGGGAGAACTTTTAAGATCCCGTTCTTGAATGTTCAGTAGCAGAGTAGAAGCAAGCTAACAGAACAGGTAATATCTCACTCTCATGAAGGACATTCCAGTGCAGTGAGTCTACTTTCAGTTTCGTTTTCTCTTGTAGGAATCTGTATTTCACAAAGGAAACCAATGCTTTGGTATGCAACATGAGATCTTCCAGTCTGGTAGACCTCACACTTTTACTCAGTATCACAGCTATGCGATTGTCATTGTCCTGCACCGGACTAGGATCAGTTGTGTTGCGCGAAACCAGTAAAGTGTCCCTGTTCTAGTGAATAGTGATGATGGGGTGGGGAACCAAGGTGTCATGATCCAGGCCAAGTTTGTGCATGTTTGCTTTTAGTTCTTAGCCTGCGAAACATTGCACGGCTGGAGCTCCTCCTGCCGCACTTTGTTTTAACAAATACAGTGGGTACGGAAGCAGAACAAACGCAAGCCTGATCAGAGATATTGCTCCAAAAGTGGGATATGTTCTACTTTACCAATGAAATCACCTATATTCTTCCCTCCCCCACCATATATCAATCAATATATAAAGCAGTGATAGTCTTTAAAATTGCAGTCTAAAGTCCATTTGCAGCAGACACATCAAACATATGTGCATCAGGTCCATCCTAATCCACGCAAGCTGAATCACTTTCTTCTAGAAGTGTATGTATATTCTCTACTTTTCCTTGGTGCCAATATGTTGGTTGTATAACAACAAAATTTTAGCTCCGTATTAAGGATAAAACGAGGCAGAAATATCTTCAACCTAATGATGATGAGCGCTAGGAACTACTGCAATAGGAACAAATCCTTAATCATTTGTCAATAGTGGTCTGATGAGCCTAATTCTCATAATTGAGGATGGCAGCGTCTTTTTTTTTTAGCGACAAAGACAAGATACTTGATAAATGGAATAATAACAATTAGTTGGTTTAGTAAGATGAGACATTAATTTTTTTAAACAAGATTAGGGTTTAAATCTTGAGACAAACTAGGTTAAAAGGGTCGTCCCATATTAGGTCTTTGTAGTATGTAATTTCAGATTAATCGATTAATATATTAGATTAGATAATTATAAAAAAAGAAATTATTTAATTCATGTGTAAGTTATAGATTGGGTTTTGAATAAAAAATGATATCTCCGCAGGCAATTCACAATTACAAGAGGGTTATTTAAAAATTAAAATGCATGGAAAAGTCGAATCAGCGAGCAATGCTCATGTCCTGCCAGATATAATAATAATAATAGGAGTCGGCTTCATTGATATTTTTATATTCCTTTTCTTTCACGTATACGAAATCTAGTTCTAAAATGGAAATTTAAAACTAAGTTACCCGTATTGGAGATAGTATATATATGAAGGATTATATTTTCATATTATTTCTCTGTACAAATGTCGAAAATTGGAGAGGGTGAGTAGTATATAACTAAAAGCACAAGTGGAGGACCAAAAATGAAGTAATTGTTTGAGGACCCAAAAAAACTAAAAGCACAAGTCAAAGTTTCATCTCCACTTATATTTGTTTATTCTTTTGGTTATTTGGGAAACTAAAGTCAGTCTCCGTTGCTTAGTTGTTGATAAATTGCTTGGATCGTAATTGACATTTTCCTAGCAACTTACGCGAAAGTTAAATCAGAAAGGCCGTGTTCCTAGCAAGTTGTCTTCAAAGTTACGCCATTTATATACCCATTTTACAAATCACGGCTATTTAACTGAAAGTAAAGAAGGCAGGAACTTCAATTAAGTGCGTGAAACATGGCAAATGCTTCATCTTATTTCGATTTTGCAGGAGAGATTGACTGGTCTGCTCTCTATGGAAACTATGATGGGGATTTGGAAGATTTAGATGCCAAAATCGCTGAAGAGTTGCAGTTTCAAGAAGCAATGTTGCTCTCAGCTAAAGAAAACATCTCGCCTCCATCCTCAACCTCAAGGGCCACTGAAATCCTATTGAGCTCATTGATGCCAAAGCGAAAGTCAAAAAGATCTGCGGAAAAAGCCGGTGAATCCTCCCGAGTCTACTGTGAGATATGTGTTAATGGAAAAGAGAGGCATCAAATGTTCATAATCTCGGGTTGCTCTCACTCGTTTTGTGTTGATTGCATTAGCACATACGTGAAGACTAGGCTGGAGCAACATATAACCATAATCATGTGCCCCGGGGAGGGTTGTGGAGTCATGTTGGAGCTTGAAGCATGTAGGACTCGGCTTCCTAAAGAGTCGATCGATCGTTGGGAAGATTTATTATGTGAAGAGCTACTTTGCGCAACGGGTGGGAGGCTTTACTGTCCTTTCAAGGATTGTTCAGCTTTGTTGCTGAATGATAACCAAGGAGAAATAATAGCAGAAACCGAGTGCCCAAACTGCCATAGATTGTTTTGTGCTCAATGTAATGTTCCATGGCATCCGGGGATCAGCTGTGAGGAGTATCAGACGCTAAGTGAGGATGAGAGAGGAAGGGATGACCTCATGGTTAGGAACCTTGCCAAGGAGCAAAAATGGCGTAATTGTCCCAGCTGCCGTTTCATGGTTGAAAGAACCGAAGGATGCCCGCATATGACTTGCAGGTTAGTCTATGATTCATGCTTGCTTAGAAAGTACTTCGAGAAATTCGTGTTGCTTATGTTCAACACTAGTTTCGTTTTGAAATAAACCTATTGGTGCAAAGAAATAGCTATTGATTAACCGAGATCACTAGACTTCGTTTATGCTTGTGGTTGCAGGTGCAAATTCCAATTTTGTTATGCGTGTGGAGCTGAATGGACTCATGATCATGGCGGCTGCCAGGGCAACTAAGAAATCATGTATAGAGTGACAAGGATAAGAATGTGAAACATCAATTTTAGTGAAATTATTTTCAATAATTGACAGTGTCTCTTAGCATCCGGATGTAAAACAGTCTATCCTGAAATTTGGTTTATGTTTAATGCTCTGTAAACCAGGAAGCATACGGTGCAATAAATGATTTGGTACAAAATTTGAGTCACTTTGTGAACATCATTTGGCTTTGTTTTGATGCTATCTGAAAGTAATTTCTAAGAGAACTCCGCAAAATTAACAGATTAATTCCACCAAGTGAAACCCACACGTCTAGAATTCATTTTTCTTTCATTTTCTTGAATAGTACATTTTAGTTTTCACCTAATCATCAAAAAACAAAATAAATAAGACAGGTTTTCCCAAACCTAATTATTAATCAAATCCAAATTCCAAATGAATTATGTCAATCTGATAGCAACCCGTTTATTTATGGACTAATTCATTTACATTCGATCATTGCACTACTTCCAGGTACTTCACTTGAAAATTAATTATTGGTTAAAACTGCTGGCTCATAATTCATAATTGGTTCTTGCTTCTTTCAATTTTCACATTTGGCTCTAGCTAGGCTAAAGGTTGTACAGGACCTGGTACTTTCGTAACACAATCTGCTTTGAGTTAAAAGTTATGAACTTTAGCCATTTAAGTTTCGAAAAGGTGGCTGAAAAGGAGAATCACATAACTGTAACTTGTCTGTTTGTGACGCCAAATTTTCCAATACCTGCCATCTATCCATTTAAGAAGAACCACATAACCCCAAAAAGTTGCTTATTTTACTGAGAACCCAGATGGCTCTCTTCAGAGTCCCTTGTTCTTTCCCTTCTACTCTCCCTTCATCCTTTCCAAAGCTACTGTCGCCAGTTCCTTTTCAATTTCTTGTTCTTCAAAACATACTCCCAATCAACTAAAAAATGACGGTGATGACAGTAATACTGATAATCCCAAGAAATCCAAGAGATTATCGGAGCAGTCTTCCTGGGAAACCAAAGATTCTGAAGGGAGAGATTATCTTTACAGGCTTGGCCAAGAGGCTGATAACATGAACATTGCAGTTGGTGATAAAGCTGGTGTGATTGATGATCTCTTTACTGGGAATTTTCTTGGCAAAGACTGTAATTTTTCCTCCCTTTGCTTTCCCTGTTTATATATTTGACTTCTGACAATCTGTTTAAAGAAATGAAATTGAAGATTCGTTTTTGTTTTTATTTGCAGCGGATATTGTGTTTGATTACAGGCAGAAGGTAACAATTCCTTGGATTTCTTTTGGAAAAGTTTAGTTAAAGTTGGCTTTTTATGATTCAGGTTGATAGGTTTGAACTAGAATGTGATTAGCTTTACAGGGTCTTGTTTATTTTACGATACTTTTTTTTTCTAACCTAATGGGTTTTGCACCTTAAATTGAATTTGAGGTGAGCTTTAAGGATTGCAAATGGATTTTGTGAAATTCTTTCAATTTTGGTTTGAACTAAAGAAGAATTGTGCTACATTTTGGAGTTTTGAAATGGGTAAATTTTGGTGGTTGATATATGAACTCGTACTGCTTTCTCATGTTCACAAGCTGCTTGTTATATGACACACTGCCTTTTATGTCAAATATGCTCTTTTCCTGTGATTGATATATAATAATCCTCAGTTCAACTTTACTACCCGGTTTGAATTTAGAGTCTTTATTCTCTAGTTGCTTTTAATTCAGTTTCAGTTGTTATGTAATTACTTTTATCCAAATATTCTGAGTTTACTGCATCAGCATAGGAACCGTTTTCTTTACCCAAAATATGGAAATTCGCCATGTTTTTGCTGCTGTTATTCTTGCATTTCCTTTCTTCTTATTTTGTGTTTATTGTGATTTGTCAGAAGCTAATGATATATTATGTTTTCTTTTCTCATTGACAGGATAAAATTGGTAAGTTCTATAAAATAACGCAAAGATGACAAGATCACCATGAATGATACAGGAGCCGTAGGAAATCCAGCAGAAATTAGTGAACTGTGCATTCCTTTAGTTCCCCCCCCCCCTTAGAATATCAATAGCGTTGGTGTTTCTGTTACAAGCTTTAGTAGGGGGGATACATCTGATATATCACTGTTGATTCTTCCGCCATAATCTTATTATCTCCGATGTGCGATCTTCCACTTGCCAACCTTCTCTTATATTGTAACTGGATTCTTAGCTTTTTATATTACTATTATGACTTTTCAAATTTGACAACAAATTAAAATCATATCATCATTTGTCTTCTCACATATGACCTATTTTCCGGTTCTACTTACTGTAGCATGCCATATCGTTAAGAACTACATTGCTCATCTTCTCAATGTGAAAGTTCCTTTGATTCTAGGTATGCATTTGAAATATCTTATATGGACTGCAGATTCTTTTTTTCTGACGTGCATTTCTCACAAAATCATGTAGTATCTTGAAATTCTCCATTATTTAATTTGTGAAACATTGGATTTTGACTTACAGGTGTCTGGGGAGGGAAAGCCAGAAAGGCCAAGGGAAAACATTCCAAACTGAACTCATTTTTCAGGCTATGGGGATTGTACCTGTCATTATGTCTGCTGGGGAACTAGAATTTGAATGGGCTGGTAAGACAAGTTTTCACTGTGTTCCCTTCCTTGCTGATATATGTATACATATGTCAAATGCTATTTTTCTGAAAGAATATGAGGAGATTCTCTCCTTTTAGTTATTTTCCTTTTATGTGAAAAGACATAATGTATTCAAATCATTGTTCCCTTAACAGGAGAACCAGGAAAATTGATACGTGAACGCTACAGAACAGCTTCCCAAGTGGTTCAGATCCAAGTTAGAAGCTTTATCACCCTCATTCTTCATATATGTATGTCTAGGTTTATGAAGTTGAAGTTTAATAATACTCTTTAATACCTTCGGTAAAATCTGTATGTGATATTAACCTTTCACTAGGGTATATACTATGATATACAATGTGTCAATGAACGATTTATTCCTCCATTATCTTTTTCAAGTATATTGTTGTCCTCTTAAGATGATAAGATGAAATAGAGTAACTTTGTTGTCAGCAATTCCTATTTCCATCTCCGATTTTGAGGAGTTTATCAGTGCCCGACAGAGATGGGAAGGGAAAGGCTAAATTTGTTCCCTTGCCGTAGACAGAACTATGGCAAACTTATAAGCATGAAAATAGAAACTCTGTATGCTGATGTATGTTCCACATCAATGTTAATGGCTTTCTGCAACAGTTCTTAATTGCTTGTTTGTTTGAATTTTCTGAACTAATGCAGGGGAAGATGAGTTGTCTGATGATCAATGACATTGATGCCGGCCTTGGTAGATTTGGTAAGCTAATGTTATTCTGGCAATGAAAACCTTGAACTGTACCAGATATTGCTTTAAGTTCCATACATTCCTTTGATTAATAAGTTCACTTGTTTACTGATTCATTATCTTGAACTTTATATATTTTCTCATCTTATCTAGGTAATACTCAAATGACAGTAAACAATCAGATTGTTGCTGGTACCTTAATGAATTTGTCAGATTATCCAACCAGAGTTAGCATTGGACAAGATTGGCGAGAATCAGACATAACAAATAGAGTCCCTATCGTAATCACAGGGAATGATTTTTCAACCCTTTATGCTCCGTTTATTCGTGATGGCAGGATGGAAAAGTTCTACTGGTACATGATAATAAAAACTACCATCTTTTATTCGCTTTAATGTGCTATTGATGTCGAGTTCTCTCATTCTTTGCTCCATTTTCTTTTTGCATCTTTACCGTGTTTGTCCTTGTAAATGTCGATGAATAAAATTATGTTTCCCTCCCACCTAATATATTATCGAACACATCATTTGTGATACAGGCAGCCTACTCAGGAAGATATTGTGAACATTGTTCACAAATGTATGAGAAAGATGGCATATCAAGGGATGAGGTTGTAAGCATTGTGGAAAAATTTCCCAACCAAGGTATTTTTGGATCCTGCATGATCTCCATGATTAGATTTTGTCTATCATTTCTGTAGCAAATGTGTGGAGGGAGCAACAATGATTATCATAGAGTCCTGATTCTTACCTGCTTAAAGTATATGGTATAGAGTGCATATTGAATTGTTTTTTCTCCATGGTTTTTGGGCAGGATTTTTATGGAGCTCTTAGATCCCGTACATATGATCGATCAATTTCAAAGGTATGTATGTAACTCTTCGTTTATGGTGGGAAGGTATGTAATTTGTGCATACCTTTTTTTCGCCACCATTGGGACATATATTATGTCATTGATTCAAAGAATAGAAGTAATTCAAAAGTATTTTCATCATCTTACTCGTTTCCCATTGCAGTGGGTTGAGGATATTGGAGGAGCTGAAAACCTTGGAAACAAGCTGCTGAGACGAAGAAAGGATGAAGAGCTCCCCGTATTTACTCCCCCAGAGGTAGTAGTATGATCATCCTAAACCATCTTTTAGAGGCTAATGCGTATGCCGTTAACAAAGTTTTCAAGGAAAATTGGTTAATACATTCATTACAAGGGCTTTACCCAGTTTTCACAGAAAATAACATTGGCTTTTGATATAAAAACATATTGAAGATGGTTTTAGCTTGCAGTAGTTGTGGATTTTGGATGTGATTGACCATTTGACTGGGAGTGGGATTTTTTATTGAATAAAAAACGGTGGAGGCCTTACTTGAATCAGGGTATTCTCTCCTCAGGGACCAACAGCTAATAATGGAGACTAAACTTTCAGAGGAGTACATGAAGAACATTGATGACTGACTTCAAAATATTTTCACCACTGTTAACCTCTGTCTGTATTTTGTGCGCGCGCGCGCGTTTCTGGTTTTTATTGAGATGTGGTGTTAAATCATATATAACCTAATTTAGATGCACACATATTTGTCTTGTGGTTTTTTATATTGTATATAACTATTACCATACGATTTCAATTTAGCTAATTTAATTATTGGA
This sequence comes from Hibiscus syriacus, assembly GCF_006381635.1. Lineage (NCBI taxonomy): Eukaryota > Viridiplantae > Streptophyta > Magnoliopsida > Malvales > Malvaceae > Hibiscus > Hibiscus syriacus. The sequence continues at coordinate 846,299 of NW_024063519.1, read as the reverse complement.
CACGAACTAATATACCTTAATGATTAAAAGAATTGTTGTTGGTCGTTGTTCTTAGATGTAACGGGTTCGAGCACCAGTGGCTGCCGTAGGATGGTTGAACATTTATTATCAAATAGTTAAGAGTATTTAGAATTTATATTATATAATTAGGGTGCTCGATTACAAATATCGAATCAATTTGAAATGTTGTACATTTGTAGACAGTGATTAAATATGTATTAAATTTTAGTAGAGGAAAAAAATGACAAGTATAATTTTATTATTAAATTTAATGATAAAACTTATTAAATATTAATAATAAACGATATAATAAGAACATGCATGATTTTACATCAGTAAAAATTCACACCTCTTCGGGTGCGTTTGGTTCACGGAATGTAAGATTACCAGTGGGAATAAAAGATTACCACGGAATATGATTATTGGGAATGTTGTATTTTGTCTTTAGTTGGTTTAGCAGAAATGTAAGATTACCGTGTTTGGTTAAAGGAATAAAATATTATTGAAATGTATATTTGACCAAATTGTCCTTATTATATATATATTTGTATAATATTACAAGTTGTAAAATATTTATATATTTTCTTTAAAAAGTTAAATTCATAATATTTATATATTTTTTTTACAAAATTAAAAATATAAAAAAGGTTTAATGAAAGGTTAAAATTTTATTTTAACCCGTGAACTTCATATAAAATTTTAATTATAGACTTTTTTTGTAAATCTAAAATAATTTAAGGATAAATTTGTAATTTAACATTCGTGGAATTTTTATTATTCAATGACAGAAGAATGATATTTTTTAAAATAAAATAAAAATTTAAGGGCATTTTAGTCCAAAACGCCGATAATGTTACAATACCTAAGGGAATGGAGGTAATGACATCCCCGATAATATACCAAAAAAATTTACTATTAGTAATAAAACATTATAGGACCATTCAATTGCCAGATCTAATCTGTGTGAATGAGCGTGGGCCCATGGCCTTTAAATATAAGGACCCAAATTTATTAAATAATTCAAGGAGTTGGTTCAAGCTATGGCATTAGTCCATTAGTAAACCGTAACCAATGCTAGACAGCTAGTTAAGTCACAATTGGTTGCTGTTAGGTGTGGCAATTGGGGGAAAAACCGAAAATCGTGGGGATCTGAACAACGAGACGGGGAATAACCGAAATATTCATCCATAAGGATGGAGATGAGGGAAGTTTTATTCTCGAAGTTCAAATGAGAATGGGGATTACTATATCTAAACCATACCCATGTGAAAAATCGTGGGTGAAGCAAACTTTAGACAGATGAGGTGTGTATCTTAAAGAAGTACAAGTAAATAGATATGCCCGTGCCAAGAAAAGTTTCTCTGAAAAAATTATCGGTCCCCATAAAGGCGTTGGAAGTGGGTGATTTTGAGTGAAATAGGAAAGTCTGAGTGTTTTAAACTAAGCAAAAGTCTGAGTGTTTTAAACTAAGCATTGGATTCTAAATTAATTATTCGACTGGATTGTTCTATGGGGATCAATAATCTTTGTTTTTATTACTGAATAGGATACCAAGAACAATCCAGTCGAATAATTAATTTAGAGCACAATGCTTAGTTTAAAACACTCGGACTTTCCTAATTCACTCAAAATCACCCCAACGCCTGTATGGGGACCGATAATTTTTTCCGTGGAACTTTTCTTGGCACTTGGGACAATTTCCGAAAGCTTCTAGTGATGGTTTATGGGGAGAGGAAATGAGGTGTGAACTTGGTTGAGTTGACGACATTACTTAAAACAAGAAAGTAAAAGCACTAATGTTGGTTCTTATCTCCTCTCTGTCGTATGTTTTTTCAACAAAAAATAAGTAAGCATTTTGATTCCTTTGTCTTTGTTTATCAGATAACTCATTTCTTTATCTTTGAATTTTGATTATTTTACGCTACTGTACCATGGTTTTGGCATTGCTGTTTAGATGCGTTTGAATACAAATAGGCAAGGAATTAACGTGGACAGGTTTGATGCTTGCTTGCCTTCTGTTCTATCTCATTCAAACTCCATCAACATGGCTGGTTTTTAGTTGTTTTTTTGTCATCTCTAATATAATATTGCAGACCATTCGTATTTTGTTGCTAACTTTATTTTTATTAAATGAATCTACTTTTCTTTCCAGGTTATATACGATATATTATATATTGTCTCAATTTCTTTATTTAAAAATTTAGTGTATTTTTTTATTAATCCGATATAAGATCTTAAATAACATATTTGGGATAACAACAGTTCTTTTATCGCCGATATCATTTAATTATTGTTTCCATTTTTATTAGAAAAAGCATATTTGGGATAAAATTTGTTTATTATGCTCAATAAAGAATAGAAGGCCGCTTTCATTCACAGCCTTTGAATAGTTGTTAATTTTAGGTGACATTATTAAATCCAAGAATACACCCAATGACAGGGAAAATGATAATTTATGGTTGGCTCCATCTGCAAAATTTGATGTGCATCACGCTGAGTGCTGGCTGCTCCCGTGTCATATCCTTCCATCCATTTTGGCGTTTCGGGGTTTTACTTTTTTTTGCTTAGTTTCTGTCTTTTTTTATGTATATAAAATTTATTAATTGTTTATGGAATAATGAATTTTATCTATATGGTTTATCGAGATTGTTATTCTACACCATGTTGATCGACTTTTTAAAATTTCATTAGCCGTACTTAAATTTGAATAGTAATTTTTATATGTGTAAGTGAATTTATCTTAACAGAAAAAAATAAGATAAATAGTATCTTAAAACTGCAACAAGAATGATAAAAAAACATTTTAATTTATTTATTATTTTTAATTTTTAAATTTAAATTTATTTGATTTTCAGGTTTCAGTGTTTACTTAGAAAAATAAAATTATTTCTTCAGTGACAGAGTGATTGCAATCAACGTACTTTAAAATTATTTGAAATTCAATATTTCGTTAAGTATATTAATCAAATCACCTTCTAATCATTACAAATAAAAAGAATAACTTGCTAAAAATTATCACAAATAAATTTAGTACATTTAACTTGGTACATTTAAACCCTCCGTGTTAGGGTTTTCTCTCTACTTTCAGTAGCCGTCTTTTCTGTTATTTGGCAGTAATCTGAGTTTCATCAGTTCTTGTTTGCTTTATTCGTCTAGTTTTGTCGGCTTATTTTCTCGTTGTCCTAAGGAATGAGCGAGATAGTGAGAGATCTGGAGGAATTGAGTTTGGGGGAGGAGAATGAGGAGAGTTTAGTGCTGGTTTCATCGACATCTCCTACAAATATCTCGTTCGAGCATTGTCATGTTGGGCGGTTTATTTCGGAAAGTATGATAAACTTTCAGGCCATAAGGGTGACCTTAGATAACGTCTGGCACCCGATTGGAGGGATTTCTATTACTGAATTGGGTGATGGTCGATTTTTGTTTCGGTTATTTCATGAGGACGATGTGGATAGAATTAAATTCGAAGGGCCATGGTACTTCAATTCTCATCTTCTAATTCTACATAGGCTGAAACAGGGGATCCAATGATGGTGGATTTAAATTGAATTGCTTTCTGGATCATAATAAAGGATTTACCGATGGGTTTATCTCTGAGCAGGTTGCTCAATAATTTGGGAATTTTATTGGAAAGTTTGTGGAGTACGATTTTGCGGCAGTCTCTTTGGGATATAGATGATGTATTCGTGTGCGCGTGTTGTTGTACACTCGAAAGCCACTAAAAGGGAAGAAGAAGGTTGCTCTTCCAAACGGGTCTCATACCTACGCACAGTTTTAATATAAAAAGATTCGGTTATTTTGTTTCATGTGTGGCAAATTGGGGCATGGTGAAAAATTTTGTCCTCTGAGGGTGTTGCAGGAAAAGGTAGATTTGGTGCTTCAGTAGGACGAGGCATTTCGGGCCCCTCCTCGAAGGAAATAAAAGGTCTCAAGTCCTTGGTTACGTGATGAATGTGTTGGCCGTAAGGGGGAAATGCAATTCCTGGGTCTCAAGGGGTTCCCGGTACAAAGGAACAGACAAAGCCATGGGTGATGAGGACATTCCATTCAGGTAATCTAGTGTCCGGGGATGGAAATTATGGTAATGTTACAATGGCTGTGGCGGATGAGGAGAATCCCATTCAAAGGGCAGATAATGCAAAGAGACAGAGGAGCGTTCCATTTCTTCTGTCTGTTGCGAAGGTTACTGAAGCTGGAAAAAATGTTACATCAGCAGGCCTGAATTCCCAGGCCGGTCGGTGACAATGAAACTTTTAAGTTGGAACGTCCGAGGTTAGGGATGACCCGGACGGTTCGTCGTCTCCGGAAAACGCTGCGAGAGATGCATCCTTCCATTTTTTTTCTTTCTTTATGGAAACAAAGTTACAAGGTTCGCACATGGAAATGGTTCGTAAGTTGTGTGGTTTTATGCATGGAATAGAGGTTGACTCGCAGGGTTCGAGAGGTGGCTTGTAATTTGCTTGGAAGCATTCGTGTGATGTGGTGTTGAGATCCTATTCTAGTTCTCACATCGATGATTTAATTACTGCAGATGAGGATGGACTGTAGTGGCGTTGCACTGGGTTTTATGGTATGCTGGAGGAGGGTCGACGTTGAGAGTCATGGCAACTGCTGCGTCAATGAGATGATAATTCAAATGTGCCTTGGTTAATAATTGGGGATTTCAATGAAATTCTTTTCTCTTTTGAAAAAGATGGTTGTCTTGTTCGTAGTGAACGACAGATGGCTGCTCTTAGGGAGGCTGTGGATTTTGTGGTTTGGTGGATATTGGTTACATGTGCTCTTGGTTTACCTGGGAAGGAAGGCCGTACTGAAGCTACCAACATTTGAGAACAGCTTCACAGGGGTTTTGCAAATGGGGCATGGAAATCTTTATTATACATTAATTTTATGTGTTGAGTAAATAAAATAGGTGATATAAATGAATTCTTTATATTGTAAATTTAAAAAATAAATCTAATCAAATTGAGTGATAAAAATAAAACAAAAACTCAAGTTTAATGATGATTTAAAAAAAAAATAGTTAACTGATCAAAATATAATCATATGAATACTTGAGTGACTAATTATGTAATTTGTCCACATGTTTTTTAACGGAATTAATAGAGACAACCGAGGTAACAATTTAAACTTTAAGAGATAAAATATTTCAAAAAATACTTTAAGAGAATTTCGGTATAAATTATATAGTTTAGGGGCAATATATAATCAAAAGTATGCTAATTTTGCTAGTTTATCTTTTCGTAATACTATTATATGCATATTTATACAAGTGTATACGGGGGAAAGGTGTTGATATCACTAATAAAACTCCAAAATGTGGAGTGCGATGTGTTTTAGGCACAAAAACGACAAAGGAAAATGGGCGTGTTAATTGGTTAGGGTTGTATTAGGTGTGAAGAGCCTTCCACACTATATAAAGTTTTTTCCCCCTAATGTGACTTAGCACACCACCAATTTTTATTTTTGACTAATTACTTTACATTACCAAGTTGAGGTTGACGAAACCCGCACATAGCTTTTATCGAAATGTTTATTTTTCAATCAATGGTTATGAATCAACTTCTATGCAAAAGTTGTCCTTAATAAAAACGGGAAAAGATTATGATAATTAGGTCAAAGGTTATAATAATGGAGTGTTGATGAGATTTTAACCTAAAATTCCACAACATAGTTTATAGTGCCAATTTTTTTTCCCAATCTTCACTTTTTATGTCTGTAATATATTATGCTGAATTAAAATTAAAAGAGAAAATGCTCGAGAATGTAAAAAAAAAACCCAGTTTTTATGATGTGTGCATGCCAACTATTTATACATATATTAATTACTAAATCAAGTAATTCGATTATTTATTTAAAATATTATAAACATTTATGTTACATATACAAAGTCTGTCAAAGAAATAACAACTTTCAAATGTCACAAATTCGTCGTCCAACCCAAATATTCGTTGTTAAAGATAAAAACTCTTCTTTCATTATATTAAAAGAATTATATAATAAGATGTGAAATAAAAAAAATACAAATATAAAATAGCTATAGAATTCTTCTAAAAAATTCAACTTGGTGCTTAGTGCTTACCTACCATCAATGTTTTAGAGTTAAAATTTCTTTCTAGCTTTCTAATTGTATAAAAAAAATAAAATGAATTTTCACTTTGAATAATAGATCTTTTGAATTTTTATTAAAAATTATATTATTAATTAAGCTCCTTTAATTACATATGACATTAATCACACTACCATTAAATTTATTGATGTGATGATATCTATTAGACTGAACTTTCTAAAAAAATTATCAAAATTTGTTTTTCTGGGAATAAAAAAAAAACATAGAATTACAAAAGTATCATGTCCATTATGTATGGATTTATATGTCATACTTAGGTAGAAACTTTGTAAAAGTCAGGTCATACATATTTTTTTATTAGTTAGGATAAGTATAAAATAGTGAATATGTAATAAAATTCACATCTTTGATATTTTAAGTATTTTAACTGGAGATTAAAAAATAACAAATCACTTGATTTTACATGTCATACACGTTGGATTGCTATATACGGTTCCCTATTAGCTACGTGGCCGGCCCCTTGCCGACACTGACATTTCCGAACCAATACAATATTAAAACACCAAATTTTCTTACTGTATTGGAGGGGAAAAAGTGGTATTCTTGTAATATTCTCATAAAAAAAATCCAATATTCTTTCAAAATGAAAGAATAAATAGATAACCATCTCTGATCAGTTAAATGTACTAGTCACGTGTCGGTGGCCATTGTGTTTTCTATATTCGCGAAAGCAGAAACGAAAAGCCCGAAGTTCGTATAATATGCTATTTAAATTAAGTTTGTAATATTAATCATGGTTATGGTGGAGGAAGTTACAGCCGACTACTACAACCACTTGTACTACCAAAGTTAATTAAGCCAAAAACCAAGCTGCCTTCCTCTTCATCTGTGCAAAGCATATATAGGCGCTTATCTCTTTATTTGTTCATTTTCAATGATTTAGATCAGACAGAGGGAGGAGATCTCGGCAGTTCTGGCGGTGGCCGGAGTCACAGAAGAATATCTGAGGGAGGAGTAGAAAAGATCGAACAAGATTAAATTTAAGGAAACTAGAAAAATTCTATGGATTGGTGGCATAAGGTGGTCAGCCCTGTTCGAAGACTTTGGTTTGCTGTTTCTTCACGTGTTAAAGCTCGCAAAAACGGTGCGTTTCTTCCTTTCCCTTCACTTCCTTCTCTTTCTCAGTTAATGTTCATAGTTTCCCAGAGACCTTTTTTATTCTTGCTTTGGAGTTTCTCTTTTCTTCTTCTTCTTCTTCCTGTAATTATTGATTTTTTTTATAAAATTTTTTTTACTAACTAACAAAATAGTTTAACTCTGTTTTTTTCCTGAAAGATTGTTAAATTTGTTTTGCTATAAATTATTGTTTCTTTTTTACTCTCGAGTCGCAGGTGTTAGTTCTTCCATGCTAAAGATCTTGCACCGACAAAAAATGAAACATGTTAATTTTAACAATTCAATTTAAATATTTTTTAAATATCGAAATTGAATGAATACCTTTCATCTTTTGGGGGGGGGGAGAGAAGCGATAGAAAAAAAAGCATAATTTTAAATTGAACAAAGGGAGAAAAAACATTTTTTTTTCATTTTTGCGTTGACATGAAGCGGCTTCTTTTCCTTATTGTTCACATAAATTCAACTAACTAATTATTTCATAAAATTAGTAGATATCACGAGATGATTCTTTGATTATTTTCTTTATCGAATTTATGTGTTTAGTTCTAAATATTTCCTTTTCCTTCTTCATCATTTACGATTGTGTCATTTCTAAAAACTAACTAATTATTGAAGATACTCATTAGGTATAAGAGACATGTGTCAACAATAATTATACTCCATTTATGTATGAGACGTAGATTTGCAAAGATGAACAATATTAGCAGTTTAATTATATGCATACATAATCAATAAATAAAAATAATTATTTAATGTTTTTTATAGTATAACCTTCTTACTCCTATCTATTCATAGATTAATTCAGATCACTATAAAAACGAGAACTATCATCTTTACATAATTTGTTCTATTCACAAACGCGATGACAACGTATTGTTGATATATATATATATATATATATATATATATATATATATATTATTAGTGGACCATATAATACTTATTATTAATAAGCAAATGAGCATATCAATCTAATAGTTATTAACCACATATCAATATCAAAATCTTGATTTTGAAGTTACTTAACGAGAAAGATTAGGTTGAAGATAATAATAATAATCCTTCCTTGAATGACAAATAAAGTGGCGCCGCATGGGGCATGTTAAATCAAATAATTAAGGGAGGATATTTTAGTAAAGTAATCATGCATCTAATCTTTTTTTTCCGAAAGTTGAGCTGAGATGGGATGAAAAAAATATTTTATTTTGAATCATTGACTGGACAAGAGTGTGAATAATGAATGGGGAATGATGATGCAGGGGTAGGGCTGTTGAAGCTTAACGATGATGTACAAACTTGTGGGTACGAAGATGTGCAGGTGATGTGGGAAATGCTGCGAAGATCGGAATCGGAGCTGATGGCTGCTAACGACATTCCCAAGCGCAAGCATCGTCGTCCATTCTGGAGAGTCCTCGTTTGGTCTTCTTCTAACCACACCTCTTCATCGTCCTTCTCGCCAAATCATGCCTAACTGAACGCCCTTCCTTTTTCCTAAATAATCATAATAATGTGTTCCTACTCGGCCTCGCCTTCAACTCGGATATTCGTGTCTTACTTGTCCAACTTATATTACCTAATTTGAGACAATGTTAAATATGGGTAGATTCCTGATATGCATCATACGTATTATGCCATTATATCCATCTTAGTAGACGAGTGCAACAACACAAATATCGAATTTGAACATTTAATATTAAATGAAGATTTACTGTAGATAAACCAGCCCAATGTTAAACTCTGACCGCCTACATTGTACCAGCTGTTGGTACTATGTATCACTCCTCTGTTCTGCTGGAGTTTACAAGAATGCTTTCAACAGGCAGAAAGCCAAGATATCAAATTGGGAGGGCAATGTAATTTACAATAGAAAATGTGAAATAATAATAAGAAATTGAAGGATCTAATTAGGTATATAGCTCCGTCACTGCTTTCAAGTGACGAAATGATTTTTCATAGATACATGCATACATATATAATGAGTTGCGTGACAAACTCGAAGACCGAGTATAAAGAAACTAACAGTTAAAATTCCTCTAGGAAGGAGCAAGAGCGATATCCTTGAACTTCTGGCAACTGAAAATGATAAAATATCTTTACAAGCGAATTAAGAGATTAACGAAATTTGATAAAACCTAACTACCACTACAAAATGAATGCAGTTACCTGACTCAATAAAATTGTGATCAGATCAAATTACCACGACCAATAAAATCATCACAAACAATTTAAGGCAGGCTAATACGAGAAGATATATGGTTCCCATACTAGCATAAAGAACTTTATTTCACATGTCTTTTGTCCATTGAACCTTTGGTCCCACAACTTTCTGCTTTTTCTTCTTTTAATCTATGTATGCTCTTGTGATAGAACATTTATACGCAGCAGATAAACAGAAATATTCTAAAGAGTAAATATTTGTCGGGAACATTTTATCTTAAGCTGAACAAGGGAAACCAACTGATGGAGATTTCTATTTTTCAGTCAACTAGTCTAAGAACTTAAATAGTACGGCTATGATTATGATGCAAAATGAAACACATCAAAGAAAATACAGAAAATATGAGGTTCTACAGTAGAATATACGTCAGAATTCCAAATCAAAGCGATTAAAAATGACGGTAGTTTATCGAAAAGTTTCAGAGCTAAGGATAAAAATAGCAAGAATGGTCAAGTAAGCATGTTTTGTTATTAAGGTCCAGACAAGAGAATGCAATGTGCATCATTGATACCCAAGAAATTATAAGGCACTCTTTTCCTCCTTCCGATGATTAAGAAGCTTCTATACAAGCTCCATTAATCAAGAAGGAGGTTTTTAATGAGGCCTTCAAATCTTATCAAAAAAATTGATACCCAAGAAAACTTATTTCTGCTTTTGGGGAAGAACCTTTCGTCTTTGGATTATGTTACCAAATAAATTATTCTGACAGACTCACAAGTCCCAGATTGTTACTCATCAGATGACTGCATTTATATCTTCTCAAGCAGTACTGGCCAATCCTCTCCAAGCTTCTGAGGGTTCAATTCCATCGCAACCTTGAAACCCAGCAAAGAAACCAGTTTGTAGTATCTATGTTCATCTATAGCTTCCAAATACCAACTGTTAGCATGAATCTGATTATGGTAACTCATTGAGACACTGTTAACAAGATTCCCGCGGGAATGATGCTTCATTGTATTGTTTTTTCTCAAACTGCATCAATGCCTGTTTTCTGCTAGCTCGATGGTCATCTTTATTAACCTCTTCAAGTAGACATCCAGTCCATTATTCAATATAGCGGCACAGTCCATTGACACACCTTCAAGACCCTCCTGCGTGGCAATTTGTTTCATGAGTTCCCTCAGTGCCACTGTGTCGAGCAATCCACCGATGTCATAGGACTTGGCATATATAGTACTACTTGCCACACGAAAAGACCTTTAGTTCCCAGAGAGACTCCTAGAGAATAATGGAACTCCGAGTGGCGCTTGCACTAAACTTCTACAACAAGACTCCTTTCCATATTCAACAAACAAAACTTCACTTTGATCTCTGCATGCCATCTTCAGAAGGAAAACCATTGAATGATCCCTTTATCTCAGGGTTGGGAAGCAGAACATCCCTTACATTATTTGCTTTGCCTGAAAATTCTTGAGGACGGTGAAGAGGCTTCTGTATATCACGAGAAGTTTACCCTGATTTTCAGATACAACATCATTAGTAATTGTTGATTCATAAGAAGCAGAAGCTGTCTTGGCAGTAAGCCTAATGGGTGCTCCAGATCTGGCTTTCCGAGATGACAATAGAACTTCCTCAGTTTGCAGACTCTCATGAATAGTCGTAGGTGGAGGAGGGACTTTGGCATTACAAACATTTTTCAATATTGAACAAATTAAGAGATTGTGTAGTTTAACTCTCTCTCCCCTAAGAACACGAAAACAAACCTTAGTGAACTCAACCTAGCTTAGCTTTAAGCTCAACAATTTATTCAAAAAATGGAAGTACTGTTGTGATCTCTCGGACCCAAGTGTCTTTATTAACTGAGCTTTCAACTCAATGAGATTGATCCGTGGATGCTGATTAGGCAGTTGCATTGTTTACTGCTAAAAGTCCATTACCTAATTATTTCACCAAAAATTGCAAACACATACACTTCTTTTAACCCCAAGAATTCCAACTAAATTAGGGTCTCTTTGCACCATTTCCATAAACCCACTTTCCAAAACCCTACTAAAGAAGTTCCACTAACTACGGAACGACCCATGGCCATGTACACCGTTATAAAATGCATCTTTGCAACCCAAGAACGAAGCTCTCACAAAGCTCATAGATTTTAACTTGTCCTTCCAAAATTCAATCAATAAAATTCAAATCAACACCCAAAGAAACAAAAAATACCTCCTTTATATTCTTCAGAAAGCAATTTGAGCAAAAATCCATGCAAACAAGCTCAACTCACTAAATGAAAATCTCCTATTTATTCAACAAATAGAAGCTAACCTCGGAAAGAAAATTTCTATTATGCGGATCAACACATTTTAAGAATTTAAGAGATCAATGCCAGCTTTCGACAATAAGCTTGAATTTTACGAGGAAATTGAATACAACAGGAAACAAAGGAGCTATAAGATTCCAGAAAGGAAAAGACAATTTTTGTTGCTCTGACCTGTTTGGAGCTCGAGGAAGTGGAAGAATATTTCCGCAGATAAAGAAAACAACAGACGGTTTTGCTATCTTCCTTCGAACTCGAGCTTCCTTCACGATACATCTTCATTTCCTATTCTGTCATTATGGAACTTTTTGATGCATATTTCAACATATTTTCATCTGATTTTCTCTTCCAGAAATCTTTCATGGATTTGGGTTTGAAATCAAAGAATCCTTCAGATTACCGTGTTTCATCGATTTTCTTATGTTTCTATTTTAGGTAAACTATACAAATCGTCCTTTTATTTTTTATCTGACCGAATTTGATCATTAGTTTAAAAATTAAGTGTGTTTAATCTCTTAAATTATTCATCCGTTCAATTTTAATCTTTTAAAAGAAATATTATGTGAAATTAAAATATTTTAAAAAATAACATAAGCTTGGAAAATGATCTCACCATCATTCGCACTCCTTTGAATTGTCATGTAACATTTTTGTTAACGGGTTAAAGGAAATTAATGGGTAAGTGACTTAAACTGAATAGAATGATAACGTAAAGACCAAAACATTTAATTTTTGAACCGGTGATCAACTTCGATCAAAGTAGAAACAAAGGGAACTATTTGTATAATTTACCTTCTATTTTTTTTTGTCTCCCCTCTCATTTTATAATAACTTAATTTTTTCTTTTATATTTTATGTAAATAAATATCAAGTTAAACGACATCATTAATCATTGAGCTTTAAACTATATCATTTCTAGTCTTTGAACTATAGAAAATTCTAATTCTATCACTAAATTTTTTGAATTGATTTTTTATGGTCACTAAACCGTTAGATCATTAACGTTGTGATAAATGACCATTTTAGTTTGTTTTTTATTCCCAAAAATGGCAATTTTAGTTGTCTTCCTTCGTTAATTGAAGTCTATCATCATTCACGATAAAACTAAAAATTAAAAACAAAACATTCATATTTCAATCCTCTTTCTTCTCGTCGTATTGATTTTTTTATGAAACTCACTCAAAATGATAAAAATAAATCTAGATATTGATCATATTCAGTGAGCTTTATGTTTATGTATGTTGTCCATCTTATTGAAAGAATGTCTCTTACTCTCTAAAATTTGAAAGAACATCTTAAATCATTCAAATATGAGAGTTTTTAAACCCTCAAAATTGATTTTTTTTGTGTAACTTCATGAATTTTTAAAGTTTTTTTTTGAAAAGCCTAAATTAATATATAATAACAAAGGATGATGAGACGAATTTATCGTTTCTAAGACGATCATGAAAGATATTAGAGGATGACATTTTTTATATAAGTAAATATCCTTAAATTTTTGTTAGAAAGATAACAATAAAAAAGAAAATATATATAACGTCAATACAAAATGAATAAGAATATTCTTAAACTCCACATTAAAATAAAAAAAATTAAAATTTATTAAATGATTTCGATAATAAAAAAAATTATTATTCTTTTTACAGGTCTCGATTCGAGAAACAATATCTACGTATGTGTATACATCAAAAGAAGCTTCCTCCTAACCATAATTTTATTAACATTTCAAGATAATATCATCATCTGTTGCAAAAATATCTATAACATCTATTTGAAATCGTAAAGCAAATATATTTAGCTACAATGTAAAAGACTGTAGCATGCATGATTGCAGTTTATGTATAAGTTAACTACTCATGTTCAGTGACAAAGTTAAATTCATAACTTTGGCCTCATATTTATACACCTGCTCTTGACAGTCCTAGACTGTCCCATAGAACTACAGGGGTGCGTTCATCAAGGATGTTCACCAGAGATTGCATCTCACATTGCCCTCAAAAAAGAAGAGGAAAAAAAAAGTTTAGTTTTAATACTAAATGGAGCATTATTAGAGAAGAACCTTTGCAAATGGAGGGAGGTGGCATAATTATAATTATTATTTATTATGTTAAACTACTCTAAAAGTAACATCCAAGGAGAATCAGAATGTGGTGACTTGGCCAACAACGAGCACTTGTCTCACCATCACTACACCTTTCTCCCCTGGAAATTCCCAAAAACCTGCATTGGGTTGAAAAAAGGTTAGCCAGCCATGGAGGCTTCAACTTTAAGCAGCATACAGTTAGCAAACAAGTTAAAATTCCCCTCTTCCACTCTGTCCTTGACGGAATCTGAACCCTCCGTTCATTTTAAGAGCACAAAAAAACCTCCTTATAAATATATTCCATCTCATTTATACCAAGGAAATCACTGGGAGAAGGTTGCAAGCAAAGATGGGTTTGGTTGTAGTCATCTCTATGCCACTGCTGCTCTTATGCATATTACTTGGTCTGGGATTTTACTTCTATAGAAGAACTAAAGTCAGACAAGGCAACAACCCCAGATTTATGGCGCAACAGTTCCTCCGCCAGGTGCAGCTCCTCCTCCTCCTCCCACCAAACCTGACAACTTGGCAAGTGTTTGATAGGGTCCAGGAATGGATTCTAAATCTGGGACTGGGATACTTTCAAAATAACTTCCAGTTCCTTTGTAGACAAGAAGTTGATTGTTTCTGTTTTGTTGGTTATAATCGTGTGAAATTTAGATATACTTATATATGCACATCGGTGTTGAAATGGTATGTATACCGTCGAGGTTATTTGATTTGGATTGGATTTGATTGTGATTCCTGCCTTTTATGATGGGGTATTCTTGTATCCATTCAGTCTTCAATTTATGATGGTTTTATATCCAAAATTGAGTTGTTTCGCCTCTTATCGATGTCAATTAATTCAAAGATGGTTTTTAATAGGTTGAAAATTATAAAAGCTATGAGTAGGGTGGCAATCGGGTGGGGAAAAAATCGAAAATCGTAGTTATCCGAACCGACGGGATGAAGAATAACTGAAATCTTCACCCACGGGATGGAAAAGTTTTATCCCCGAAACACAAATGCGGATGAACAAGAATTGCTATATCCGAAATGTGGGGATAACCGAACTGTACCCGTGTGAATAACCGAACTGTACCCGAAAAATAATCGTAGAGATCCCTGATATTTTACAAAAATAATTGTGGGATCCTCGAAAAATATATGTGAGATTACGCGTTGTCACTATTACATCTCAAAAGAACTAAAATCGAAGTTTAAATATTTTCTCATTTAATATACATTGATTTGTTGAGATTGAAAATGTTAAGATTGTACATATTCATTGGGTGTTAGATAAATATTAACATTTGAAACTTTCATATTATAGATAGAAACTAATCTGAGACAAACTGATATATCTTACAAGTTTTAGGTGTTGCATTGATTTTAAAATGTTTTTTTTTGGAATGAGGATTAACCGAAACCCGTAGGAATCCGTAAAAGATGAATATGAAAACAAAAAATTCCCCGAAACATATAATAGGGATTCTCCAAAACCGTACCCGCAAATGTTAAGGACGGAATAGATAATTCAAAATCGTCCCCATCCCGTCGCCACCCCTAGCTATGAGTTCATAATTTATGGTACATAATATATTCTGAACTTTTGATGTAAAATTTGTTTGCATAATGAACCCTGCAAATGATTAATGAAATGAAAACAGGGGCTTCTTAAAGTGTATGTTGTGTTTTAAATAACTTGGATTTTGAATGATGTGGTCTTGTTTTATTTTAGGGTAATCTATGTCAAATACCCCTCATCTTTATGCTCAGGATCAAAAATGTCACTGACATTTCAATTTTGCCAATTTTAGCACGGACGTTTATGTTTCACTTCAATTTTGCCACTCCGCCGTTAATCCGTTAACGGCACGATGACATGGCATGGATGGTCGTGGCGGCGATGACATGAACGGCTTTGTTAAAGTTATTTAGTCCACGTAACATTTGTATTACCTGAGAAAAGTTATGATTTTGACTCTATAAAGGTTTAATGAGATAGAAAGATTTCAACTGGGAAGCAAGGAGCACAAAAAGAAAGATCCGTCCAAGAAAATGACAATAACTCTCATTCTTGTTTGCTCTTCCTTGGCTGTAATTATCTCGTCATTGTTTTGTTTATGGGTTTATTACAGTAAGAATTCACGCAAATCCACCAGAAATGATGGGAAGAGCTCATGTATATTCTTTTCACCCCACACTATTTCAGTTTTTCTTCATAGTTTTGGGACTTTGAGAGTTAGGGTTTAGAACTAATGCTTTTTTCCCTATGTTTCCTCTTTTTCCTTGGTTTTGGATTTGAAGATGTTGTAAAAGGGGCTGGACTACACCATTTTTTGGTAAATTCAAGCCTACAATGACAGTTTCTATGGAAAATAATACCTCATTAATGGATTATAAGATGCTTGAAAAATCTACATACAAGTTTCATCAAGGGGCTTTTGTCATGGATGTGCCTTAATTTGGGTATGTGGGTTGCTCTTAATCCGTTAACTGTCGTGACGTTAATTTGGGTATGTGGGTTGCTCTTAATTGGAATCATGGATGTGCCTGTGTACTGTTTTTGGTCTTTTGGGGAAGCGCTGAAGCTGATTAGTTGTATAATTTGTTTATTTTGGGGGGTTTTGGAGCTTCGATCTGTAGCTGGAATAGGGTTAAAGTTTGGGTTTTTGTTGTAAAATTATATTTTTAGATTGAAATACTGTGTTCGGATCTTGTTGTGTCTCTGGGTTTGGAAAATGGAGGCTAGACTTGCAACTGAAGCTCGTTCATTTTATGGAATGACCTTTTCATTGCTAGCTCGATAAATCAAGTGTCTGCTGACGGCATGGGAAGGCAGTTTTTCCCACTCGTATGGGATTCCTGGAAATTCGTCGAATAGTTCAACGTCATGCTCTAAAGAAATGAATCTTGAAACTGATAAAGGGAAAATGGAATTGGAAAAGAAAAGGAGGGTTATTGTGGTGAAAGATGATGGTGCCAATGAAGAAGAACGTAGCCTTACTTTAAAGCTCGGTTCCCAAGGTGGTCACGGTTACCCAATTAGTCAAAGTGAGATGAGAGCTTGGGACGGAGCTAGTGGGAAGAAGACTAAGTTGAGCGGAGGTTCTGGAAATCGCGCAGTTTGTCAGGTTAAGGACTGTGGTGTTGATCTGAGCCAGGCCAAGGATTATAATAGACGTACCAAAAACAGCTTCAGCTCTTTCTGTAGGTCCACGTCGTTTTGGTAAGCCTTCCATGTCATCACCATCACGACCCGTTCATGCCATGTTATCGTGCCGTTAACGGATTAACGACGGAGTGACAAAATTGAAGTGAAACATAAATGTCCGTGTTAAAATTGACAAAATTAAAACGTCAGTGATATTTTCGATCACAAACATAAAGATGAGTGGTATTTGACATAGATTACCATTATTCTAAACGAATATTTTACAACAGTTTAGTCAGTAGGGTCGGGCTCATGTACAACACACGAACTAACCATTGTACTTCCAATTTTATCCAAAATTGGAGAAGATATGGGAGAGAATCTGAAACTCACAACCAAGTCATCAGTTAGCCAATCACAACCATCCATCTCAGATTTGTTATCCATGTTCCCACCACTACATCCTCCCTCACCTGAATCTAAATCTCATCCCACTCTTTCTTCGTCCTCAACGAAGAGAATAGGGAAAAAAAAGGAAAACACAGAAGAAAGACCCAAAGATGTCTCTTACGATCCCTACTAATCTCTCAAAATCGATTCTGAAGCCAAATCTAAACTCCCAAGTTACCCCCAGGGTTTCATCAAGATCATTGATCGTATGCTCCTCCTTCGACAAATCCGCTTCACCACTCCAAGCCTTCTCGGCGGCTCTCGCTCTTTCTTCCATCCTCCTTTCAGCTCCGCTTCCCGCTGTTGCTGACATTTCGGGGCTCACTCCATGCAAAGAGTCCAAGCAATTCGCCAAGCGCGAGAAGCAGCAGATCAAGAAGCTGGAGTCTTCGTTGAAGCTTTACGCCCCCGACAGCGCACCGGCTCTCGCCATCAAAGCAACCATTGAGAAAACCAAGAGACGCTTCGACAACTACGGCAAGTACGGCCTGCTCTGCGGATCCGATGGGTTGCCTCATTTGATAGTGAGCGGCGACCAGAGGCACTGGGGTGAGTTCATCACTCCCGGGCTGTTGTTCTTGTACATCGCCGGCTGGATTGGGTGGGTCGGAAGGAGCTATCTCATCGCTATAAGCGATGAGAAGAAGCCGGCAATGAAGGAGATCATCATCGACGTGCCTTTGGCTACCAGTCTCATCTTCAGAGGCTTTATTTGGCCTGTTGCTGCCTACAGAGAGCTCGTCAATGGTGACCTTGTTGTCAAGGATGTCTAATCTCCTTAGGTCTGCATCTCTTCTCTTCCTATCTTCAAATTCTTTATTAATGATTTTATAACAATAATATCATTATAATTTAGACAAAATATTATATGTTAACATGAACTATGAAGGCTGCCTTGTGAAAATCATGAAATAAAACGAAAGGATACTGTATAAACATAAATTTGATATGTTTACCGTGATTGAATGTATATACAAAGCATTTAACTGTATGGCTGTTTGATTTGGTTTCATCTGATTTCTTCTGGGTATACAGAGCTTGAATGGGACGACTACTAGGATGGGAGTGCTTTATACTGAATATTTGGGGAAAAGAGGCGTCTTGGAAATTTCTTGTAAAGTTTTATGTAATCTTTACGTAATGCTTGCTAGTGTTAATCATATGGATCTGTTTTTCTTTCCATTTCAGTCCAAATTTCATGTTACAAACGGGAATCTTTGAAACCCTGAAACGTTTAACTGACAAAAAAGAAAAGATGGTGTTAAATCCAACGCAATAGTTAGTCTCATGGAAGTCTAATGAAACAAGATCAAGGTAACATTAACGGGCCCTTCGGCAATGGGCACAAACCAAAAATCAAATTGGCTGATAGGGAGAGCCAGGAGCTCGGCCTGGCACAAAATAAATCATCAATGTGTAATAGTCTGTTTGAATCAAGCTAGGCTCAGGCATTGTTTATTACCTTATGTTAGAGTGTCTTTTGTGAGGCGCTATTAGTTTAAAAGCCCCCAAATATTCATTATTTAGGAAAATACCCCCATCAGCCATTATACGGAAAAATATCTCACAAACTGCCCTCGTAAGACTACTTCACATTATGAAAACGCGATTGAAAGACCTCACCTTTTGTTAAACGTGAAATCTAATATTAAACTTAAGAAAATGACCTCGTGTTTAGGAAAATGTGAACTAAACAAGAAATTAAATTTATCGACTATAACAAAACAAACTCACTTCTATGCAAAAAGTGAATTCCGTTGACAACACAACACATCCAAAAATGCACTTTAATTAAATTTACAAAAATAATATTATAGAGACTAAAGATATAATTTAATACATTTAAACTACACGAGTTGAAAACATAATTGTGTTAGTTATATAGACGTAGTGGAATGTTTATGCTATGTTTGTTAGCAATGTGGAATAAATGGTAACATGAGTTCTACCTTTTTCTCATGTACTTTTTAGTTTTTTTACTTTACTTAACCCATATATGAACTAAAATTAAACATTTTGATAAATTTATTTTTATTAAAAGTTAATTTTTATTAATATTAAATATACAATAAAATTTCATGAAAGAATTTGCAAAATTTAATGTTAATTAAAATTAACTTCTAATAGAATTTAAAACTAAATATTACGTGAGATAGAAGAATCCATGTTAGTTTTTATTTCATATTGCTAACAAACATAGCCTAAATGTTCCACTATATCTATATAAACTAACACCATTAGAACTTTTAACTCATGGAGCTAAGGTGTATTAATTTACATCTCTAGTCCTTATAATATTATTTTTATCAAATTTAATTAAAGCACATTTTTTAGATGTGCTTTATATATGGGTTGTCAATGGAACTTGCTTTGTGTAAAAAACGAGTTTGTTTTGATATAACTGACAATAAATTAAATTTCTCGTTGATATTGCATTTTGCATAATGAGAGGTATTTTCCCAAATGCAATACTAGATCTTGCGTTCTAAAGAAAGCGAGATCCTTTTAAATGTGTTTTGTAAAATGAGAGGTAGATTTACATGAGTAGTTTGGGGTATTTTTCCAAATAATGGCTGATGGGGTATTTTCCAAACTAATGAATATTCGGGGGGGTTTAAACTAATAAGGCCCTTTTGAAGCAAAGAAATTAATGTGGAAATAAGTTGTCTTTCGGTTAATGTTCAGCACATTGCCAAACTTGGTTTCTCGTTGTTAGCCCATGCTCGCCGGTCTCTTTTAGCCCTGGTCTAAGTAGTAAACTTACACTTTTTGTTGCCCTTTCGACTCGGATAATCCACATTGATATTGATTGGATCACTACATAAAACCAATTGGGCCTTGATCATTCTTTCTTCCCATTTCTTGGTTCGCCCACCTACCCTCCATACGTCCTCGAGAGCAAGTATAATAAGATATCAGATTAAATAAATTTAGTTTTATTTTTTTTGTCGTATTATCAACTAAACCACTAATAATGTATAAAATTCTGATCTTTTATAAGAATGAAATCTAAACTTCACTCTTTCCTAGACTTCACTTGATGACATTGGATAAAAGATGGAATATATCTTTAAATTCAAAATCGCAATCATCTAGAATTTATAGTCCAGACACAATGTGGGTTTATAAGTTAATTAGCCTGTCTAAGTCATAGCAAAGGGACATAATGAGAGAGCAATTTGAATTATAGAACATACTGGTGAGTGCATTCCACCAACCCCAGGCTTTCTCTCTCTGAGAGGGGAGGGATGGACCAATCCTTCATTATTTCCCCCATTTCAAAACCGGTTGGTAACCCTGTCGGGGAGCAAAAGGGAACTGGTAATCGTGTGATTTGATTTTTTTTACAACTGCGTCAACATTTAAAAAAGAAATAGTTCATAGTAATTTGACTTGAGGTTAATTAATTGGTTAAAACATTTGACAAATTTACCGTTGCAATCAAAATTTTGATTCCACTGTTCCAGGGCCAATCACCTCTCTTGCTTTTGCAATTCAACATTAACAATTATGACCACTGAATCAACCATGAGATAACCATAGCAATTTTAGTCTCATCCAAAGATTTTATTTTTTCTAAAAAAAAAAAGTAAGTCCTTGTAATAAAAATGAATGATGCCTTCGTTGAATAATGAAAAAGATGATCAAATTATTAAGCACAGAAGTTAACAGCACTGCTGCAGATTACTACAGGACATGTAAATGACTGGTTTAGGGGTTTGACTTTCTGTGGAATCCCATGTTGCATTATTTGACAGCACCCGCATATCTGACACTTTATTCTCTTTTTTTCCTTCTCCGGTATATATTTTCAATTGATTGAAAGGGAAATAAATTATTAGCTGGTTGGTAACAAGTCTACGTAAGAGAGTGCAACTATGTGTTAGCCTCGTTAACCACTCCAAACTTTCTGTCCTTTTGGTTGATGCAGCAGCTTCCATGGATCATGATTATGGGTTTGATTAATATTATTGTCGGGAAACCCAAAGAATTAACGTCAAAAAAGGATTCTTGCTTGATTCAATTATGTTAAATCAGTTGCTTGACAGATGACATTTTTATTCTTTAACAAAAAGAGGTTGTAATATGTAAATAAGAAAAGAGCTTTTACATGTGATCTGGATCCAAGCACCAGAATGGATTTATATATGACAATTATTGCTGTTCTTTTCCTAATTACCACCAAATATACTTTCCTAGGTCATTGGTTTTGCATTGAAATTTTGAACTTGAAATTAAATTTCTATCAACCAATCCAATGGGAATGGGATGCTCCCAATTTTCCTTCCTCGTGAGTTGAAAATGTTGAGTGTGTTTAAGTAAGATCATGAGTTAAGCCAATGAAAAGCTTCCCAGATATCAATAGATTAAAAGGCTTTCATATAATGGTGTTGACATGCTCTATATGGTAGGTAAACTAACACCACAAAAGTATTAACCCAGCGCTGAAAATATAAACTCATCAACATCAATTAGATAGAAGTGGAGAAATTCATGCACCCTTATACTACTCTTTTAAAACAAAAGTTATTGCTGATAGTAAGGAGGCGATAGATGTCCTTCAAGGCAAGCTCGATGCTGGGAATAGCACTCCGATGGTGCCGCATGTTCATGCTGTTATCCAACGAGTTTGGCAGTTGAAATTTCAGTATGTTCCGCGGAAATGTAATAAGGTAGCAGATGGCTTAGCCAACATGGCCTGGACTAGCCCTGTGATTTTCAACCTTTACGAGGATCCACCAGAAGTCAAGATGCTTGTGGAAGATGATGCTCGTGAGCTAATAAGAAGCTAATGGCTTTGATGCCAGCCTCTGTATTGAAAAAAAGGTAAAATAAGGGATAGTGTAGATAATTCAACTTAACTCGAATTTTTAAACTTAACCGATATTTCTTTTAACTATCGGTCTTTTAAGTTTTTTTAACAATCTGTTTCATCTTTTAAAATAAATAACATGAACAAAGGAATTAAAACCAAATCCACATATGTAAGGATAATATTATACATGTGCATTATATATAATTAATGACAAAGACCCTTTTCAAACCAAAGCTAAGTGACCCTAACAACCATCACAGTCGCCACGGCGCCTCCGCTATCGCTGCTACCTCTCTTTTTGTCTACTCAAATTGTTGTATATAAAATGATTTAGGGATATAATAAGAGGGAAACTAAGCATAGGGTGACAAAAATGTAGCATGCATACATATGTATATGTAATATAATTAAGCTAGCATGACCACATGGACTGTCCCAAGCTACCCTGGTCAACTATCATATCCATGTCAAAAATGGTCTTATCTTGTGAACCCATGAGCTTGGATGAGGGTGACCCGCTGTTACTTGGGCTTCCAGGGCCGAACCCATGATGTGAAAACGATGCGGTCTGCCTCACCTGCAGGTGCACAACCTCTGCCTGAGCCAGGGCCAATTGGGTTTGAAGGGTGTCTATTTGTTGTTGTAGAAATGATATGGCTCCGACACACCCATAAACAGGGTCACGTACCCTGGCATTGGCCTCATACACCATGCTACTAACCGCGTCGCCCCGTTGATGCACCGGTAGTTCCTGCGAGTTCGATAACTAAATTCGGTCAGCTTGCAGGGCACAATAGGGAAAACAACAATGATCATCCGTATCAAGGAATGGGGCGAAGTAATGGCCCATGGGTAATGAACCCATGGTTATATGAGCTAATGGTGACATCATCTTTTCATTGCATCATTTTTTATGTGCTAGAGAATTTGGCAAAAGTCCAAAGTATATTACTTTAACGTTTAAAGTAAGCTCGTCTTTATATACTTTATTTTGTAAATAATGTTAAAATAATTAAAATATAATATGATATTCTATGTTTGATTTTGATGTCTCAAGCTTTCATTAATTATTATTTCTGAATGGCCGTGAAAAGACAACTTTGCTATTTGAATGCTAAAAAAAAACACACACAGACACAACTTTGCTATTTGGAGGTATAGCCCTATCCCTATATACCTAATTTCAAGCCGTAAAAAGAAATGGTCAAAAAGCAATTTTATGTAATCTCACTGAGAAAAGCACCTACAAAACATCTTCACGTGATCTAAGAACATCCCTTAGAAATTTAAGCAGAAAGAAGAAAAAATAACCAAACACAAAGTACTATTCATATATATTTTATCAAATAAACTTGTTTCTCAAATGTTCTTCATTCAATGTATGAGGAGTTTGAGTTTTGAGTTTCTAGCTGGGACCTCATAAATCTAGTGAACTTGAAAAAGAAAATAAGGGAATCTGTTGTTTGATTACCCTGGGAAAATGCAGATATAAGGGCTAAGAACTGTTATTAATCTTAAACAAAACATATATACCATCTAATTAAACTGATGAAAACAAAGCATCAAAACCCTTTTTATGAACGAACGTTAATTTCCCACGTGTAAATGAGAAATATTGTCATAAAGTTAAAACTTGGGGTGGGAATATTCATTAAGGAGCTCCCAAAGGCATATTAATATGGTAATATTATATATAAATGGTAGGTAATGGAACCTGGAGCATCTTGTTGACATTGCTAGCACCAAACACCCTGTGCACATTAGCGAACTTCTGGGGTTCATCTGCAGGAAAATAAGGAGCAAATACACAGTCTTGGGCACACCTTCTCCTTAGAAGCTTGCATGCTGCGCATGGTGCTGCTGCGCCCTGCTTCCTCCCACTCTCCTTCATCTCTCTCTCTGACTCTCTTATATATCCCCTAAAGGACTGCCTCACTAGATTTTAATAGTTGCACTTTCAAAAAAAAAGGCCACTCCTACTTTAACTTTTGTATGCTTTACCTTGGAGATGATGATACAATTAGAAGGATAAGTGAAGAAGTAGAAGTATAAGAAGAAGATGAAGAATAACGAAATAGATCAGATTGTGAGTGAAATCTGAAAGGAGGGTAAGGAGAGGTGGTGTTTTGCAAGGCAGAAGTGCGGGTGGTATTAAATAAGGAAATGGGAACCACGTACATTTAAGAGGCAAAAGTTCTCATATAATGCTACACGGAATTTTTAATTCCCGAACTAAAGTGCTCATCTGATTAATTCTTCAAAAGGGGTGTTTTCTACAGTAAATTTGGGATCTCTCGACGTCTTCAGGGTTAACCAGATTTTTTGGTGGGATCTCCCGGCGTCTTCATGGTGTTGGATTGTTTGTGTTTTCTATGGTAGATTTGGGATTTATCGGCGTCTTTAGGGTGAACCAGAATTTTTTTACTCTTGCTTGGATCTCTAGGCGTCTTTAGTTGAAATCCATGAAAAAATTTGATCTTTTTACACAAATATCACCTTAACATAAATTAATTACTTGTTAGACACTGTTTAAGAATATTTTACAGATCAAGCAAATCTTTAAATACTTTCTATAAAATTAATCATATTTTGTTAGTATTTTATTTAATTATTGTATTATTTAATTATTTAATTATTTTATTTTTTTACAGTTATAAAATGGAAAGTGGTCATTGAATAATTATATTCGGATTTCTCGGCTTTTAAACTTTTCTCTCGGCTATAAATACGCTCTCAACACGTGGATATCTATACTGAAGCGACAACATTCTTCTAGTTTAGAGGATTGATGTGAATGTTTACAGGTTGAGAGCGTATTTACAGTCGAGAGAAAAGTTTAAAAGCCGAGAAATACGAATATAATTATTCAAGGACCACTTTTCATTTTATAACTACAAAAAAATAAAATAATTAAATAAAATTATAAAATGATTAAATAATAAAATAATTAATACAAAATATGATTAAATTTATAGAAAGTATTTAAAAATTTGCTAGATATGTAAAATATTCTTAAACAGTGCTTAACAAGTAATTAATTTATGTTAAGGTGATATTTGTGTAAAAAAGCCAAATTTTTTCATGGATTCCACTAAAGACGCCTAGAGATCCCAATAAACAATCCAAAAATCTGATTAACTCTGAAGACGCCGAGAGATCCCAAATTTACTGTAGAAAATAGAGAATTAATCGGATGAACACTTTAGTTTGAGAATTAAAAATTCCCTGAAGCATTATATGGGAACTTTGGCCTATTTAAGATGGACCCCATTTTTTTATTTTATAAAATATGATAAAATAAAATAAACATACGAACATGAAAAACTATCCATACAAACCATATGCAAGATCATATAATACTCGCATTGTGAGATAATGAATCTTAATTCGATTATTATTATTGTAATATATAAATAGAATTATTTAAATATGATTAAATATAAAAAACATTTATAATGATAAATGGTTTAGATATTGATTTCTTCTAAAATGGTTTTATTCAAAAAAAAACTATTCTTTTAAATTTTTACTTTTTTTCAACTTTCAATGTTCGATTGACTTATTATACTAAATAATTTATACGTTAAAATACTATAAAATAAAAAATAATAATTACATACGTTGTTTGGATTATGAAAAATAATAATTTCATTTTGTTTTTCATGTGTAGGTCGATTTGCTTAGACTGAGTCTAAGTTAATGCGGTGCCTAACATTTCATTGCAATACTTGCATGTTAGCACTCTCTTAAGTAGTGTGAAAATGATGCATGTGCGTGCTTGGGAGCATAAAATAACATACTAATTAATAATAATTTCAACATTAATCATTAAAAGAATAGGGTTTCGCCAACAATATTAATATATATTCATATTTGTGGATCCAATTGCATGTCTAGCGACTTCTCATTTCTCACCTCTTTTTTATTTTTATTTTTATTTGTGTGATAGTGTGATTGAGGTGTGAATTTATCGATGACTTAGTCAACTTAGATAAACTTAGGTTTGTATATATATTATAATTATTTTATTTTTATCATATTCCTTTTTTTCACAAGGTCAATCAAACAACCTGATTTTTCATTTTTTTATAGTTTTAAAAGATTTGATGATGTGAGCTTTATCTATATAAATTAATATAATGTTATTGCAATTATTGGTAATATTTGATTAAAATTATTTAACTATCAAGTACATTTTATATAATAATTAATAATATGAAATCTTAATAAAATATATAATTAAATTTTATTCATGATCAACTAATATGTCCTATGAATATATAGTAGGATTTTAGCTCTTTAGGAATACAGAGAATCGAAAGATATGTAGTGTCATAATATTCTATATGGAAAGTTTTGTAATTTTTTCGTGTAAAACTTACATGTTTTATGAAGATGCTTTATAGCTTTTTTTTCGTAAAAAAAATTATAGTTTGTTATAAGAGTTATAATCTAATATAATAAAAATTTATTATTTTAATATTGCAAAGATAAATTATGAAAAAATGAAATACTTTAAATATTATTTTTTAATATACGAATAACTTTTATTTTATCATATCCTAATCTGATGGTTACTTTTACTTTCAAATTCTCAACAATTTTCTCATAGTAAAAAATAGGCGTTTTCCTCGAAAAATTATCTTTTTAATTTAATATTTCTGATCAGGCACTGGTCAGATATATTTTTCGATCTAACACCCTTTGTAGTAAGGCGCGCCCCACGCAGCGCGCTATACGCTGATTTGGCGCCACGTGGGGTAAGGCGCGCCTTATGCTGACATGGATACACGTGTGTATGGTGCGGGGCAGGGGCCGCGCCTTAAGCCACGTAAGATATAGCGCGGGACAGGGGCCGCACTATTCAATTATCTCAATTATCAAACATGCATAATGCAAGGCGAGGTGCAAGGACCGCGCCTTGCATTATTTTCCCAAACTTCTCGGCTTTAAGGCATCCTCTCTCGGCTATAAACAGCCGTCTCCCGTAAACTCTCTCACCAACAATCATTTGAATAAGTAAATAACATCCGACAATCATTTTATATTTAATTCAGAAGTTTGCTCGATCTTTCGTTATAAGGTAATTTTGTTATAATATTTATTTTATAGTTATATATGCTTATTTGAAAAAATATTATACTAATTGTTTTCAATTAATTTCTGTGTTTGTAGAATTAGAAAGTGAGAGCATACATCGAAATATTTTTGCGGTGCAGGTAATAATATAAAATTATATTATTTAAATTATTTACGTTTATGTGGTAAAAATTTATTATTTTATATTTTTGGTCATGTATTATTTATTTAATCAGGTTTGTTTCAGTTGTTTTTTTGCAGATATAATATTGTTGTACTTTTAAACTCTAAGAATGACGCGACTTTCAGCTATTGTTTATTATGATGGAGAAATTCGAGAAGATGAAACCGGTGTTGTATTCGTATCAAATGAGCGTGTTAAAATATCATTCAAGAGAAATAAAACTCTTGAGGAGCTGATAACGAAGATTTCAAGGAAAGTTCATATTGGAAGTAGTAGAAGAATGTCGTCGTTGCAGTACAGATTTCCAACATCATTGTTGCCATTAATTTATACAGCGTTCAAACTATCGAACAATGATGATGTTGAAATGATGGTTGATTCTCAAAGTAATTATTCAGACGGCGATATTGAGATGTATGCAAAGTTTGTTCAAGTGCGTGCTTTTCTGGGTCAACCATTAAGCTCACACTATGGGCAGGCTGAACAAGTTGATTAAGTTGACAACCCGACTACAGTAATGTGTAATGATTTTAATGTCATAATGGGAAATTCACATCATGGTGCCGGCACATCAACATCAATGGGGAGACATTCATCCGTAACTCCGTACAATATGTACCGAGGTGGGTCCACGAACAATCCGTATGGCAACATCGCGTCCAGTTCGAGGGGAAGACATTCATCTATAAATTTCTTTGACCTTAATATGGAGATGCCATCGACGCAATAATCTGTGCAGTTTCCATTTGACACGATGGCTTCAAGCTCCAGGGGGAGGCATTCGACTGCGAGCTTTTTCGATCTCAATCCAGATATGCTTTCTAGTTCAAGAGGAAGGCGTGCCAGTAGTAGGATCTTCGACCTAAATGTGGAGAGCATGGAGGAACCATCATCTCCACCAGAAGAACCTCTTCATGAGCCTGGTGCAGATGGTGCTGAGACTGGACTATTCATTCACCCATAATCACCACAATTCAACTCCGATGGTAATGATGATGTAGATGAAGTTCCAGCAAATATGGTACAAACTGACCCTCCAACACACAAGTATGAAACTGATTATGATGCAATGTACGGGCCAGAATTTGCGGATATGCCTCATCTCGGTGACTATGGATATTACTCATCAATAAATAATGGTGAGTTATCTTTAGGCATGGAGTTTTCAAGCAAGGAAGAAACGATGATGGCTATACAAAATTATAATATCCGTAATTTTGTTCAGTCCAGAGTCGACCGCTCCATGACTGAAAAATATGTATGCTACTGTGCCCGACGCGAAAACGGATGCAGTTGAATGGTTCGTGTATCGAAGAGGAAGAGGAAAAACAATAGATGGAAACTAACAGTATACAACGGTCCTCACACATGTTGTGCTGAAGGGGTATACCAAGATCATCCCAACTTGGACTCTGAAGTGATATGTCAAGCCATCATGCCCATGGTAAAAGCAAGCTCTCATATAGATGTTGCTGTGTTGATTTCAGCTATACAATCGCAGTATGGGTACATTGTCTCCTATAAAAAAGATTGGTTGGCAAAACAAAATGCCATTGTCAAACTTCATGGCGAATGAGATGCATCTTACAACGAACTTCAAGGCTGGTTTAGGCTGGTGCGGAGGTTGAATCCTGGGACAATTGTGGACTTCGAAACCTCCTATGCATACCATAATGATCGAGTTCTCCGCATCGATGCCAATTCTACCGGGTTTTTTGGATTTACCCACAGTGCGTTAATGCTGTCAAATACTACAAGCATGTGGTCCAGATCGACGTGACTTTCTTGTATGGAAAATACAAGCAAGTTTTATTATTGGTAGTTGTCCAAGATGGCAATCGCAACATTCTTCCAGTTGTTTTTGCTCTTGTCGAAGGAGAAGATACATATTCTTGGGCTTTTTTTCCTTCGAAATTTACGTGCACGTGTTATCACGAGGGAAAACATCTGTGTCATTTCAGATCACGGAGCTGGGATCAAAGCATGAATAGAGTCTTTAGGTCCAATGTGGCAACCACCCTTTGTCCAACATAGGTATTGTCTCCGACACATTGCTGCGAACTACCATGGAAGGTACAAAAAGAATGATGAGCGTCAATTAATTGTGTGCATGTGTAAGTGAAACTGATGTAGTTTGTTTTCTTTCGATCCTTTTAATTTTGCAAAGAAAACAAGTTAGTAAGTTATACATTTTTTGATCAGGTTACGAACTACTTCCTCGAACGTTTGAATCAATACTTCAAGATTTGCGGGCGAAGAACGAGGAAGGATACGATTACATCAGCCTCATCGATAAAGAAATATGGACGAACGCATATGATGGTGGATATCGATATGTACACATGACGACTAACTTGGCAGAGGCAATCAATTCAACTTTAAAGGGTACACGCCACTTACCAGTAGCGATTTTGGTAAAGACTACATATTTTTGTTTGGGGGCACTTTTTGCGAAGCTTGGGGAACAAGCTCAAACCTGGATGCAGGGCGGTCATGTCTATCACCCTAGATTAGTTGCAGATCTACAGAAATTTTTTTTTTGCATCAAATGTAATGTCTGTAACAAGCTTCTCTAGAAGGCATGAAATGTTTCGTATCACAGAGTTGTCGTGACCTCTTCAAGGGATTGAAGTTGTGTCATTAAGAGTACATCTAAGTGATAGAACGTGTGACTGCGGGTTTTTTCAAGCTCTTAAGTATCCAAGCTCTCATGTGATAGCAGCTTGCTCGCATACACGTCAAGACTATAACCATTTTGTGGATCTCGTATACCTACTATCTGAAGTTTTTAAGGTATACGAATTTGAGTTTCCCCCCATAGGTAATGACAAAGACCTTGATGAGGTTCAAGATTGGCTTTCGATTGTACCAAATCCAAGTTTATTGAGGGAGCGTGGTCGTCCAAAATCCAATCGAATTCATTGCGATATGGATATTCGAGAAAGATCTAGACAAGATAGAAGATATGGGCATTGTAGAAACCCAGGACACACTAGAAAAACATGTTCACTTATGTTGCCATCAAGTAACAATTAACGAGGAAATTATGTATTTGTTTATCAAATAATAATTCTTGTACTTTGATTTGCATTTACTTCAAGTTAATGTCATTCGATAATCGCTGATGAAGATTAAAAAAATGATACAATAATACGAGATTGGACGTTTGCGTTATATGTGATTATAATAAAAGAGATAATAAGTGATAAACTTAATAAAGTTATCGAACAATTTGGTATTTCAAAATAATCTTAAATACAACAAACTTACAATAAGTATTAAATGGTAAATGATAACCAAATTACAATAATTGATATTAAATGGTAATAAACAAAATTAACTGAAATACATTAAAAAAAGTCAAACAAATTTAACAAAATAAAGTAAGTATTAAATGAGATATAATAAAAAAATTACAATTAAAAAGTCCAATAAACTAAATACAAATATAATAAAAAATAAAATCTATCGATGCCTACAATGCGAATGTGTTCCGCATGGAGGTGGCTGTCGGTCTCGAGGAGGATTTTTTCGTATCACTGGTTGTGACTCCTCGCTGTTATCATCATCACCACCATCATCGTCGTCGTCGTCGTCATCCTGAGTAGGTACATTAGGTTGATAAGGAGCTGATGACGATGAAGTACCTCCATAGAATAAGGACCCTGGAGGTGTATAACTGACTATCCCACCGGCATACGAAAACTGGAAAAACTCATAAAACCCAGACATCGTTGAGTGTGAAAACTGTACATGAGGTGTCTGTGCTGCGGCCATGAGTGATGAGGATGAACCCACCAAATATCCAGTATATGAACCCCAAGTCAGATCTGCAAACATAGATCCATAATAGCCTACAGGAGGGGTCATCTGTGACGGTGGCGGTGGCGGCGGCGGGGTCATAAAAGCAGGTGAAGGCGGCGTCAACATCTGGTAATGGAAAGGCGGTGGCGGCATCATATATGGTTGCGGTTTGTAAGTCGCTGGATACGGTGGCTACTGTGAAGGTCCTGCTGGTGCAGCTGAGGATGAACCGATGCACCTGCTCTCCGTCCACGAGTCGGGGGACGATGGTGCTGTTTCGGTGAACATCTCTGTCGATGTCGCGAAAAGGTCTGCCCTCGTGCATCCTCGGGAAGCAGAAACGGTTTGATGTTACTGTTGAACCACTCGTAATAACCGTCAGTAACCATCAAGAGGTCAAGTAAAATAGGCTCTCTACGGGGAAGGCGCCGATGTCGATCCTCCCACAACACGACCCACGCATGATGTCTCACCAGTCAATCTGTATCTGTCTTGTCGCGTTTATCTGTGCTATGCAACTTGTCCATATTGCGAGGTGCTTCCAGAATTGGTTGAAAACAACCAAATTGTCGAAGCACGCGATCTGTGGAGTGCCACCCGACGATCGCATAACAGATCAAGGGGACAATCGTCATCTAAACATCTGATGGGCCCCTCAACTCAGGTGGGATCACCGCCCTCACATCATCAGTAGAATATGACATCCATTCAAACTAAAACAAATATATATAATTTTTATCAAAATAATAATCTAATTATATAACTATAATCTAAAATCGATTTTTAAACATTAAAATTCATACATGTATGCCAGCCTTCTGATCGATTAACACCCTAATTTTTTCTAAATCATCAGGTAGCTCCTGATGATTTTTCCTATCAGTAGACCACCTATTCAAGTAAAATAATTTCTTATTCACTGTATAAAATTATTAATATACAAAATCAGTTTTATAATTACCTCAGGAGTAGCGAAAATACGAATGGGTTCTTGACAAAGGGACATAAAAAGGGCAATCGATATCATACCCAAGACTGCATCAGCAGGAGACATCCGCCGATAGCATTACGCCTGTAGTCAATGGTTCGACACATCTCTCTGTACAGGCAAGCCAAAACTGTCGAGCCCCAACTGAGTGATCTGACCAGATGAAAGTCGCCAAGATGTTACAACTACATACAGTGAACTTGGTTGCGTGATTTGTCTGACATCAGCAACCCTCCTATCAGGTGCAGTATGCATGCCCGTGCATACTGTTTAACTTCATCGTCAGACGCGACCTCGCTCAACTCCCGAAAATTGGCATCTAACCAATTTAACGGTATCCGTCCACCGTTAAAATTTTCCGGGACACGTCCTAGACTAACCCGACACAAAGTAGTCCAAGAACCGGAAGCTATCCCTGATATCACACCTCCATCAACAGGAAGCCCCAGGTGCATAGAAAC
This sequence comes from Hibiscus syriacus, assembly GCF_006381635.1. NCBI lineage: Eukaryota > Viridiplantae > Streptophyta > Magnoliopsida > Malvales > Malvaceae > Hibiscus > Hibiscus syriacus. Next base: position 813,580 of record NW_024063519.1, on the reverse strand, counting down.
ATCCTCAAGTGTGATCCTGCACTCTCCGCACGGAAGATGAAATGTGTGGGTCTCCGGCCTCCACCGCTCTACTAAGGCATAAATAAGGTCTGGTTCTATCTTACAGTGACCCTGATATCTACCTAGGTGATCGAATCCAGCCTCTACTTAATACGGCATTACACGAGTAGGTATAACTAACTTAAGGTTCATAATAAAAGGATCTAATATACGGTCTCTCTCCTAAAAAATAAATAATTACACAAATTAATTTTTAAACTAATAATCATGCATTAAATAAATTAATTAATTAAATTAAAACGTTAAAATGTTAACGTATCAGCAAAGTGTCGAGATATATGATTTCCATCCAACCAAAGTAGATTGCCTTCCATTTTATATCTGCAAAAAAATTAATTAAATAAAATATTAAACAATTAAAATAATTAAATAAATTACTAAAATTACTAAATATAATAAAATATACCTTAATAATAGAATATAAGAGTATTTGAGAAAAGTTGAGAGGATTTTGTGTAATGAAAGTAATTGAGAATAGGGGTATTTATAGAGAGGGATGAGTGTGAATGGGCGGGGGTAATTTTGTAATTAAGGGTATAGCGCAGGATAGGGCCCGAGCCTTTCTGACGCGTGTCAGAATCACACGTGTATCCATGTCAGCATAAGGTGCGTCTCAGGGGGCGTGCCTTACCCCACCTGGCGTCAAATCAGCGTATAACGCGTTGCAGGGGGCGCGCCTTACTGCAAAGGGTATTAAATCAGAAAATATAATCTGACCAGTGTCTGATCAGAAATATTAAATTAAAAAGATAATTTTTTAGGAAAAGCGACTAAAAATAGTTTAACTGTTAAAAATAAAAAACAGTATTGTTTACTAAATAATAAAGAAAAATTGTTATGGGTGAATTTTTATTAAAATATTCAAATAAAGATAAAAAGAGGCGTAAGGTTGATGATGGCGTGCCGCAAAATAATAAAATAAAGGTAATAACGAGGACCAATTTGTATTGACATGTTGGGTTTAGTTTAATTAAATGTATCACTTTTTTTTTGTTCACATCGGAAGTTTTGTTAGTTATACAACGAATTACCTTTTGAATTATAATGATTAATAATTTCCAAAACATAATAAAATTATTAATGATGATTTTGTTTACAATATTATAATAAGATTAATTTAGTTAAGGCAAGCAATCAGGCATTTCAATGAGAAAATATGTTTTTAATGAGAAAAAAAAACTCTAAAACTTTGATAAGACATTGATATTATTTAACAAAGCTGAAGCATGGGATGAAAATAGAATGTTAAAAAGTTTAAGGATTAATTTAGAATGAGAGTCATAGTTTAAGGATTAATTTAGAATGAGAGTCATAGTTTAAAGATTAATTTAGAATGAGAATCATAATTTAAGGATTAAATTGAAATATTCAGAAATTTGAGGACCAAGTTAAAATGAGAGTCATAGTTTGCAGACATATGATGCAGACCCTTTAAGATTTTGTTTGATAAAAGAAAATTAGAAAAATGAAAATTGAGAGGACTAAAGAAGGATGAAAACCTTTTTTTCTTTCTATCAACATTCTTGGTTGAGAGTAAGGAAAATTAAAAGGAAAATATGTTTATTTAATTTTCATTGTTTGGTACAATAAGAAAGTGACAATAAACAATTAAAAGTATACAGTATCCCCATACTCGAGACTTGAAATCAAATATTTGTAGATTTTTTTGGCTTAAATATAAAAAAATGCCCACCAAATCTCTTTAGTTTCATTTTGGTATTTAACGTTTTTTTTGTGTAATTTAGTTTAGATCAAATCGTGACTAACCGTTAATTTCGGTCATTAAATGCCACTTGACATTTGTTTAATATTAAAAAATAAATTTTATCATTAAAATAATAACATATTAATTAATAGAAATTGAAAAAAATAAAAAATGTTTTTAACTTTTTATCCTTTAATCCTAATTATTTCTCATTTCTTCCCCTTCTCTCTTCTCCATCATTCTCTTCCCATAATTTGAAATTTTTGAAGGAACCCTAATAATTCCCGTTTTAAGTTGTGCAATCTCGACATCTACATTAAGCAATGGTTCGTGGGCCTTATTACTGCTACCAAATTCGGTAATGGCATTACCACCATCAAACAGATCAGATTCTATATCCAGCCTACTCATAGCGTACCCCATTTCATCAACGGCAATCCCACCGGCTATAACAGATATTTTCGTATGAACAATGCATACACATATCTTCACTACAACAAAAATGTTCTACAGCGGCGTTTTTAACGGCGTTTTAAGAGTAAACGCCACTAACTTTAAACATATAGCGGCGTTTACATTTCAAACGCCACAAAATGGTAACTTTAGCGGCGTTTTTATACAAACGCCGCTATAGACTCGTACTTTAGTGGTGTTTTTATATAAAACGCCACGATAGAGTAGTACTTTAGCAGCGTTTTTATACAAACGCCGCTATAGACTCGACTTTAGTCGTGTTTTTATACAAAACGCCGCGATAGAGTAATACTTTAGTGGCGTTTTTATACAAACGCCGCTATAGACTCGTACTTTAGTGGCGTTTTTATACAAACGCCGCTATAGACTCGTAATTTTGTGGCGTTTGTGTTTACAAAAGCCGCTATAGACTTGTACTTTAGTGGCGTTTTTATACAAACGCCGCTATAGACTCGTACATTAGTGGTGTTTTTATACAAACGCCACTATAGACTCGTACATTAGTGGCGTTTTTATACAAACGCCGCTAGACTTGTACTTTAGTGGCGTTTGTTTTTTAAAACGCCGCAAGTTTAAAGTTGCTAAATCCGGTGCCTCTTTAACCCTATTTCATTTTCCCCTTCACCTATTTTTCCATTCCCGCTCCCCTTTCTAAAAAAATAAAATGTTTCATCTTCTCTCCTCCCTCTCGACTTTAGACTAGTTTTTGGTTATTTGATTTGTTTCTTGTAACCATGTTTCTTCTCTCCCCTTCACCTATTTTTCCATTCCCGCTGCCCCCTTTCTAAAAAATAAAAATGTTTTGGGGAATGGTCAGGAGCGTTTTTCAGAACGCGTTGCTGATTTTGAGCAATATGGATTGGTATCTCAGGCAACATCATAGATTTTGTGGAAGTCTATTAGAAATGGCAGGGGCAGTGAGAGCACCGGGTGCCTTTTCCATAACTCCACACAAAGTTTCAGTGTGTATTTTGGTTCATAGTTATGTTTTTTCTTCTCAAATTTCCGTCTCTTTCCCTTTCTCCTCTGTTTCTCAGCACAGCTTGGGGTGCTATCTTGATTTCAGTGACCTTGATTATTCTGTTCGGTGAGGTGAGTATCCACCTTGGCTTATTTTATTTGAAGCGTTTTTAACTCGGTAGAGCTAGAAATCCTTGTTAAACACTGATTAGTTGTGATATGAAAATTTTGATATGTTACTCGGATATTATTTGCTAAACTTTTGGCTGAGCAGCTTTTTCCCAGAAGGTTGCAACCGTTGGTTTATAAAATTGTTTTCCGACCATTATGGCTTTAGACTTGCTCTTAGAAAGTGAAATTACTTATAGCTGTAAAAAAAGGAATCAAGTTCTTTGAATGCCCTAAATCCTAATTGCAATTTAACTGTTTGTGCAGATAATACCACAATCTGTTTGTTCTCGATATGGTTTGTCAATTGGTGTAAAGGTAGCTCCATTCGTTCGAGTTCTTGTTTGGATATGTTTTCCTGTTGCCTACCCAATAAGCAAGGTGATGAACGTTGCTAGTAATGCTTTTATGACAGTGAGAAAGACAACCAAGCATGTAATTCCTGCAGATTGCTCTTGTGGCTGACCTTCTCTGTTTTTTTCCAGCTGTTAGACTTTCTGTTGGGTCATGGACATATAGCACTTTTTTGAAGAGCCGAGTTGAAAACCCTAGTAGATTTGCATGGAAACGAGGTTTGCATCCAAGCTTTTCCCTATAGTTGTTTAATTTGCTTGTTTCTATAACTAGTTATTATCTTGGTTGTTTTTGTTTATCAAATCAATATTTGTTTTTGACCATTAATTAATCACTGTTGTACATTCTAACTTCTCTCATTTTGAATTATAAAATTCTTGATGTGTCTTTGCCTTTTGAAGTGCAATGCCTTCTTTCATTCATCATAACTTTATAATTTACGATCCTTTTGTTGGACCTTTATTAGGCTGGTTATATATAGGGGTGTTCAAATTCAATCCGATCTAAAAAAATAACTGAAAACCGATCTAAAAAATTGATAACCGAAAAAAAACCGAAATCGATTTAGTGTGTGTTTTTTTTTTTAAAAAAACCGATCGGTTCGGTTCGGTTTCGGTTTGGAAATCCGAAACCGATCCAAACGAACCGAACTGATATATATTACAAATAAGTATGAACGACACCGTTTTAACTTTCAAGTTCAAACCCTAGCCCACTTTAGAGTTTAGACTTCACCCTTCTCAGCTTCTTTTCAATGTTCTCTTCTCACAAGCCAAACTAGAGACTAGTAAGTTAGTCTTCTCATCGAAATATTCTTTCTCTCCATTTTGATTATCATCTAACCATTCAAGAGCTTTTTTCAACGTGTTTTATGGCAGTAACAAGATAGAGAGAAGACAACTACTGTCGTGACAATTACAAGTGCTGAAACAACTTTGCCTCCGCATCATCCTCGGCTCACAGCTCAGTTTAATGTGAGTTTTTTTGTGTCATTTTCTATTTGGGTTTTGTGTGAAATTGATGAGGAATATTATTACCTGTTGGCTGTTGCTCGTTGCGGGCTAAGCACTTGCGAACGATCTCACCTTCGAGGGCACGTCGTTCTTCGAGAGTGAGCCATTCGTAGTACTGGGCGAGACGGGTCTACCCTTGCTTGTTCACCATTAATATGAATCTGATTCCCATCTCTTTCGTTCTTTCTTTCCTTGCTTCTTCCTGGATCTGAATCTTTATTTTCTTAATGCAAAATTTGTTGAAAATTTATTCAGTTTGAACTAGCCGAAGGTTGTATGATCCTTACTGCAATTAAGTGATGTACAACACAAACAAAAATTTAAGCTTTTCTTACTGATTGTACAAAATAGTGATCAACTTGTAACATCCATTGGCAGTGCATTACTTCAGAGTTTTCAGAAATTAAAAGAAAGGAGCTTCTCAACGGAGAAAACCTTGTTTGGATAGAGTCGAAAGTCGAAACCAAGCAAAATTAAGATGTAAATCTTAATCTAAACACATGCACGTTCCCACCGAAAACTAAAAACCAAGGACCCCCCAATGAACTCATGTTACTTTATTTTTAGAGTTTTTTAGGCTGTGAACTGTGAATGCATATACCCTTAATAATTCCATGTGGGTTAAAATATAGCCAATTGTTAAAAATGATGTGCCTCTTTGGTGAAATTTCAAGTGGTTCAGGGACCACATTTCTTAATGCTTTCGGAAAAACTTTTCATACTTAAAAATAAGCTTTTCAAACTAGAATTAATAGTAATACTCGGTTTTAGTTGAGATTAATGTTCTGATAGTTTGCTTGATTTGTAGCTTAGACCAAAGTAGAATTAGTATATATGATGGCTTGGATAAAATAAAAGGAGCTGATAAGTGAATATACGGCTCCAAAATCATGTCTTCTTTGTATGTTTTTCTTGAGTTGAACTGTACCGGCTTCTGGGACCTAATTTGATTTTCTTTTGATTGTATAGAAAAATCGCAGACAAGGTGTGATTGAACTCAGCTAAAGCTGTGATTGAACTACCAAAAAAGAAGTCCTCATCTTCACGGAAGAAGAATGGAAGAGAACAAAGGGATGTGCAACAACAAGGTGAGAGGCCTCCAGAATGCAAGCAGCAGTAGATTTTAATTGCTGGAGTGCATATATGTGTGGCAGTGTTAACACCCCCTGGAAGGGGGCATCAGAGTTTGCAGTTTTGTTGGTTCTTTATTTTTACATTTTTCATGTCATACTATGAATGATTGGTTTGGGGAATCCATGTTTCTCCTATTTTTCCCTTGGTATGGTTTGTTTGGTATGATAGGACCCTGGTCTGGTAGATGAGTTGTGTTGAGAATATTTTTACGTGTATGTTCATTTGAAATGTCGAACACGTCTGCCTTAGCATTCTATTATTGTGATAGTTTGTTACCAGTTATTTTATGGCCCGTCTTACTATAATTATTTATTACATCAAAAAAAATAGTATCACTATCATCAATTTCCTAATTTTTCTTCTTTTTTATATATTGATGCAGGCTCAAAACTATGTCAGTGGTGATATAATGGAAGCTACAAATGTGCAGTCTAGCAAATCAACTAATGAAGTACCTAACTTGGAAGAGGCACATGATGAAAACAAAGAGGGTGGCTCTAAAGTTGAAAAGGATAAAAGGAAAAGGAAAGCTGTGGATGAACCCACATCCACGAATCCTGAGCCTAGTGATGAAGGTAACAAAAAATATCGTAGGAATACTAGATCATGGGCTTGGGATCATTTTTCTAAAGATCTATCCTGTAGCACAAAAAGTAGAGCTTCTTGTAATTGGTGTGCAAAGTCTTATGCATGCGATTCTCACAAAAATGGTACAAGTAATATGATAAACCATTTGTTGCATATTTGTAAAAAGTTTCCCAAAGAGACTCGTGATTCTCATCAAAAAACTCTTTCCTTTCAACAATTGAAAAAAGAAGATGGGCAGGGAAGTAGCAGTGTTTTGACTAGTGTTCATTTTGATGTTGATGCATGTAGACAAGCACTAGCTAGAATGATAATTGTGGATGAATTGCCTTTCAAGTTTGTTGAGGGGGAGGGATTTCGTTACTTTATGAGTATTGTGCAACCTAAGCTACCAATTCCAGGGAGGATTTCAGCTGCTAGGGATTGTTGGAGTCTTTACATAAGTGAGAAACAAAAATTGAAAAGTTTGTTTAATCACACACATCAAGGAGTATCTCTCACAACTGATTGTTGGACTTCTGTTCAAAATCTGAATTATCTTTGTCTCACTGCACATTTTATTGATGAAAATTGGAAGTTGCATAAGAGAATTATTAGTTTTTGTCCAATTAAAAATCATAAGGGAGAGACAATTGGTAGAAAAATTGAAAAATGCTTAGAGAGTTGGCAAATAGGTAAAGTTTGTACCATTACAGTTGACAATGCTAGCTCTAATGATGTTGCAATCTCTTATTTGAAAAGTAGAATGGAGGATTGGAATACATATCCTCTAAAGGGAGAACATATGCATGTTAGGTGTTGTGCTCATATCTTGAATCTTGTGGTTCAAGATGGATTGAAAGAGTGGAATTATTCAATTATTAAAATTAGAAATGTAGTTAGATATGTACGTGCATCTCCTGGTCGCATGGATAAGTTTAGACGTTGCATTAAGGAAGCTAGGCTACTTGATAAAAGTATTGTGCAATTAGATGTGCCTACTAGGTGGAACTCCACCTACTTGATGCTTGAAAGTGCTTTAAAGTTCCAAAAGGCGTTTAAGAGATTGGGAGAAAAATGTGTTGAGTATGTGATGTTGCAAGGTGATATTCCAAATAATGAAGATTGGGAAACTGCAAGATGCCTTGTTAAATTCTTGAAGATTTTTTTGATATAACTGAAAAAGTTTCAGGTACGAAATATGTTACCTCTTCCCAATATTTCAATGAACATGTTTTGGCTTTGATTACATTCAAAAAAATGAGAGATAGTGGTGATCTAATTCTTGGAATGATGGCTGAAAAAATGAAAGTTAAATATGATAAGTATTGGGGGAATGTGAAAAATATGAATATGCTGATTTTTGTTGCTGCGGTGCTTGATCATCGTAATAAGTTTCGCTTTGTTGAGTGGGGAATGAATAAGATTTATGAGAAAGATATTGCTGAATTTATGAGTCAAAAGGTGAAAGAGGAATTGCATGAAATGTTTGAGAAGTATAGGTTTTTTGCTAATCAAGGGCAGCTTGAAACTTGTGTTCAATCATCTAATGAAAAAAGAACGATAAACATTGATTCAATTGATGATGAACTTGCTGTTGAGTTTGAAAAAGACATGGATCTTCATGAGAATTTGAATAAAAATGAAGTAGACTTGTATCTCATGGAGGCATTGGAGAAGAAAAGCAATCCTAATTTTGACATTTTGAATTGGTGGAAAGTGAACTCTACCAAATATCCCATTCTTGGTCAATTAGCTAGAGATGTTTTGGCCATACCTGTGTCTACTGTTGCTTCAGAGTCCACTTTTAGCACATGAGGTAGAGTGCTTAACTGTTATAGAAGCTCTCTTACACCAAAGACCGTTGAGGCTTTGATTTGCACCCAAACTTGGTGTCGATCCTCCCCAATATCAACTGATGTTGAAGAGCTCGTGGAGGATTTAGAAAAGCTTGAGCTTGGTATTTTTATTATATCTCATATTAGTGTATTTGTTTTTCACTTATCATACTAATTGGTTATATTTTGAATATTTGTAGATCTTGTCCCAATCCCGCAATTAAATGAAGAGCAATCTGATGCGGAGTCTGATTAGTTGTTGATTTGGTATAATATTTTTAATTGGTTGTTTTTCTTAATAATAGTTATATTGATTATTATTTTTAATTGGATGCTTTTCTTTAAACTTGCAGGACTTTGGATCATGTTGTTTGGAGCTATTTAGGATCATGTTACTGTTTGGAGTTGTTGTTGTTTGTAACTATTTTTTGATCATGTTGCTGGTTTGAATGTGTTGGCAGTGTTCTGTTCTGGAATGCTTTAAATTTGAACAATTTTACAACTTTTAGTAGTGTATTTAGGGTTTAGAATTTGAACAATTGCACAACTTTTAGTAGTGTATTTGGGGTTTAAAATTTGAACAATGTGCTATTTGAATGAATTTGAGTTGAAACAAAAAACAAAGTCCTTTACAATATAGATGCATACTGAAATTTTGAAGTCTGATTTTTGTTTCATTACATTGAATGTTATGATGTGCGTTTTCAGGTGTTGGTGAATGTTTATAGTACTGGAAATGGAATGCCTAATTGCATAGAAGGAAACCTTTTATGCATATTTAATTATGTTCCATAGAAATGATCTGTTTTTATTACTGGAATGCCTAATTGCATGTCACGGCATTGAAACATGAGATTTTGGAAAGCAAGGCAGTTAAGGTAAATCTTGTACCATTTGTTTTGGGATTATATAATTTTGAAAAATTAGAATCCAAAAACCGCACAAATCCAAACCGAATCAAACCACACTTAATTGGATCGGATCGGATCGGATTTTTTTTTAGAAACATCCAAACCGATCCAAACCGCAAATATTTATACTTTCGGATCGGATGAATTTTTAACCAAAAACCGATCCAAACCGACCGCGAACACCCCTAGTTATATATTATTTAATAATTTTGTTTATAAATTTTGGGCACTCCACAACAATATATTTAATTTTTTTAATTATTTGACATTAAACACTCGTATTTATGAAACCTACATTGTTTAAACTTTGGATCTCAAAGGATAACAACCTTAATTTAAGTAAAACAATTTATTCATATTTTATAAAAATTAAAATTTCATTTTTTTAGATCATCATATTGATTTTCTATAAAATATTTATAATTATTTTAATTATAAAGTGCATACATTGTGATATATTTAATTATTAATATATTATCATCTTTATGTTATTATTAATAATATTTATCTTTTATAATTAATAAATATAATGAAATTTATTTAAAAATCTTTTAATTTTTTATAAGGTTACAATTTATAAACCAATGTTTTTTATATAAATTACAATTTAGTATTTAAACTATCAATTTTGCTTCATTTTAGTATCTAAACTTTCATTTGTTTCAAAACCATACATAACCTTTACTTTTTGTTTCTCTAAAAACTATGGCACTGCATTTTTATAGGTAAATTATATGATTCATTGCTCAACTATCTTCTTACTCCTATTTTGGTCATTAAAGTTTAAATTTTTTTTAATTTATCTAGTAAACATTTAAATTGCTCTTATTTTAATTGCTATAATATGCTTTATTAATAATTTTTGTGACATGACCTTTTTATTTTTATTTTATTAATATATATTAAAATAAAAAATAAATTTGAAAGCTAGAGTGATTAAATTATGAGTAATTTGAAAAAAATAAATAATTAAATTAAAAAAAAAGTAAACTTTAGTGACCAAAATAGGAGTGAGTAGATAGTTAAGTGATGAATGATGTAATTTAACCATAAAAAAGAAGTCACATACAACTCATCCGTTAAGTTTTTAATGACAATGTACTAAAACGGAAAAAAAGTAAATGTTAAGTATGATTTTGAAACAAATGAAAGTTTAAGTACTAAAGCGAAATAAAATTGATAGTTTAGTTACTAATGTATAGTTTACCTAATTTTAATATAATCTTCCTCGAACTCGATTTGCATTTATGAATCATTGGGGTCAATGAATATCATTTGAAGTTCTTGATTGGGGATCTACTCCCCTAAAAACAAAGCGCAAATGGCAGTTGAAAATTGTGTCGGCTCAATAAACCTTCCATGGAATGTTATTTTCCGTGACATTCCATGGAAATTAAAAGATTTAAGGTCATGTCCATTTTATTATTACATTGCATGCATTTGGGGTAATGTCATTTTCTTTCAGAGTCCTTCGTCTTGATTATTGCATGTTGCGGTTTAAGAGGGAGTGTCCGATTAAAGAAAAATTTCTCATGGACTTTTCAGGATGGTTTTTTATCTCGGGTTCACTCTTTACCTCTTTTGTAGTACTGCTAAACTTTTTACAATATATTAAACAATATAAAAATAAAATATAAAATATAAAGAATCAAATATATCCTAAAGAACCTAATAAATGATCTCAGTAATAAAAATAAATATTTTTTCCTCTTAAATGATTTGAATTCGAGTAGAATAACATGTACATGTGCATGAATTTAACTAAATCTTAAAAACCACAAATGTTTCAAACTTACGAGAAACAAATTAAAGCAACAATTTCAAAAAGCAAAGGGGGTCCCACTGGAGAAGAACCTTTTCTAGTTCCCCAAATAACCTGCACTGTAACAATGATGCTGCAATATGTTTTTAAATGCAATTCTCAATAAACGTAAAAAAAAAAACAAAACGGGTAATGAGCAAAACACGTTGTACAAGACAAAGGAGGGTGGTTGTGTGTTACCAGGACGTCAAAGTCCAAGGTTGCTAAAAGTCATACCCAAGTAGGTTTAACTATGATGGCTGGCAATATCAGATTAGCTACCATCCACTTTTCTGCTCATCTTAGACTCTAAATTTATCCTGTATCCAATCCCAATGGGTGATTTGATACGTGTGTTTGACGAAGAATGTTTTTTTCTGAAGCCGAAGATGGATGCATGTTTGAGGTTAACTGCTAGGCCGTCATTCCCGCGAAAAATTAATCTGGTTCACCACGTCATCCGCAGTATTAACTAATAATGTTCATCTATCTTAAGGTAACTTTTAAATAATTATCTATTCTTTTTTTACATATAATAAATAGGTGAAGATTTATCTTAAAAAAATAAAATGAATGAATATTATTGGTTGAGATCACATATTAAATCATAAGTCAAGTTCATCTAATAATTTTTCCACTACCAAACCCAATATCTACAACATTTGCTGTTGGAATCTACCCATATCCATGTGAAACCCAAACATTCATTGAACACACAGCTCATGAATTATATACATCTCACAATAAAACTTTTGAAAGTTTTCACTTTTTTGGATTTTCATTTCGTGTAGTATAAAATAATAAATTTAATTAATACAAAAAATCTATTTCAATGTTATTATAAGTTTATGTAATTAAAATATTTTATTATTATAAACTACAATTTTAATAATATATATTATTTTTCTAATGCAAATTCAATAATATAATGAATTATAAAAAATATTCTGATTAGTTTAAAATTTCTCTAAATTTATTTTTATACAGATTATAGGCATGCGAAGGCTTTTATTAACATTTAAACTCATAAGCTAATGTATTGGGATGTGGTAATTAAGATAATTTTATCAAAGTCCAAAATTTGATTGGGGTGGTTTGTTTATTCCCATTCCAAAGTTTGATGACCTCGTATCATTTGGGAGGGAATAATTATTTGTTGGGACATAACATGACGGAGAAAGAAAGGTTGCCTTGATGCTTAAGCAAAACCTTATTTCCACTAATCAAAAGTGATTAAGGAGCCTCCATTCTCAGTGTTTTTGCCCGACATCATGTTCATAATTTTAAGGAAAAATTATGATACGATAAGATTGCTTTGCATGCCTTGTACCACTACTTTCTTAACTCAATTCTTGACACATCACTGTCCATACATATTCTTTGAATTAATTATATGTCAATTTAGATTAGATTTCCCCCCCAAATTAGATCAGATAATGTATTAACATACATGATACATATGCTTCCAGCTAACATGATCCGTTATCCCAATTGTAATGCTTTTTTTTTTTCTTATCATCATCCACCTTTCTCTAAGTGTTTGTTTGTTTATGTTTGCGTGATCATTCTGTCTCGTTTTTTTTTGTTCTCTATTTGGAACTCGTGTGATACACCGTCCACGCAACGCAACGAATATATACGTACAATTTTTCAGTTGTATTCACGGTGCAAAGGAAGGGTTAAAAGGGAGAGGGGAAAAACAAGTTGAACGAATGGTAGCTAACAAATGGGGACTATCTTTAATCATTGTTGCTGACCGCCCTCAATCACTCTTTTTTGAACTGCAACTTTGATGTTTTATGTATACTCTTTTTTCTCTTTCTTTCATTGGAGATTGCAAAGCATGGAGGGAAGTGCAGGGTTTATTTATGTAATGAGAGTATGTGTTTGACTTAATACATTATTTAGTTGATTTGTAATCTCAACTACTAGTCGATTTCGTTGGATAATGTGTTAGGTCTTTTAAACAAGACTAAATATTCAAATACTGATATTGTGAATGAAAAAAATAAGTATTAAATGAAATTAACTATGATAGATGGGGAGATTGATATGAAAGAAAATAAGTGACTTCTGTTAAATTTAAAAATTTTAATCACAGTCGTTAGACTAGTTCATCTAACGCTTTAAAAAATGTGTACAACTTAAACTGTTTAAATGGATGATAACTCAAATTGATATATTAATATTTAGCGCATATATATATATATAATTTTATAGACGCATAAAGTATTTTAATATTTTGCTTATGTTGTATAATGTTTCTAAAAATTGGTATATTTATTTGACGTGCAATCCAACAAATCACTTTCATCCAATTCATCTTTTCTAATTGTTGAAGCAAAGTATATTTTGGTTGATTTTTTTTCTTTTCTTTTCAAAATGTTTTCCCTATAAAAATGAGATTTTTTTACAAAAAATATTTATGGGTACTTAGGAAGTGCAAAAGGGCCACAATTCCATCAAAGTTCCTCATTTCCTTTTTGTTGTTGGAATAAAGAAGAAAAGACATATCTAAGAAGCTCCTTTATTCTTTTATATGAAAAGCATACAACAATGGGGGCCTTGTTTAACCTTTATTGCATTGCCCTGGTTGGTACATGAAAAACATAAGCATGGCCAACAAGAAAAATCATACCCGTCAAAGAGTGGCAGAAAAATGACCTATTACATACTCAAAACAAACATATGTTGTTCAATCTAAGAATGGCTTCTTACTCATCTCTTCTTTTCCTTTGGAGGTCGTAAATAGAGTCCCATGACAATCTACAAGGATATGTTTTTTCCCCTTGATAGATAGGCCTCGAGAACCTCAAGTTCTTAGCTTGGATAAATTTCGTGAACCATTGGGTTTCAAATTCAGTCCATATAATAATCAACAACAGCTGCTTGTTGTATCTCAGAAGGGTTTAGTCCACAAACCAAGCCTGTTTAGGTTTGTGCCCATATTTAATGTTACACTTCTCATATTGCAGACCAAAATTCAAGGTCTTCCTCATATATTTTAATGTATTTTATCTTCACTCATTATTATATGTCGTTTTTGTAATTATAAATTATTAGCAAGGAAATAAAAAATAGCTCTCTTCTCTTTTGTATGCGTGCATGTAGAAAGTAAGCATTATTAAACATTGAAGAATATGTTGGCCGTAAAAAAAAACACACACACACATTGAAGCATATGAAGCCATGCTCCTATATATATACTATAGTCCTTACTTGCAATAAATGGTGCTTTATTAATGGAACTGCTGTAAATAATCAAGCGTGTCTTGAGATTTCCTATCACTGTCCCGAAATTTAATACTATAGGCAGTTCCACAACAACTCTGTTTTGGATTGCCTCTCGGCTTACTGTATGTGTTTATCGAGTGAGTCGATTACGAGTGTTCGACTTGTATTTGTTAAAATTTTTTATTGTTCAATTCGACTCGTTGCTTTTTAAACTTGTTAAAATTTTATTTGACTCGTGCTCGTTAAAAATATTTATTACTCGTGAAACTCGTTAAAATTTGTTTGACTGATGCTCGTTAAGATAAATTATTACTCGACTTTTACTCGTTAAGCTCGTTGCTCACCTTATTTCTTGTTAAGCTCATCAATTTTTTATTTTATTTTTTAAATACAAGTAAAAACTACTAATACTATATAGAACTTAATATTAACATAAATTAATAAATGTAACCAAAATATTATCAAAAAAGTGTATAAAACAAATTCAAAGACTAAACACCAAAATAACAATCTATAAATACCTTACAATAATAATTAAGGTTTTGATTTTTTTGGTATAGTAAAACAATAGTGATTAATTAATTATTTAGTATCGTCACTTTGTTCGTGGACAATCTGCCGGAGACAATCCACTTGAAGGGTTTATGGCAAGTTGTAGGGAGGCAAGGAGAGGTTCTTAGTGTGTTCATTGCTAGGAAACGGAGTCGAGCAGGCACGAAGTTAACAGGACGGAGGCAGAAAGGATCATTGAAAGATTGAATGGGATCAAAATATATGGCAAGCGGATTGCAGTGGAATTAGCTAAGTATAGTTTGAGGGATTCGAAGGAAAAACTTGTGAGAAGGAAGATGGAATGGAAACTGCTTTTACGCTGGAGGAAAAAGATCAAGGGGAGATTAAGGCTCGGGGGGTTTTGGGAAGGAAGGAAGTGGTGGGTCATTTTGATGAAGAGAAAGTGAGAAAATTGAAAAGATGTTTGGTTGACACCATGGCGTCTGTGTGCAGCGTAGGTAGTATTGTTGATAGATTACATAGTAGGGGTTTGGGAGAGATCAAGGTTTAGAGATTGGGCGGGAAATCATTATTTCTTACCATCGAAGATGAAGATTTGTTCATCTTGTTGGAAGACCTTCAATGGTCGTACCTTAAGGAGATTTTTGAGGAAGTAACTTTGTGGACAGAGGCATAAATTCAGAAGCAAATAGTTGAGCGGATCGAATTAACTGGAATTCCTTTACTATGAAATCACTTTGAGGAGATTGGCTAGTCTGAATCATCATCTTGATTATGAAAGAATTTCCATGTTGGTGTCCACTTCTATCGAGTCCCGAATTGATAAAATAGTGGATGTTGTAATCGGAGATTTGAGATTTGGAGTTCAGGCGTTAGAGGTAAGAGTGGTGGATAATTCAATGATTAAAGTGAATGATTTGGTGAAAGATAAGTCAAGGGTGACTGTAAATGATAAGGAAGATTTGGAGAATAGAAGTGCATGTCAGAATAGTTAATCAAAAAATCTTCCCGGTTACTCGTTGGAGGCTTCCTCATCGAAGGAGATGGGTCTAAGAAAAGTCGTTGAAAAGGAGCCGAAAAGATTAGTTGGCCCATTAATTGAAACGTGCCCTGCATATGATTTGGGAGATCGTGATGATGATTGTGTTGTGGAGTCGGTGGAGGGTGGCAGCATAATTCACATAGGTAGGGGGAAAGATGTCGATCCTTCTTTAGGACTCAATGGCCACGTGAATTACTTGAGGGCATTGTTTTAAGAACTAAAGAATGTTGTCTGGGTCATGAAGTGGATAACAATAACAGGCTTGGGTTGTTGGAAAAGGACGATGAGGAGAACAATATAAGGGAGGTTATGGTTCCTGCAAATGATGGGCCGATGCAAGATAATGAAGGTTAATTGAGGATTTATCTGGAATGGGCTTTTCAATATCGGGGTTTAATAATGATGATGATATAAGGGGCCCATTTGGATTAAAGAGGTAAAAATTCAGGGAATAAGAAGAAATTAACCGGTAAAGAACAAGCGATGAATTGTGAGGACGACTCGTTCCTCCCGGAGCTCTTTCAGACGAGGAGTGTTAAAAAGTATGGGTCTCTGTTAGACATCCAACATAAGGTTCTCTCGAAGGTGGAGCGGAGAAGAAGGGGTCGTGCGTTGAATAAATCGAAGCCAAGGAAATCGGATCTGGTTTCTTCTGAACTATCGGGACGTTCACTGTCAGATTCCGACTTAAAGTCTTGTTGGACAGCTAAGACAAAAGAGTTCGAGGAGACTTTGGTGTTGGGAAAGAAATTGGGTATTCAAATAATTGGTAATGAGAATGAAGCGTTGAAGAAATTGGCGTCGTTGGAGGCGTGTTGATTACTCTATAGCTGTGAGTTGGTGTTGGTCTACCGTTTAGCTGAATGAGGAATCTATCGTAGAATATTAGGGGAATCAGTGCATATACTAAAATAGGGGCATTGCGATTGATGGTGAGAACTCATATGTCAGAGATGGTTTGTTTACAGGAGACTAAGAAAGAATCGATTGAGGTAAGGGGTGTTAGGAGGTTTTGGCAAGATGATGATTTTAAGGAATCACCTGCCGAGGGTAGATCAGGGAGAATTCTTGTGGTGTGAAATAAAAGAAGTTTCTTAGTGAAAAACTTAACTATCAAGCAGGGATTTATCATTTTGAAAGGTAAGTGTAATCAATCAAGTTTAAGCACCTCGATTGTTTCTGTTTATGCACCTTGTGGGTTGTCAGAACAAATCGAATTATGGAATGATTTATTACGGATTAGGGGGATGATTCCAATCTTTGGTTAGTAGTGGGAGACTTTAACGTGGTTAGGTGCAGAAGTGATCGTAGTGGTTGTGTGAGTACGAATTCAGGCTTGCTAGAGTTCAATGATTTCATTTCGAATTGCAATTTAGTGGACATTCCATTGAGGGGAAGAAATTTACTTGGTTTGGGTAAACAAAAGGAGTCGGCTGGACATGTCCTTGATTGATGAGAGATGGTTGCTAGTGGATAGCAATGAGGTTCAAATTGGGCTTAAAAGATCGGTGTCCGACCATGTTCCTATACTTTTAGCAAATGAGGAAGTTGATTAGGGGCCGAGGCCTTTTAAGTTTATAAACATTTGATTAATGAGTGCTTCAACAATAGCTTTGATAGTAGAGCAGATATAATAAACAAGTTAAGGAAGTTAAAAAATAGATCTTAAGAGTTGGAACAGTATTGAAAACTTTAATAGTAGAGTCAAGGAACTAGATGATAAAATGCATGCTCTTGAGGAAGAAGGTAACGAGCCTGAGCTCAATGATCAAATTAAGATGGAGCTTGTTTCATGTAGAAAAGAGTTATTGGAAGTTTGGCGTCTACAAGAGGAGATGTGAAAGGGAAAATCTCGAGTTAAATGGCTAGCATTGGGGGATTCGAATACTGTTTTTTTCCACAGGTCAGTTAAGATCCGTTCCAATAAAAATAGAATCTATGGATTAAGTCCAGTAATTAGTGGATTTGGGAACCAAAGAGGCTGAAGGTGGAATTATTTTCTCATTTCAGTGATCAGTTTCAGTGCAATGCGCAAAATTGGAAGAGCAGGTTCATTTTAGATTTCAAATCAATCTCGGCTTTGGAGGCAAGTGAATTAGAAGTTCCTTGTTCAATGGATGAGATCAAGGAGGCTGTTTGGGATTGTGATGGTTCAAAAGCGTCGGGGCCGGATGGGTTTAACCTTCACTTCTTTAAAGTCTATTGGGAAGAGGTAAAGGCTGATTTGATGAGGCTGCTGGTAAAGTTTCATGAGTCACGTAAACTCCCCCATAATGTAAATAATTCGTTTATTATGCTAATTCCAAAAGTAGACGATCCAATCGAAATTTCTGATTTTAGACCGATAAGTCTAGTGAATTCGGTTTATAAAATTGTGGCAAAAAATTTATCGAGAAGGTTGAAGGTTGTTTTGGATAAAGTGATTAGCGATTCGCAATGTGCTTTTGTAAGGGAAGGAAGATTGTTGATGGGATTTTGGTGGCTAATGAAATCATCCATTCGATGTGGTCGGGGGCGAAGCTATGGGAGGCTTAGTCTTGAAATTGGACTTCGTGAAGGCATATAACTGTGTTAGGTGGGATTTTCTATTGATGGTTCTGGAGGAGATGGGATTTGGTTGTCGTTGGAGACCATGGATTTGGGGCTCTATTTCTTCAGTTAAGGTTTCAGTGTTGGTCAATGGGTCGCCTTCTAAAGAATTTCATATGAGGAGGGGTCTCCGCCAGGGGATCCTCTATCCCGTTCCTTTTCATCATTGTGACAGAGGCGTTGCATCAATTGTTAGTTAAAGCTGAGTTTTTGGGAGCAATTTGAGGAATCCGAGATGTTATTCCGAATCAATCTTTTACTCACCTTCAGTTCGTGGATGACACACTTGTGTTTGTGAAGCCCGTAGAGGAGTATGTAAGTAATTTGAGGCGCATTCTGAGATCAGTTCGGGTCTCCGTATTAATTTTAATAAATCTTGTATTGTGGGGGTGGATGTCAAGGTTTCAAAGGTTAATGAGTTAGCATTGCGTAGCCGCTATAAGGTGGGTTCCATACCTTTCAAGTACTTGGGAATTCCGTTAGGGGCAGATCCTCGAAGAGTTGTAATTTGGGATCCAATTATCGAGAGATTCCAAGCTAAGTTATCGAGGTGGAGGAGCAGCTCACTTTCGTTTTCCGGAAGAGTGGTCCTTATTTGAAGTTCCCAAAATTGTGATACGTAAGATTGAAAGAATTAGGAGGTTTTTTAGCGTTGAGAGAAATGCCCTTTGGAGGAGAGTTATTTCGTTTAAGTATGGGTGTGGCTCAGATAGTGATATTTTGAAAACGTCCAATATTAAGAAGTTATCGTTAATTTGGCAAGGTATTGTTAAGAATTGGAAAAAAAGAAGAAGCATAAATAGGTGGATGAGTCAAAATGCATTTAGATGGTTAATCAGAGACGGTAAGTTGGTGTTGTTTTGGATTGACATTTGGTGGGGGTATAAACCATTGAGGGTGCTGTTCCCTAGGCTTTTCAGGCTGGCGGCCGATAAAAGAGCGTTGGTAGCGGATGTTGTTTCTATTAATGGTTTGTTCGGGGAGAATTGGGCTTCTTTATTTTTGAGGCCGCTATTGGAGAAAGAAGTGATGATGGTGCTTGAACTAAAGGAATTTATCCATGGAGTTCAAATTTCGTCGAGCAGAATTGATCGTTTCACCTGGATTTATTATAATGATGGTCTCTTCTAGTTAAGAAGTTATCTCAATTAATCATAGATGCAGATGTGGGGGTTCCGGAATTTTATTTTGATAAAGTTTGGAAGCTGAAAGTTCCTTCGAAAGTAAGAAACTTTATGTGGATGTTGGTTTTGAATAGGCTTCCTACAAAATAATCTCTCGTCTCGGGGCTTGAAGCAGGCAGATTTCGATAGTAATTGCTGCTGGTGTGGTATGGCTGAGGAGGAGGTTAATCATTTGTTCGTGTCTTGCTCGATTATGAAGAAGTTTTGGAGCAAGATTGCTGCTTGGTGGAGAGTGGATTGGAAGGATTTTAATAGTATGGCGGAAATGATGAATTATTGTTTTGCGATCAAGCTAAATTCTAGTATAAAATGTGGGTGGTTAATGTCTATAGTTGCTGCTATTTGGAGTTGTTGGTTAAGCCGGAATGTTTTGGTATTTTAAGCGAAGGAGTTTGTTTATAAAGATTTGGTTTTTCATTCTAAATTGCGAGCGTTGATTTCGCTTAAGACTTTGAAAGGTTGTATATTAGTTAATGACAAAAGCTGGTGGGTTAATCCAGGTTCTTGTTTGTTGGATGGTAAATATTCTTCGTTGCGGAGTCACCCGTATGCAGATACTGTTGTTTTTGAAATTGTGGGTTCAGCGTCGAGGAGAGCTGGTGGGTTTGGAGGGGTTTGTTGTTCAGAAGAAGGGATCCTCAAAGCTATTTGTTCGGGCCTGGTTGGTGATCCCAACGCTGATTTTGCTGTTTTGGTTGGAATTAAGGTGGCTTGTGATATATTTGTTGAAGCTGGTTGGATTGGGAGTTTGTCTTAAGTGGTGGTTACTCATTCTCTCTTGGTTTATAATTGGCTGAATAATTCTGATTTGAGACCCGAGAATGCCTGCCAATTTTGCATGAGATTGATTCTCGTTTTAGGCAGATTAAAGCAGTGTCAGTGGAGAAAGCTATGGGTTTCAATCGTTCTTTGGCAAGTTGTTTGGCTGTCAAGGGTGCTTCAAGCTCGGGTGTTTTTAAAGGGTGGTGGTGATATCTCTGTTACGGTGTTTTATTTTTTCTTATTTTTTAGCCTGGTTGTTTGGTGTGTTGCTCGTGCTCTGTGGTAAGTTTTGCAGGTGAGGGAGTATTAAGGTCCATTGTGGTTTTTGAAGGCGGTTCAGTGTCCAAGGTTGAAGAATGGTGTTGCATGAACAGGTCTTATTTTTCATATTTTGATGGCTGTTTTGCCTAATTTGTGTGTCTGGTATTCCTTTTGTTTGTTGTGAGTAGTTCGTATTTTTTGGTATGTTCTGTAATTGGGTTTCTTCAGTGTGAGTTGGGTACTGTGTGTGAGGTTGTTGTAGTGTTGTTCTTGCGTTTAGTTAGAAGTAGAGCTGGGTATATGGGTTAAGGCCCGCGGGTTATCCGTTTAACCCGTGACCCGTGTGGGCTTCGGGCCTCAAAAATTGAAGATCGTTTAAATTGTGGGTTTTTTAGCCCGGACCGTTAAACTCACGGGTTTAATGGGTATAACCGTGGGTTACCTGCGAAACCCGCTAAAGCCCTCTTAATTTAAAATTTATAAAATTTTAGAGAAAATAAACTTAAAGAATTTTATAGAAAAAAAAATAAATTACCTATAAATATGATGTTACTTATAACTATTGTAGTTCTTAAATTTATTAGGGCATTTGTTATAATTTTACCGCTGTTTGATATTTTTTTCATTTAAATATACATCATTATCATTTTGGTATTTAAAGATTTTTTTAATTTAATTTTGACTTTTATTTTTTTCATGAAGTATGTTATCCATTTTGTTATTTAATTATAAAAAATCATGTAATATTTAGATTAAAATAAGAAAGAAAAGTAAAAGAAAAAATTGAAAACATATTTTTCAACTTTTAAAGACTTTTACAAAATAAACATATTTTAACAAATTAATGACTTATATTTTATCAATTTTAGTATAACTGTATCTTTCAAATTTACTCTTATACTGTAAGTATTTTATTTTATATTTTCATATTATGTTTTAGTCTTTCTCTAAAGTATTCATAAAATACAATTATTAGGACCACTTGACAACTTTCTTGTTAGATTTGTATAATGTTTGACTTTGTTGAATTTTTATGTTTAAATTTATGCTTTAAGACACTTCTGTGTCTTTATATTATAGCCTTGAATAATCGTGTTTTATAAAAGTATAATGTGGTTATTGTCTTATTTGTTTTTCAATTTGGTGATATAAGTGAATATTGTTTTTTTAATTTGAGTTTAAATAATTATATCATTATATATATATATATTAATGATTAAAAAAATTAAAAAAAATATTATTTTATAATCATTTCTGGTTATTTAAAATAAAATTTAAATATTATTTATTATTTTAACGGTGCTACATTCCTTTTAAAAGTTGTTCGGTCATTTTTAAAGGTGTAGTAAGTTAAAACATTATTTTTATTGCATTTAAAGCATTTAAAATTATTTTTATTTAACGGGCCGCTAGTAAGCCCGTGGGTTAAATGGACGGGCTGCGGGCCTTAAAATTCAAAACCGTTTATGAATGCGGGCATTTTAGTCCGTTCCGTTTAAGCCCGTACCGTCAAAACCCGCAGGCTAAACGGGCGGGTAGCCCGTATACCCACCTCTAGTTAGGAGAACTCTTTTCCTCAGTCTAGGGTTTTTTTAATGTGGTTCCTACTTAGGTTCATTTAATATTTTATAAATAATATTTGTCGATCAAAAAATTTTAATAATTTAGTATTTTCAATCATTTATTAGAAAAATAATAGATTAGTTATTTATCATCTTTTTTATTATCTATTAGTAAATTAATAATTTTTAATGAAATAATTTTTTTAAGAAAACTACTATAAAGTTATAAAAAAAATTAACGAGTTGCTCATGAACTTATCGAGTCGAGTTGGACTTCGCTCGACTTAGGTCGTTAAGGTCTCTAGCCTAGCTCGAATTCGAGTTGAGTCAACCCGAGTTGAGTTTTTACCGAGTCAAGTTCGAGCTACTCACGAACTACTCAACTCATTAAACACCCTAGGCTCTACCTTGTTTATTCATAAGATTACTCGTTCCTTACCCTTTTTTTTGTCATCAGATTGATAACTATATCATTAGTCAACAATTTGTTGTTGTAAAAAAATGGTTTGAATTTGATGATACGTTAATAAATTACTTTAGTTTTATGATGAAGGCCAAATTTATTTTGTACCTTATGTTGTTGTCTTGCATTTGAGATTAACAAAAGCAATGGACCATTAGTAGATTAACAAAAGCAATGGATCATTAGTATCCTTTTGCCTATGTTTTATGGAGTAACTGATCTATAGCTTTAGGTGGAGCTTACATATTCCTTTGCCTCAATTTGCAATTCTTTTGCTATTCGACTACTTTGTTACCCAATATCAAATCAGGCCTCCAAAAGGAGAGCAAAAGGAAGACACAGTGTTCACTGTTCAGTAATCAGTATAGGATCCATGTGCCAAGCTGGGTTCTTTTCCAATTTTCACTTCTAAAAAGAGTTCATTTTGCTCCCTTTTCTTGAGCATTACATAAAGCTCCAGTTTTCTTCTTTCTCCCTTATGCTTTAGTTAGGGGTGTTGGTTGAAGTTGGTGATGGCTGACCAAGGTGGTGACAGTGTTGTGACGAGGGAATACAGGAAAGGAAACTGGACGGTTAATGAAACATTGGTATTGATTGAGGCAAAAAAGATGGATGATGAGAGAAGAATGAAGAGAATTGAAGAGAGTGAAGGAAGGAGAAAACCAACAGAGCTGAGATGGAAATGGGTGGAAGATTATTGTTGGAGAAAAGGGTGTTTGAGGAGCCAAAACCAGTGCAACGACAAGTGGGATAATCTCATGAGGGACTACAAGAAAGTGAGAGAGTACCAAAGGAGAATAGCTGATAGAGGAGAAGAAGGGACTAACACTAGTGAAGCCACTTCTTATTGGGAGATGGAGAAGAATAAAAGAAAACAAAAGAATTTGCCTAGCAACATGTTGCGCCTCATATATGAGCGTGTGGAGGAGGTGGTGGAGAAGAAAGGAGATCAAAGGGTGGTGGCTGGTGGTGGTGGTTCAGGTTCCATTCTCAATACACCTTATGCTATGGACAGACCAGTTACCAGTGTGCAAACTTCATTGACTCCTCTATTGCAACATCAACTTTCAGCTCCCGTTCCCACTGCAATTCCATTAAGTCTATCAGCACCGCCTACAGCTGCTCCTGCATCACTAGTACAACCACCTCTCCTTTCATGTGCTCAGCCATTGCCCATAGTAGGAACTTCTTCCCTCTCTCTCATTACCCCTACATGAAGGGTTGCTTTGAGCCTTTGAATTTGCTTAGCAAGTTTTGATATTCCATGTTAGAGACAGGTGTTTATGATGATGCTGTGATTAAATGTGCGTTTTAGTAGCATCCAATTTAGTGCTTCATTGTTCTCGGCAGGAGTGAGAGTTGGCAAATTTCGTCGCTTATAATTGATAAATAATCACTCGCTGTGTCGTGAATTTTCAGTTAGTATTGATTGATTACATATATTTTGTTTTGGAGATGTGTGATAGCTCAGATTCTGATACAAGGGAGTATTCAGACTCACCAGCAAAGAGGAGGAAAAGAGGAGGTAATGGTGAAGGCACCAGTGGGAGCACAGCAAGTGCAAACAAGACAAATGAAGTGGGCACTGCAATCTCTAAAAGTGCTTCCATTATAGCAGAAGCCATCCGGGCCAGTGAGGAGAGAGAGGAGAGAAGACATAGAGATATAGTTAATTTGCACGAGAGAAGACTAAATATGGAGGAATCCAAGACAGAGATCAACAAAAGAGGCCTTGATGGCCTAGTCGACGCCATTCATAAGCTCGCTAATTCCATCCGTGCTTTAGCTTCCCACGATAACCAGTCAGCTCCCAAGTGAAGTCCTATTCACTGATTGATTAGAAAAAGAAAAAAAAAACTGCCCATAATCACATTAAACTGGTATTTGTTTATACCAATTGTTAATCCCCCACTCGTGACCTATATTTTATGTTGCACTCATTCTAATCATCTGTTTTCTTTCATTTCAAGTGTTTAAACTCTCGTATTTTATGTATAAACACAACTAGGGTTTGCTGTAACTTGTAGTACTACCAAAAGTGAAAGTACAAGCAAAATTGTATATGGGTTTATCTTCAATGAACCTATCCAGTAAATCCTTCATTAACTGAGCTTGTTCTAATGAATCCAGGTATTCCGTAAGTGCTTGACATCTAGGCTGTCATACAAGCTGCAACATTTATTTTACCTTTAAAAAAAATGCGAATGGAGATTTCTGTAAAGTATCTCATGACAGATATGTGAAGGAAGAAAATACTTGAAGGCTACACTCCCTTCTCAAAGAATATTGGAGCTGGCAGCTCATCTTTTTATCATTTATGATGTAGAAAATGTGAGATGAGCATTATTTCAGTGGTGGGTGGTCAAAGGGCGACCAGTCAAGGACCCAGAGGGGATGTCAGGTTTGGTTAGAGTTACAGAAATGCCATTCATTATTGGAGATAGTCTTGTATTCTCTTGGTTGTAATCTTCTGACAAAAGCGTGTGCGTACTGAAGTTTGCCTTTTCCCCCTCCACACAGCGTTATGATAGACAGCCAGGATACATACACATTTATATACAGTTTTAGCGACAGATTCTCCCTAAATTATACCTTTTCTTAATATGATACTTCAATTTTGTCAAACAGCCTTTAAGCTGAAACTATTACACGATGAAGGCAAAAGAATTAATAGGGCAAGAGATTGTGAAAAGCTGTCAGGATTATGATACCAGACATTATTTTCATGACATTCTTGTAGCTATGATGCTAGCGAAAGTGGTCATCAATTTTTGAAAGATGGCACGAGAACTTATAGCTAATATGGAAGAAAAAAATGTGATTTAAAATTTTTGATATATGTGCAGAGACAGAGTCAAGTATATCTCTATTATTTAGGGAAAAAAGTAAAATTTAGTATAATATATCAAAGAAAAATAAAAAATAATTTTTTTGCATTGAATTATTTTTAAGAAAAAAATTAAAATTTTAGATTCTCATTTATAATTTTCTGGACATATCAGTGTATATGTGTACAAAAGACATTATTATTTTATATTTTGTTGTTCCTACTCATGATGTATTAATTCCTGAAAAAAGGGGCATTTACAGGTTTTAGGTTTGTATTTTAACGATATTGAGAATAGTAGTGCTAGCTAATCCCGTGAGAGTGGATATTATAATAGTTGTTGGCACAGTGTACATTTGTTTGTAGTTAACTGTTGAATGGCTGATATGTGTGTTTTAGCTGAGAATTGAAGTGCAATGGCAGGGAGGACCCCATTCATGCCCCCACATGAATTCCAAATGGACGAGAATGACCTTTCGAATATGCCCCTTTCATCAACTACCAAAAAGTGCCCTTCTTAAGGGGGGAAATCGCCGATGCTCAACAAGGCCCATGCGATTATCAAAATCAGGGCTTCAAAGTTCTGTATATGAATCGAGAGTCCAATAAAGTTGTTCACTCACTCGCTCATTTGGTTTTGTCGAAAATTAATCTGTATTGGTTTTATTACAATGAACTTAATTGTAATAAATAGCTTATAATCTTTGATGTAATTGGAATATAATAAAAATCTTATTTAAGAAAAATACAAAAGTGTCCTTAAATCTGTAGTATGTAAACGGTGAATTAGGATAACTTTTAAATATAGTTTTCAATTTTTTAATTAAAACCTTATTTAGCTAAAATATAAATAACAAAAAGCTTGAAAATCAAGTACACGAATCTCCTGCAGAATAATTACTGTTCACTGTTTACCACCTTTGTGAGTGATCCCCTCTTTGCTAAAGTCTTCACTAGACCTCTAATAATCTTTCCAAACCACATCATGTTCAATATGCCTAATGCCGACGGTACTCCAAAAACCAAGACGTAGCCGAAGGTATGCCTCTTCATCACCTACTGACTCCATCCAAGTTAGAACATATATTGATATCTTCAGTTTAATATGAAGCTTTTTTTAGAAATTATAAGTTAATGCAGTCTTTTTATGTAGATTCTAAATTAAGAGAGACGTATATCTGGTGTCTTGTCAACTCGAAATACCTTCAAAATCCAAGGTTATAGTGATACCAGGACTTATTATGGTCTAAATCGGCTATCCTCTGGTATCTTTTCAATGAGTCCGGTTATGAGAAGGCTGTAAGTTTCTGAATTTCAAATGGACTTGTCCCCTAACAGTGAGCTTCCGAGGTCAACTGACTGCCGGTCAAGTTCTCTAACATGGAAATTCATTGCACTGGTCAACATGGTTCTGTTCTCATAGCTGTCTTGCTCCATTCATTCTCTGGCTGTTCTGTGATTGAATGGAACAACCAGGACTTGATTCCAAATCAATCTTTGTTGTGGAGCTCCAATGATGAAGGGATTAATAGGGACAAGTTTTTGGAGGTTCCTCAAATTGTTTGGGGACTAAATAACCAGAAGATAGCATTTGCAAGAGATTGTCTAACCGCTAGAATGCTCAATAGAACTTTTCTGGTACCTAGCTTAAGTGCCTCATTTTTCTACAAGGAAATTGACCGCTTGCAGCCTATTTTCTTTGATAAAATCTTCGAGTTTGATAAGTTCAATTCACTTTGTAATGGTTTCGTGCGATTAGGTCGTTACTCGGATCTTAAGAATCAAACTGGACTGGAATATATAATCTGCAAAAGGGAAGTGGAAGAAAGTGGACAGTTGAGGGAGATATGGAGCAGTTACTGCAAAGCAGCAGAGGTCATGTTGATGAGCATGAACTGATTAGAATTGTGGGAAAGAACCCTTTTCTTTGGCATGATCATTGGCCTGTTAAGGACTATGCGAGGGTCTTTGAATGCTTGGTCTTGGTTGATGAGATGTCAAAAGAAGCAGATAAAGTTGTGTCCAAGATTAAGCAGGTAGGAAGAAAGCTTAGGAGCAAAACCGACACGGTACAAAATGATTCTGGTGTCGTAACGGACGGTTCCTTGATGGCTGGAGCTCCTTACATTGCAGTCCATGTGAGGGTAGAAATAGACGGGATGATTCACTGTAAGAAGTCAGAGAAACGATCAGGCATAAACCAAATTTGTAGTAGCAAGCAAGGAATCATAGAAAGAGTAGGGAACACTGTCAGCTCAGGATCTCCCACTGTTGTTTATCTTGCTGTTGCTGATAGCATCCTTAATGATTCTTCGATATTGAGTGGTTGGAAGAAAGGGTTGCTTTCTTTTGAGAAGAAGACATTAAGGGTTGATGTGATCTACAAGAAGCATCCATATCTGATTCAGTCGGCAATCGACTACGAGGTGTGCTCAAGGGCTGATATTTTTGTTGGCAATAGTTTTTCCACATTTTCTAGCCTCATAGTTCTCGAGAGAACACAAAAGATGATGAGAATGGGCATCAAAAACTCATGTGGCATCAATATTAGATGGCCTTCATATGCATACAATATACCGGGGTAATCAAATGGTCCACAGAAATGGATGACTAATATGTCTGATTCAAGTCTCCAGGCAATTAGTTATGGTTCTAATGCCATCTCATGTTGAAGTTTGTCGCATACAATTTTCTGCTACACTACCCCAACGTGATGAAGTTGAATTATCTCTGTATGTTACTATGTTACATCATTCTAAACCAATTCATCCTGCTGGTTCAATGGTTGAAATGATATATATACATATAGCAGAGAATACCGAGATACGGTTGAATAGTGAAACAGGTACAGTTATCATTTTTTTCGTCATTTTGGTTTTTAGATCCAAGCTCTTGTTTAAAATATATTCTTGTTCATAGAGAAAGTACTCATCTTTAAGCCATAATCCATACATTTGTTTATATGTTTTTGCTAAATATCCTTTATTTGGTAACCTGTTCCTGGTTTCTACTCACAAATAGGGTTTTAAGTTCCACCAATTCCCGTTGTAAGATTACTTGCAACCTAATCTTTTATTACTCTTGCTTTGTCAAACAAGAAATCTTGCCCTTGAATTAAACGTGATTTATGAAGATTTTGGTGATAATTTGCTTTAGTCATTATTCCACTTTGTTGTTTCCGCCATTCAAGGATAGGAATAGAGTGGAAAGGTAAAGTGAATGACCACACTTTGTTGCCACTTGCCTCCACTACAATCAAAGATTTGTATTTTCGTGTGCTTTTCTCATCCAACGTTGGCCCCGGGGATAATGTTATGAATAATGATTAAACCCAGTATTAGGCTTTTCATGCTGAATACCTGGCTCCGTGTATATATATTTCAATGGAATGCGAAATCAAATTATAGAGCTAAAAGTAGCTTGATGACATGGAAATAAAGGCTGTCAAAATTTTTAACTGGACCGGATTCTTGTCTTAAATAGCTTGAAGACGTGTAATATCGGTTTGTTAATGAAGTTTCGCGGCTATCCACAAGAAGGGCATCCATGATCTGGCTGTAATAAGAACACATGAAGAAATAATTTTAATCTTTTAATATGGGTGGCCGGTGAGTGTTTTGACTTTTGGGCAACATGGCACAGCGTATTTTCCATGTGAAGTGTGGTGAATGCTTTTACATATATGCATGAGCGGCAGAATACGAAACTGTATTATATAAATGATAGCTACTTGATTTTGTTTGCTAAATGAGGACCAAACACTAGTTCTGTTATTAATAACCTAGAATGATCAGCCGCAGCGAGGATGGCTGGATCAGGCAGCCACATTGTAGCCTATAATGGCTGTTGGGAAGTTCAACCACATTAGAGCCAGTAACGCTAAAACCAACGTATCAACTCATGTGACAATCTCTTGAACAAGAACCAAAAGGGGATTTGTCATCAATAAGTTTTTACCCTATTCTTTCTTTTTATTCAAAGAAGAAAGCACTATCATGAACAGAGCCTTCACCAAGCTTTTATGCAAAGGCCTCAGCATGTAGTTAATGGCTAACAAGAACCACATAAGAGGGAGAAGGGACTAATCTCAAGAAATTTGTGTAAAAGAAAACGGAGCCAATAGAGTGAGAAACACTTTGCATCTCTTGTCAACCTTGTTTAACTGAAAACCAACTTATAACCTAACATAGTAATCATATACACCAGCTTCATTGGATGTAGTCTTCATAGTTGTCACTTATTACAGACACAAATCTCTCGAGCCAAGGAAGCTGACGCAGGTCCTTCATGGCATCAACATAGGAATCTGTACAGCGGGGTGGGGATTGATATGGATGATGGTCACTAAGACTGAAACCCCCGGCAAGGAACCTTTGGATTAGTGCCAGCTGTGATCTTTCTTGGTCCGAGTATGCATCCATGATCATAGGGAGTGAATTGAAAGTCTCCCAAGCCCATTGTTCAGACTCTTGCACAGAATGGATGACCAAACCTTCAGAGTTGTCTTCATCCCAAAAGGCACATTGACAGGTCTGCCCACCATCCATGTACTCAGCACCACAAGAACAACAGAACTCGTGCCCACACCTGAAAAGGAGACATAAACCAAAATAAAAATGATGCCATATACGCCTGAATTGTACATGTGTAAACAAAACAAACAAATACACTCATTTACATATGAACAAACATGAGCTGGACACAAGCATATATAACTGTATGATCAAAGGAAACCAAGTAAACTCTTGGATGAAGATGTGTATCATGGGACAAAGAATAGCCCAAACATACACAACAGAGTTTTATTCCAAATATCGAGACCTTCCCTGCATAAAAGGTCATGTCAGAGTTCCAACCAAGTTCCCATAAAAATGGTCTAATCAAAGGGAGGTGAGCATAAGAATAAGATCATTTCCATTGCACAAAACAAAAACTAAAATTCCAAATTTGCACAGCTGCATGGCCTGTGATCAGATTCAGGTACTGCAATTAAAATTGTTCCCAAATAGCAAGCAAGAAAATATCAACCAATATAAAAATTGAATGCAAGGAGGTTGGCATTTAATTATTTCATCTGTGAACCCTTATTGTCTGACGTGGCCATTATTTAATCAATTCTATCATTAAATAACCAAAGTTCAATTACAAGAAGATGGACTTACCAGCAAGTCATGTGATGGCAACCTTGAGCAAGTTTAGTCATCCTACGGCACCATTGGCATCGCCTCCACCTCTTGTTTTGTGCCAAGCGATGCAATGTGATGTCTGCAGCATCTTTCCTCAAGAGGGATGTTCTGATACATTTCACAACTCATTGATGAATGCCATGGAACTCCACATTCCACACATATAAACCTTTGACAAACAGGGCACTCAACACAGCTATTATCTGATTGACTAGATGAACTTGCCCTAGGTGAGAAGCATTCATGAGGATCAAGCAAGACAGAACAATTTGGATAAGGACAGTATATTCCATCCAAGTGAAGAACATTTACTTCTTCTTGGGCCCTTTCTAAAGACTCGTAGGAAGCAAGGGGAAGAAATGATCTACACTCAGCGATGGAGATGTAATATTTGCATCTTAACCGAGGGCACCTGATTGGGATTTGGGATGACTGCAGTTTACCATCTACATAAGTTCTCATACAATGAGAACAGAATCTATGGGAACACTTCATGGTAATCATCATCAAAGCGGGCTTGTCCTCACAGCAAATGGAACAATTTTGAAGTGATTTGTCCCCTTAGAAAGAGAAGAAACAACTCCTACTGCTACTTGTGCTAGCTGCAATGACCTCAAAAGATTGTTGCTTGGAACAAGTTTCAGAACAAACTCTTCCAAATTACGGGAATGTTCCATGATTCTTTCCCTTAGAGCCATCAGAAGTGGATTATCAAGTTTCCCCTCGCATGTAATCTGTCAAAAAATCATGTCAGTAAAGCTAGTTTAAGGTATAACATGAAAGTATTTGGGTTACTATAAAGATGATATCAAAGAACATCACAAGGATGCCAAAGTGCTGATCTTCACTGACCTGATCATATAGCAATGTTGAATCGGTAAAAGCATATACACGGCAAATCTTGTTCTTCATAGCCTCTGTCAAACCATCCATTAAGGCTAAATAATCCACCACAGATTCCTCCACATAAAAGTCAAGCTTTTTCTGCACTTGAATAACAGGTCTATTGGCTGATCTCTCCATCACCACCCCTATTCCAGAAAACCCAGAACAGGAATCTCCAGTTTCAGCTAAAGAGACGCCCTTGAAGAACATCTTCACTGAAAATTCATCAAGCTCTTTCTTCTGTTCTTCCTTTACCACCTCTTCAGTTTCCTTCCATACCTCATCATCTTCACAACAGCTCTGAAAGTCGTCATCATCTTCTTCTGCTCTAACTCCCCTAACTAAGGATATAGAGATATCATCAGGTAAAGCTTCCTGATCCTCCATTTTTCAAGACCCAGCTCCTCCAAATAATCGAAACAATTTCAGCAAATCTTTACACTTCAAGTAATTACCGATACCCAAACCTAAGCAAAACCATTTAGGATTAACAAATGCATCTCAAATTGCGTGTCATTGGGGGAAAAAGGCATAAAGCGATCTTTTCTAACTCATTTTTGTAGAACAAAATGCAAAGAACCCGTTACGGAAATTGACCAAGAACCATTAACAGATCAATCCAAACTCCAAAGCCCCAGGCTCTGAGCAAAAAATGAAAATAAAAACTTATCACTTTCAAAGGAACCAACCCCAGAAATGAGAAAAGGGGGGGAGCAATCCCTTATTTTCCGCAAAACTGGGACAATATATTACACAAAATAAAAAAAACGTTTATCAAGCAAATGAAATGGAGCTTCCATGCCATGTCTTGGAACCTTATCCGGAAGGAGAATTTATGGGTTGTCATGTGAACGGGTATTATTTAAAAAAACTAATTTCTGACAAGCAAAGAAAAAAGAATGCATAATAATAAATGAAAAAAAAACTTCAAATTTTGAGCAAAAGAAACTGTAAACTGAAAGGATTAAACTCAAAAGGACCTTGAATAAATTGTGGGGCTTTACCTTTGAGACGGAGGATCTAAGCTTTGATAGAGAGTAGATGGAGTCATTCATATATCCTTGTTTCCTTATTTGTTATGTCCATGTTTTAGCTGTGTTTTCTAATTTTTTTTCATTCATCTATAACTTTTTTTGTGCTGTGAATTAAGATCAAGGAAGGATCATTGTTTGGAAAGAAAAGAGCTCAATCAGTTGCAGTTTGTTTTGGTGTCAAATGGCTTAAGAGAAAAGGAAAGACCTTTTCTTTCTTTAATTATTTGTGCTATTTTCTTGGCTTTCCTGACATTCTTTTTTTCTTTCTTGACTTTTACATTTTCCTGGTAATTTTAAGGGAGTCGTTGAGAATTTATACCCATTTTATCTGATTTGCAAGTTGGAGTAAATGATTCTTCAGGCATTTTTTATTTCTAGTATATTAATTTTTTTTATAAAAACTTTAATTAATTGGTTAATTTAAATATATAACTTTTCTTAACAGACTTAATCCATTAATAAGTGGTCTATTCACAAATGATCTATAATTATATAATACTATTTTATTGAGTATAGTGATTATTTTATTGAATTTTGACTATTTAAAGTTATAAAATGATCATTCGATTGTAGGGAATTACTTTGTTGAGTCCCTCGACTATTAAAAGTTAAAAATGATTATTGACTATTCATTATATTCCAAACTTGTCCTTTTTCATTGAAAAAATTAATGGTCATCTGAATTGGACATTAACATGTTAATTGAGATAAGATAACAGTTTGAGATTATGAGATCAGATTTTTATTATATCTCAATCAACATGTTAATGTATAGCTTAGATTACGTCATTTTTAACGAAAAATGATGACTTTGAAACATAATGAATAGTCAGGTGACCATTTTGTATCTGTTAATAGTCAAGGGACTCAACAAAGTAACTCCGTTAGAGGATTATTTTATAATTTTTAATAGTTAGAGACTTAATAAAATAATATCCTACAATTAGGGGCATTTATATACATTACCCATTAATATTTTGGTTATTTCAAACTGCGTAATAATTAAAATTATAAGTTTTGTCTTTTATGATAAAAAAATTAGGCTTAATACACTTTTAGTGTCTAAACTATACCTCAAATTATTTTTTGGTACCTTTTAATTTTTCGTTAAAAATATGCCTTATGTTTTCTCTGTTACATTTTAGTGTCTACTGTTAAAAAATCGTTAAGTGACATGTGTCATTTTCAGATTTTAAAAAATATATTTTTAAAGAATATTTTATTTTAAAAATATAAACGTACAAGTGTTACTTAACTTTTTTAACAGTAACACTTGAAAGTGTAACGGATAAAACATTAAGCACCAAAAGTAAAATTGAGGTACAATTTAAGCACCTAAAAGTGTATTAACCCTAAAAATTATATTAAAAAACTATTAGACAATGCAATGGCTTAAATATAAATAAGTGCCAGACTATATTGCTTTTCACGAATAGGTGCCTAAAGTATTTTTTTAACTCATCTCAGTGCTAACATTGCAAACATTACATTTTACTGTGTCTGAACCATTAATGACGTCAATTTACTCTGTTAAGCGACGTGTGTCATAATCTTAAATTTTAAAATTTTTATTTTCTTGAAATAAAAATACTATTAAAAATAAAAATAAAACATTTCTCGTTCGCGTCCCACCCCTTCTTCTCCCCCCTGCTTCCATGGTATTTTCATGGCCAAACAGCCGATCAAATGGTCAACTATCACAATCGGCTAAACGATCGATTATCACGTTCGATCAAATGAATTTAAATGATTTAACATTTGAGATTTTAGGAATTAGGGGTTGAAATTTAAGGATTTGAGATGATAGTAAGGGTTGTGACCAATCATTGGGTGGTCGGTGATGCATGCGTGATGGTCGTTGACAAATGGATGGCTGGAGATAACCGACGGTTAATAAATGAGACTAGAATGATAAATTTTAAGAGTTTGGATTTTTTGGTATTTTAAAAGATTGAGACTTTTTTTAAAAATAAAATATTTTAAAATTTTGAATAAATTTAAAATTATCAAATTATAACACATATCATTTAACAAATGAATTAATATTGTTGACGATATGAACATCTAAATAATAATATTTATGATGTGAGCACAAGAATAAATCAAAAAGTAATTTATACGCTTATTTGTAAAAATAAACGTACAACTTAGACGATTATTTTATATTTAAGCCAGATGCAATAAACCTGGCAAGATTCTGAAGGAAACATACGCTTAAGAGATCTATGCACAGGGGGTGTCGTCAGTTCTCTTAAGGAAAATACTTGTTCGTTTTGACATTTTTAACCCCAAGCACAATTCTCAATATTTTATTTTATTCTCTCTAAGAATAGTATACAATAAACCTGCAAAAGTGACTGATCAACTTAAAAAATGAGACTCGTCATTATATTTTCTGGTAATCCGTGTATTATTTTTTAATTTTTGTTGATACTATACACAAACCCAAAATGAATTATTAAATAAAGCTAAATTCCCAAATACAAATATAATCAAACAAATTAGTGTTTGACCGCGTCGCCTCCATCTCTCAACACACTAAGTTGAATTCCTAAATAGAAGTATTATGTAATTAATTGTGAACTTGGTTGTAACTAATTAGTGGGAAAAAAACTACACAATCTGGTTTATTTATAATTGTTTAAAGGTTGGATTATTTATTTATAATCGTCAGATTATTAGGCAAGTCTATCGAGTACAAGGCTCTTTTTGGTCGGATCCAAGCTTTGTGGAACCCCTAGGAAAGATCTCTTGATTGATCTTGATAACGATTATTTTCAGTTCGACTTGAAAAAAAGATGAGGATTACTCGCGTTTTATGTGGGGGACCATGGATGATTTACAGACGATATCTAACTGTACAACCGTGGAGTAGGAACTTTTCGACATCCAATGATCACCCATTACAAATTGTAGCTTAGGTTCGGATATCGAAATTATTTTACCGTTATTATACCAATCAATTACTTCGTATCATTGCAGATGTCATTGGAAAGATTGTGAGTATTGATTACAATACTACGGAGGGCAAAAGATAGTGATTTGCTCGATTAGACGTTGTAGTTGGTTTGAATAAACCTTTGATTTCGAAAATTATCATTGATGGTCATAAACAAAATGTTGAATATGAGACTTCCTGCAGTTTGTTTCTCGTGTGGATGTTATGGGCGTGTCCAAGAAAATTGTTCACGTGTTGCGCCTATTCAAGAAATCAAGGGTCAAGGAGTCGTCAATGATGAGATTGGCAAGGATTCATTATTTGGTTCATGGATGCAAGTATCTCAGCGAAGAAAGAGAACCCCGGTCGATCGGAAAGAGACGCATGTTAGCAAGGCAAGTCCGGAAGACAAGGCAAGAATTTCTGGGTCGAGATTTGGGGCATTAATCGAGCAAAATGAGACAATTCAAGATTCTACTGCCATAATTAACGATAGCTTAATGGGGGAGTTAATTTGGGTAATGAGGCGAGGGAGAACCAAAATCAAGGAAAGCAATTGGAGAATCCAATTATTTTGGATAATTGTCCAGAGAGAGAGAGAGAGACACGTGGAAAACATATTCATGGGAAGGAGGTGGCAGATATTACCTTAAAGGAAGGAAGCATTAATTTGAACAAAGATTCCATGAATGCAGCGCCACGTATTGGAAGCTCTTCGGTTGTATTTTCCGATACTAGCATTGAGAAGGTTAACGGGAGGGAACATAATTTAACGAACCAATTTCAAGTAGCTACAATTGGACGGGTTATGCAAAATGAAACTACCCGTGATAAAGAGAAGCATGTCGTTGTACAGGTGGTTGATAATATTACTAAAAGTCAACCAAGTGTTGTCGGGACAAGCAAGAGTTTGAATTCAGCTCGACTGACAAGCTCCAAAGCAGCGGGTAGTAATAGAGCAACTTTGAAAGGATTAACCAAACCGGGAATGAAAACTCGTAAAAAAGAGGAACATCGCCCTCCAAATTACCCAGTGCTGGCTGATTGTGTCTCGGCGTTGTCATCGAAATTGACTCAAATGCAGGATAATCTGGCTTGCAAAGGAGCAAGTAGTCAAAATGAGACACAAGGTGAAAATCAAGTTCAGTGGAGAGCTAACAATGCTTTCGAACTAGCCGAAAGGAATGGTAATTAAGTCTCACCATCCAGTCTTTATTTATTTAATGGTTAATATTCTTTTTTGTAATTCTCAGGGTGTTCTTGACCCTACTTTCAATCGCTACTTCAGGCTTCTTATGAGGATGAAAAACCAGACATCGTGGTCCATATGGAAACAGGGGTCAGTGGTAGAAATGCTGACATTTTCATTCAAAAATCGGGTTTCAACTACTCGTATCGCATTGAAGCGGTCGGTTTTTGGATGGAATCAGTTCACTTGAATTTTTTAGCTGTATCGAGACAATTCATTCACCCTTCTCGCTTTGAGGTGGAGTCTAAGAAGTTTTTCTTTTATCACTTTTATCTATGCTAGCCAAAATAGCTCCACGCACAAGCAATTATGGGATCAAATTTTGGCTCTTGAACCTCCGATTGGCAGCCCATGGGTGTTAAGAGGGGATTTTAATGTTTTATGTAAGGCGAAAGAGAGACGTGGAGTCTCGACTCATCAATCCGGAGTGTAAAAAATTTTGTGAATTTCTTTCAGCCTCTGGTTTGATTGACTTGAGTTACAGTGGTCCTAATTTCACTTGGGAACATGGGTCTCTCTTTGAAAGACTTGACCGTCCTTCATTTACAAAATTAAGCTCTGATCATAGACCTATTTTCCTATCCACGGGGATGAATAGAGGACCCTTAGGGGAGCGGCCATTTTGTTGTTGAAAATTCAAAGCAACCTGTTAGTGGAGCAAAATTCAACGCAACAGGTTGGTGAAGTATGATTTTGTTGAATATGGGAAGGTGTAAATTGTTGAAAAATTGAATCAATATGGGCAATTAGGCAGTAATTTTAGTTTAAAATTGTGAAGGGATAAATGTAATTTAGTTCCTGCATATTTTAGGATATTTACAAGATTAGTCTTTTAGTTTCAATTATAAATATCCTAACCCATTTAGCTTCAAAATCATCCACAAATCATTCTAGCTCTTTCTCTAGTGTTTTTGTAAACACCTGTAAATTTTTTCCCTTTAATAAAAGATTTGCAGCAGTCCGGAGACGTAGCATAATTAGTTAAACTCCGTTATCAATTTCGGATATTATTTTTCCGCTTTTATTTCGCATTCTCACTAATATGGTTATAGGGAAATTACTCGTTTATTTCCCAACAACTGGTATCAGAGCTTTTGGTTGAATTTTGTCAATTTTTACGATATTACTATTCACGTGAATAGTAGATTTTGTAAATAGTAAAATATTGTCGGCGATACGAGTTTGTCGACGGAGGTGTTCTAATACACGGTGGTTCGCAAGAATTGTCAAAAACAATCAAAAGAAGCCAAATTCGAATGAGAGCGATGACTTTGAGAAACGAAGTGAGCTCCAACCTTCGTGTTAGAAGGGAGGAGGCAAGAAGAGACATCGGACTTTGCCGTGAGAGAGTGCCGATACATGATGGCGCAAAGAAATCCAATGACAAGAGTTCAATGCGAGGAGTGTCAGACTTCAGGGAGTAAGAAGGTCTGACGCAGATTTAGAGTAACAAGAGCAAAAATGTTGTTGCATTGATCAAGGTGTGAAGATATATTAAAATCAGCCTTAAAGAGAGATTGTTGAAAATTCAAAGCAGTCGGTTGGTGGAGCAAAATTCAAAACAGTTGGTTGGTGAAACATGATTTTGTTGAATATGGGAAGCTGTAAATTGTTGAAAAATTGAATCAACATGAGCAGCTAAAATTGGTCCAAATTAGGCATCTATTTTAGTTGAAAATTATGAATGGATAATTGCAATTTAGCCATTGTATATTTTAGGGTATTTACAAGATTAATCCTTTAGCTTCAACTATAAATACCCTAACTCATTTAGCTTCAAAATCATCCCCAAATCATTCTAGCTCTCTATCAAGTGTTTTTGTAAACACCTGTAAATTTTCTCCCTCTAGTAAAAGATCTGCAGTAGTCCGGAGACGTAGGCATAATTGGTTGAACTCCGTTATCAATTTCGGGTATTATTTTTCCGCTTTTATTTCGCATTCTCACTAATCTGATTATAGGAAAATTACTCGTTTATTTCCTAACCATTTTGTTGCTTAGAAGCTTGGTTAGATCATTCAAACTTCTGAAATTTCTTGGCGCAAGTATGGAGGGAGGTTCATAACTTTGCTGACAATATCTCAGAATTCACTAAAGAGGTAAAATTTTTGAATGCAGAGGTTTTTGGACATATATCTACAGACGTAAGACCCTTCTCCTTGCAAGGATACAAGGCATTGAGAAATCGTTGGAATCTTCTAACTCACCTTTCTTGCTTAACCTTGATCGTGAACTCAAGGATGAGTTTAATAATGTATTTGAACAAGAAGAAAGTCTTTGGCATAAAAAGTCTTGGTGGCGTTGGAGTGAGAAAAGAGATCGAAATACTAAATATTTTCATATTGCTACCATGACAAGACGAAGGAGAAATTTTATTAATTCAATTAAATTGTATAATGGAAGTTGATGCGAGGATCCGAGATTAATCAAGATTCATTTGTTAGCTTTTACAAGACTCTCTTCTTCACCATGGCTTCTATTATTTGGGCTAGGCCTGCAATAAGTAATGGGGTTCTAGGTTTGGAATTTTAGTCCTATTAAAAAAATTCCCAAAACTAAGCATCAAATAACTAGTACAAACACAAACCAACTTATCTCAGTGATTAAAGTAATTGTTATTGTTCCTAAAGATCAAAGATTCAG
This sequence comes from Hibiscus syriacus, assembly GCF_006381635.1. Classification (NCBI taxonomy): domain Eukaryota; kingdom Viridiplantae; phylum Streptophyta; class Magnoliopsida; order Malvales; family Malvaceae; genus Hibiscus; species Hibiscus syriacus. The sequence continues at coordinate 774,226 of NW_024063519.1, read as the reverse complement.
GCACTGGTAACTACAGCAGGGTGATTGAGCATTTACTGTCAGATGGTTGAGAGTATTTAGAACAAATATTACTTTATAATCACATTAGCTTATTAAGTTAAATAATTGATATTTTTTTCAAACAAATATTACCAAGTAATCATCTCATATTAATAAAATAGAATAACTAGGAGTACATCCCAGAAAAAGACTAATTCACTATTGTCTGTAGGCTGTATAAAGTTGGTGGCAATTAGGTAAGTTCTTGAACATATTTTTTTAAAAGAAACAGAAAAAATCCATGCGAAAGCATCCACCACCTTCTATACTTGTTATTTGTCTTGTTTGATGAATTGTCATGCATATGTTTTCTTGGTAAACTAATGGTGGATTTATTAGTTGTAAATAATTTGAAGGCTCCCAACACATGGGTGCTTCTCCAATTGCATGAAATGATGAAATACGACATGATTTTCTTCTTGGATTACCGCATGCTTCGCTCCATAAAAGGACGACATTCTAGACAAGTCCATTGTGGTCCAACCACATTTTATTGTACCCACGACCCACTCCCTGCAGACATAACCCACATCTACCAATGACTGCTCTTATAAAAGGTCAAAAAAAATCAGCTAGGGAAAAAGAAAAGGGAATATTTAGTTCAATGGTAATACACTTCACCTATATCCTAAGTTTCTCATTATATTTATTTATAATTTTGGGTTCCTATACTTGCACATATATAGAAAAAGTCAAATTTGGTGTAATGGATGGAATCTCTCTCATGACATGAAAGAAGCATCCACTTAAGGTTGGTCACCATGCCCTTAAGGTTTAATTAAAAACTTGAAAAAGCAAGACATAATCATTCTACCCAAGTCGGGTGTTAGGTTGATCTGCACCAAAACCTTTGATATATTATGCATGATGCTGCAAAATCCCATTAATGGAATTGAAAACGACCCAAAAGGCCCTCTTAAGGGAAAGTATATATTTAGTGGGAGAATATGATGTGTTCACCCATCTCTTCCAACGATTTTTATTGATTCATAAATGGAATAATAATCTCTTATCTTTACTTCTACTCCACTATACCAAACCTATATAGGCATCAAAAAGTAAGGCATGACAAGATTTAATATTCCCGGATAAGGGAGCATGATTCATGATGGTTAGTGCTCTTCTTCTCCCTTTCATAAAAGGGAAAATGTACTGTAGAGGGAACAAAAGAAGCAAATCAACTTTCTTAAGGTGATGGACCATTTTAAACACAAATTCTAGATAAATAAATAAAAGAAAAGGTCGAGATTCGAATCTCAGCTAAGGGGTTCCATAGGGTGCTTATCGGATCCATGTTTTATATTGGGCTTTGTGCACTTCATCCACACCAACCGCATGGAATTTGGATAAATTTATAAATGGAATGCTTTGTGACACACTTCTCATCTCTTTACAACAACAGCAAATGTGGGACCCATTCCCCTCCGTTTCATGGTTCGATTGAAGGGTGTTACTATCGGAAAGAGTATTAATTACTCTAATTTAATGTTTATATTAAATTCAGAGTCCTTTTAAATATTATAAATTAAAAAAATATTATTTGATTTGAATATAGTAGGATAATTAGTCTTTGAATATGTTAATTTAAAAAATGTATTTATTATCTTTTTAATTTTGAATATTAAAGATAATTATATATTTTTGAATATTTTAAATTAAAATAATATTTGTTTAAGTTTGAATAATAAAACGAGTGTATATCTTTTTAATATTTTAAATTTAAAAGATATTATTATTTAAATTTAGATATTAGAAGATATCTGGTTGGAGTAAAACTCTCTTGAAAATCCCTTATAAATATTGAACAAACTTGTTCAATTTTTCATATTTCAGAATTCAAGAACTTCTCTTTTCTCGAAAAAAATATTTTCTCAGAAATATTTTCTCATTATGAGAAAATATTTTATTTCATTCTTAGTTTTAGGCAATGATAGTTTGTGATCTCTAATGTTGTGTTACTGTAGCTAATCATCTAGTTGTTGTATCCTGAAAACAGACAACCCAAAAATCTCAAGCACCAATGAGTCTTTAAGAAAACTGTATAGCGACAATTCTTAATTGTTTTCGATCTCAATATCATAATCAAAGAGTACTTTATCTTTCATTTATTTTCTTTTATTTTTTTAAAGAAATTAATTTCTTGTTTTTATTTTTATCAGGTTCGAATTTCGTCTCATATTATTATTTAAGATAACAATTACGGGATGCATACCTTCAAAAATTTGAACTTTTCTTTTAATTTAAATATTTTATATTTTTTTATTAATCATCTAATTTTTTATTTCGATGAATAGACATGTATAGTATTAAAACTTAAGTAACCAGCAATACAAACAGCATGAACGTCATCTAATCCTCAAGGTTCAGATAGAACAAATTCTCTTGTAACTATCCCCCATTTTTGTTAACTTTCTTACCAGCTATCTTTAAGCTTAACAATCTCCTTAATTCTAGATACAATATTCAAAGTAGAAAGATCAATTTTTGGAATATCTTGCAGTTATGCTCCTTCCATATTAAAGAGATAGCACCGTTCCAAGTTAACTTCAACACAAGAGACGACAAGGACTAACCCCGCAACTTGCAGGCCCACGCAAGCTCCGACTCCCAGCACATAACATTCCTATTCAAATGGCATAAGCGTAAAATCTCCTTCCAAGCCTTTCTAGAGAAGTCACATTGAAAGAACAAGTAATCACGAGACTTCATATTGTGTCTACAAAGAACGCATAAACTATCGACCTGCAACCCAAACGCAATGAGCCTGTTTTTTTGTTGGAAGTCGATCCAAAACCGTCATCCAAGCTATGGTCGAGTTTTTGAGAATGTGAGCGGGGTGCCACACTAAATGCTCCTAAAAAAACCTTCTCTTTCCTAAGCTGAATCTAGGTCCAAATATGGCCAACTGACGAGAATGAAGGGCCTAGGAACCCTTGGGTGATAGCAACTTTGCTTCTAAGATGCAACAAGCATTTGCACGTCTAACTACAACTTTGGGGACACTAAATCTGCCAGAATATAACACCTAAACTTATATGACACACAGTATGTTGGGAAATTAAACAAGTAATTTCCCTATAACCAGATTAGTGAGAATACGAAATAAAAGCGGAAAAATAATACCCGAAATTGATAACGGAGTTCATCCAATTATGCCTACGTCTCCGGACTGCTGCATATATTTTACTAAAGGGAGCAAATTTACAAGTGTTTACAAAAACACTTGAGAGAGAGCTTAAGGACTAATATTTGAAAATACCCTAAAGTGCAGAGACTAATCTTTGAAAATACCCTAAAGTGCAGGGTATTTATAGTTGAAGCTTAAGGACTAATATTTGAAAATAACCTAAAGTGCAGGGACTAATTGCAATTCTCCCATGCACAAAATTCAACCAAAATGGCTGCTTAATTTTGAACAATTTAGCAGCCCATGTTTTCCACATTTCGCCACCCCATTTGCAATTTCAACAATGCCGCCATTGTTGAATATTCAACAATCTCTCACTTGAAGACTGATTTTAATATGTCTTCACACTTCGATCAATGCAACAATATTTCTGGTCTTATTACTCTAGCATGCCAACTAAAGTTGAACACAACTTCAATTTGTCCGTAGTCACCGTATTTGTTAACAACTCCCACTGCTTGAGCAATATCTGGTCTAGTACAAACCATGGCATACTCAATATTGCGTCAGCCCTTCTTATTACATGAAGTCTGACACTCCTCGCATTGAACCCTTATCATTGGAGTTCTTTGCGCCACCATGTATCGGTACTTTCTCACGACAAAGTCCGATGCCCCTTCTTGTCTCATTCCTTCTAACACAAAGGTTGGAGCTCACTTCCCATTTTGTAAATGGGTAGTTTCTCCATGGTTGCCTTGTCCCTTAACGTATTGGCTCCCTTCGACTCTTGTCTACTAGTCTTTGAAGGATTGTTCCTCACTTGAACATCCTCGGCAAGCCCTTGCTTCGACCCTTCTCTTATGATGGTCTCTAAAGCCATGTTCTCTACATGAACATGCTCGACAAACTCCTTGGACATGGCTAACTCCTCCTGCACTTGGTTTCTACTTGCCTTGGCAAAATTAACCGTATTGAGCCAACTCTCAATGCCCCCTCGATCATGGGTTCGTCCTCTTCTTTGGATAACTCGATCTTGAGCTCATCCATCACCTTGGATGACTTGGCTCCCCTCGGGTAATTTTGTAACAATTCTGGCATCTTAAGTTTGCGTCCCCTCGCTTGCTCGACTCTTACCCTCGGCTTAGCATCTTTGACACTTGAACTTGTGTCAAGACTGCACACATCTTCTCCAGATCCACCATCTGGTTCATCATTGAGTGGACTTTCTCTGTCTCTTGAGGAATAATATTCCTCATCCTTTGACTTGCCTTCATTACAGAATCTCTTGCCGCTACCCTCGGCTTTCGGCTTTTCTTTGGAAGTCTTGTTCTTCTTGACTCCAAATTCTTTGATGGACTCGGCAGTTGTCAAGGCTTTAGACAGCTCCTTGACTTCCCTTCTCTTGACACTTTTTTCGCCCATGGCTTCAAACCGAACATGAAGGTGAAGAACACATCTTCTTCTGTCAAACTTAGGACTTTGAGCATGATTTTTATGAATCGTCTCACATATTCTTAAGTATCCCTTTATGTTTGAGACGCCTCAACTTGGACCACGCCTCTATCCTGACACATTGTGAGCGGACTTGCTCACTTTGCACCCTCGGCTTGACGGCTTTCCTTGGCTACGAACAGTCGATGACTCACATTGGCCATTCGAAGAGCTTCCTCTACCATCTCCCCACTGCACCTTTTCCCAGTTTCCCCATTATTGCCACTATCTCTGGGCATGGGCCTGGACGACACATCGCTACTTGGCTTGACACTTACAATCTCAATCAGCTTTTCGGCTACAGCTATGGCCTCGAAAGTCTCTGGGCATCACCTTGCACTCCCCCGAGCATTGCCCCTGGTCTAAGTCCTTCATAGAAGGTCTTAAGCGCACCATTCAACTTCTCAATTTTCCACATTCTCTTCGTCTGTAGCCATCGCTCCCAGTCGAATCTGGCTTCGTTTGGATCGTTTTTGACAATTTCTACGAACCATCGTGTATTAGAATACCTCCGTCGACAAACTCGTATCACCGACCAAGTGTTACTATTCACGAAATTCACTATTTATGTGAATAGTAACCTCGCAGAAAAAACTGACAAAATTAACCACCAAAAGCTCTGATATCAGTTGTTGGGAAATTAAACAAGTAATTTTCCTATAACCAGATTAGTGAGAATCCGAAATAAAAGCGGAAAAATAAAACCCGAAATTGATAACAGAGTTCAGCCAATTATGTCTACGTCTCCAGACTACTGCAGATCTTTTACTAAAAGGAGAAAATTTACAGGTGTTTACAAAAACACTTGAGAGAAAGCTATAATGATTTTGAAGCTAAATGGGCTAGGGTATTTATAGTTGAAGCTTAAGGACTAATCTTTGAAAATACCCTAAAGTGCAGGGACTAATTGCAATTCTCCCATGCACAAAATTCAACCAAAATGGCTGCCTAATTTTGAACAATTTAGCAGCCTATGTTTTCCACATTTCGCCACCCCATTTGCAATTTTAACAATGCCGACCATTGTTGAATATTCAATACAGTCGACTGATTAGAATGTCACCCGAGACCAGTTGGTAGTAGGCTAGCACGCTTTCTTTTAAATAAAATCATTAATCTTGTAAATGTGATTTTTTTGTTTTAATTTTCTCATACTGCTTTCTTTTGCCTTCCACCTTATTTTATCGCAGATAAGCTATCTTTTGATGTTTGCGTACATATCTATGACCTTGTGTGATACGCCTCGATTATCTTCCTTTTACATTTCATCTAAGGTATCTTGTTCATGATTCTTCTTTCCATAAAATAATATTTTGTTTCAAATTACTAGTACTCTACCTTCTGTTCTCTTTTTGGGTGTGGTTTCTGGGATCCTCACCTAGTAGCTTAAGCTTTTCTGTTGAGAGGTTCTGTAGCATTGGTAATGAAATTTATCTGATCAAGTGCTTCGGAATTCAAGCCTTTGCATATTTAACTTAACAAGGTTAATAGTCATAAATTCACTTCCATCAGCTTTTGGAGTCACCCTTAATTAGTTTTGGTTTTAGCAATAGGGACTTTATGTATGGTGGACTAACATCTTGAACATCTCAGAAAGAAAGGAAAAAGCGAATGAGAAATATTGGTTATACTATTAGAAATCCAACCATTTGCATGACTTCTCCTAGACCACTTTTATATGCTATTACCAATTTACCGAAACTTATTTAAATGACCTTTTTACCAAAACAAAGTGCACGTATTCATTCTTTCAGGGATCTATATCTAATAAATGAGAGCTTCTCCTGGTTTTACCAAATGACCTTTTTACCAATTTACCGAAACTTATTTAAATGACCTTTTTACCAAACCAAACACTAGACTTCATTTACAAAATAATAGAGCGATGTAATTTACGGAGCACATTCGTAATAATCTCTATTTTATCAGAAAACGTAGGAAAATAATAGTTGTGTATCGATGGGTTTTATTTACATCTATTCCCTGTTTGATTATTAGGATTTTTTATTGGTTATTTTATATTTTGTTTGGTTCGACTCCTTTCGCATATTTGGAGTTGATACTTATTTCTGAAAATTGAATACGAATGTGATGGCCTTTCACTGAATTTACAATGATCCTTCATGTTGAATGGTTTTTCATCATCTATATGTGCTGTATGGGTGAATTTACAATGACCTTTTCAACTTGTTTTTTGTTTTGTTGATGCTGCAAAAGATATCTCTCCTTCATACATGTTTTGGTTTAAAGCTCGAGTTGTTGTTGGTTATATTAAATAAAGCTTTTATTCTACTGAGTTTTTCACTTAAATTTTCAGTTTGTTTAATAATTACAGTTTGGACTGAGATGCAATATTATCATTGCAGTTCATCCTCGGCTCGTGTTGGCAAACCTATTGTTAAATGGACTGAGGTCTTTCTTTATTATTTCTCCTCTTTTCTTTCGATTTTGGTTATGTTGTTTGTGTTGAATACTTTTGGGTATCTACTATGATCACTAATTTCATTATCGTGTCTCAGGTACAAAGCTGGTTCGCATCTAGGCAGCAGGAAAACACATGATGGACAATCTTATTCAGCAGTTGCCACGAAGCACTTGTATCTCAAGTGCATGGTGGAGTCATCATTTTGTTGTTTCGTGGAAGCATCTTAAGAGATTTCTTAGGTTTATACTTTGTTTATTCTACTGAATAATGTTGAACTATGATACATTTTAGTTGGATGTTTGTAAACTTTGATTTATTCATATTTTACGTATTTCTACTTAATTGCAATTTAAAATTGTTATTGGATATTGTTATGTTAAATTTGGATAATACAAAGTCGAAAAAAACATTTTGAAAATCAATTGTGAATAGCGGCGTTTTAGGATGAACAAGGTCACTAATGGAGTACATAATCAGTTGTGATTAGTGGGGGAAAACGTCATTATACACATAATTATTAGCTGCGTTTTTATCAAAAACGCCGCTAAAGATCCTGACTTGTTGCGACGTTTGTAACAAAAACGCCGCTAAAGATCATGACTTGTTGCACCGTTTGTTAACTAAAACGTCGCTAATCGTTATGGCGCTTGTATAGCCAGTGTTTTTTGTGCCACTAGTATTTTTAACAGCACTTTAAAACGTCACTATAGGAGTAAAAAAATGGTGCTAAAAATTTAATCTGTTGTAGTGTCCCTAAAACCAATTTTTGAACCAATAACCAAAACTTGAAATTAGGAGCTTGAATTGAAGCTCTTGAAATGGAGATTAATATTTTTACTCTAGCTAAACCCAACTAGGCTTGAAATCCTTAAAGCTTTTATCTTTATTTCACTTTGGAGATAAAGAAGAAGAGGAAGAATGTTTGGTGAGTAAGGTACACTTGAATGACCAAACATTTTAAAGCTTTTCAACTTCTAATTTCAACAAAGGATAAATCACTCTTTTAGTCCTCCTAATATTAAAGTGGTTCTCGATTCTTTATCACTTGGGCCTAACTCAAGCCTATTTCCAACACAACTTGGTTCAACCTATTTTATAAGTCTATTGGGCTCGGGGTCCTTGAGCCCACAGAGCATTTGACCTGAGCATCCTTGACAAGCTTGCCTTCACATTTTCAAAAGAACTGGACACACATTTGATTTATTCGCTTGATGATAGCCCCCAACGAACAAAGTTTTCGCATCCAGTAATTATGGATGCTAAGAATGATAATTTGGATGAGTTGCCACCTTCCCGCGTACGCAAACTTCCTTGATTTTCAACTTTAGAGCTTAGCATAATTCTTCTCAATGAGAGGGGCACAATCACGGATGATCAACCTCTTAGAAATAAGGGGAATCCTGAAATATCTAACTATAAGAAAAATAGCTTGAATACCCATCGAATCTAGCACCAACTATAAAGTAGAATCATCCACCCTAGAAGAAAAAATTTCTGACTTCGATGAGTTCATATGCAAACCAGAAAACCCATGGAAAACCTCCATGACCCTACAAACACCAAGAATAGACTCATAGGTGCCTTTGGTGAAGACAAGTAAATCGTCCGCAAAGCATAAGTTAGTTAACCGAATTCTGCAACACTTCAAATGGTAGGTAAACACGCCACTTTCTGTACCCCTATCCAAAAGCCTCAATAGCACATTCATGGAGATGACAAAGAGGTAGGAGGATCCCCTACCTCCCCCTTAGCCCCTCAAAGAAACTAACCAAACCACCATTCAAGGAAACAGAATAATGGGGAGTGATCAAGCATTCCCTTATCCAACAACAAATAAAGGGGAACACCAACGCAAAGAGGACAACAAGCATAAAATCCTAATCAACATATTCAAAAGTCTTCTGGAGATCAATCTTCAATGCACACCGAAAAAAAAAGCTCTACCATAGTCTAATAATTCTCGGTAGAAGGAGCTGAGGTCTTCTAACAATAATTCAAGTGGTAATCATCTAATTTTAGACCTATAAAGTTTTATAATTTTATATCTCTTAAATTTAAAGTATAACCTATTATGTTTGGACTCATAACATTATTTTTATTTTTATTTTTTTGCATCTATTCCTATTTTGCACAATCCTCCGATCAAAGATTTAGGAAATTTGTATAGTGCGACACATTTAATATACAAATAAAAAAAGCGTTATCAGTTTTATTATTATTTAAATAATAAAACCGATAAAAAATTATCTAAAACATAATTATTTCTATCTAAAACATTAATATTTTTTAACATTTTCGGTAAAGTGCCTAACAATAATAAAATAATAAAAAAATAATAAAATTGATATAAATAATAATATTTTTGATATTTTTTATTAATTTTATTATTTAAATAATAACAAAATCGATAATATATATTTTTTTAAGTTAACGTTAGTATTTCTCAAGATTTAGGGACAAAGAGAGAGACCTTGACAGTGGGATCCTCAAAAATACTATATGTAAATGTTTATATTAATTATAAATATCAACGTTATGATTACATTGACATTTACCTATCTCTGTGAACTGGATTTATGTGAACGGGAAGAGGAAAGAATAATCTATGGATGATGACTAAGGTTATGGTGCGGGTTTGGTATAGATTCTGAAAAGTAGTTTTTAAAAGTATTGTAGAAACGAACTTTTAAATGTGTGGTAAAAACTTTAGTTTAAAATTTAATTGTTTTGGGATTACAATTAAAAAGAGAGTTTTGAAAAGATAAAATGCCCATTATTGACATTATGTTGTAAATTTAAAATATAGAATTTAAATTATATTTATACTTATGAATCATATCAGTTTAAACTATAATGAGTTTAAAAAATATATTATTATATATCAATTATATCAATTTAAACTATAACAAAAATATAAAAAATACAGAAAAATATAATTAGAATAAAAATATATTTTATATAATTCATTATTAATATTTTAATAGATAAATCATAAATTTTATTTACTTTTAAATAATTAAAATAAATTATTAAAATAAAATATAAATACATAATTAAGTGGAGCCCATGCATTAGAAATGATAAAATTATAATTTGTTTCCAAATGTAAAGTTGAACATGAAAAAGCTAGAAATCCTAACTTTTGCCGTTGGTTTGAAACCACCGTTTCTAATGCCCCAAATATAGGGCCAGTGACTAAAGTGTAAGGATTAAAAAATTGGTGGTTTAAATTTGATAAATTGAAAAGTTCAAGGACTTATTTGGAAATTTTTTATAGGACTTATTATCAAAGATGGAAGAATGGAAGGGCATAATGGTCTTTTAGCAGAAAATGAATTTAAAATTCATTTTTAAGGTAAATATAACATGTGGGAAATAAGGAAATGAAAAAGTCTGGAAACTCTCCATCTTCTATTCTTCCTCTCCACCGTGAACCTCCATGCTAAGGTGAGTTACTTTTCAAGTTGGTTTTTCTTTCGTTTTTGAGTTGATTTTTAATCCTTGAGTAGCTTAGAAGCTTAAGGAAGCTTAAAGATGATTATAAGCTAAAGGATTGATGATTTTTTTTATGAATTAGTAAAATGGGTTTGTAAGGAATTTTTTGAGTTTGATTAGTATTTGGATTTCTATTGATATATTTGACTTTACAAAGGTCTAATTAAGGTATTTGAAGTGTTAGAAAGGATTGAAAACATGTTTGAAAAACTGGTATGATTTTTAGTTCCAAGAGTTATATGGAAGAATTTAGATGTTAGAGGAGTTTAATGGATATAAGTTAGAGGGAACAAGTGTAAATGAGTTTGAAAGCATGAATAGAGTTAAAGGTTAAGAAATTTAAGTGAAGTTTGGATAAAATTCGAAGTGAAATAAGTGAAATATGGGTGAGGGTATCGGTACTGGAAGAACATCACAGATACTATAAGGTTAAAATTGAAGGAAAGATTATGAATACGATGAACAATATCGATACTGATTGAATTAGTATTGATACTGATATGGAGGTATCGATACTAAGAGTAATGTATCGATACTGTAATTGAAAATGGAATTCCAGAATGCTAAAATGGTATCGATACTGAAGTGGGTATCAGTACCATAGAAGAGAAGTATTGGTACTGTGGGAAGAGTACGATACTATTCAGTCGTAAATGTTAATTAAGTGTTTCATTTCGCTTAAATAAAAGTTAATGGATTAGAAGTTAATTGAGTTTTGGTATTCATATGAATCATGCTATGTGTAGATTTGATTGAAAACAAGTGCAGAACGAAGGGACGTACCAAGATAAAGTGAAAGTGAAAAAGGATGTCTGCTTAGGACTTAAGTGAGGCAAAGGTGAGTGCATTCTTACTTACTTTGCATAAAATTTGAGGATGACTTGCGATGAGTTAACCTCAAATGTTTGTGAACTAAATGTTTTTTATTATGTTATGAATATATATATTTTATGTGAAAGACTATAAGTATATGAACCATGTGAACATGTCTTATGAGAATAAATGATAAGTTGAGTAAATTATATGAATGATTATTCTATGTAAATAAATAATAAATTCAGGTAATGCTATAGGAAATAATATGAGTATATGTTATATGTGAACATGTGATAAGTAAAACGTTTTATGTGAATAATTGATAAACCGAATAGATGATATGTGAAATGAAATGCTATGAGTATATGATCTATGTGAATAAATGATAAACTTGGATAAAGTTTCGTGAAATTGTTCTACGTGAAAAGTGTTCTACCTGAAAAGGTTATATATGATAATGCACTAAGTGAAAAGGTTCTACGTGAAGATACCCTATGTGAACGTACACTACGAGAATAAGACACACTTTAAATAATTAAATGAACATAATTATATGGTTAAAGCCCAAAGTATATTTTATGAAAATTAGGGGTATAATTGGCATGCCAAGAGTTGAGGGTTTTATGCGGTCCTTCGGGACAAATCTATGCGGTCATTCGGGATAAATCTATGTGGTCCTTCGGGACAATACTATGTGGTCCTTCGGGACAAATTCTATGCGGTCCTTCGGGACATTTCTACGTAGCACTTCAGTGTATATTCTACGCAGCACTTTGGTGCAATTCTATGTGGCAATTTCGACTGCAACCCAATGCACAATCTCAATGTACTCACATACCTTAAGTTCTCAGCGATATACGTTGGGCTAAATAATCGATAAATGAATATAAATTTAACAAATAAGTATGGAATGAAAAGTGTACAAGTGTATATGTATTCATATGAAAGATAAAGTGATTATAAGTTTAACAGGGAATAAAAGTCTATTCCATTTGTATGAAACATAAATTGCTTCTCATATTAAGTATTTTTCTCTGAAAAGTTTAAATAAATGTTTTATGATTTTATTTTACTCATAATGTCTCACTAAGTCATAGACTTGGCGTGTGATTATTTTCACATGTAGGTTCAAAGAGCTTCGAAGAGTAAGATGGTTAGGCAAGAGCGAGACAATAAACTTGTGAAGACTTTTAGATGAGCTAAAAGTTGAATTATATGTGTCTTTATTAGAAATATTGTTGGCATGTACTCATGATGTTTTAAATTATAGATGATCTGATATGTTTTGTAAAGATGTTTTTATTTTCCAATAAAAGTTAAAATTTTAGTCATTATTTCGAAAAGTCAAAAAGTTTAAAAGTCAATGTGACATCTCAGATACATATCCGGGTCGGGTACGGATAGGAATGTTACAATTTTATTTTCATTTTTTTACATGTTTGGCATTGATTTTACATTAAAAAAAACTTTTTAACTAAAATTGCTTTAGAAAACTTTAATAAACACACCCAATCTCTTTGGTGGGATAAATGAAATTAACGTAAGCATACGCTTGTCCTTTAGTCATAGTGCTTGCCTAATATATATTTATGAGTAAATTACATATTTAGTACTTAAACTATTAATTTTGGTCTATTTTAGCATCTAAACTTTCAATTTTTTTCACAACTATACTTAACATTTAGTTTTTATTTTATTTTAGTATCCCACCGTTAAAAACTTAGCAGAACTGTTGCAACCTAACACTTTTTTATAGGTAAATTACATCATTCATCACTCAACTATCTTCTCACTCCTATTTTGGTCATTGAAGTTTATTAAAATTACTCCTAATTTCATCACTAAATTTCAAATTTAGTTTTTTACATTTTAATTATATCTTAATAAAAAAATATTATGTCACAAAATATTACTAATAAAAAAATTAGAGTGATTGAAACATGAGCAATTTGAAAGTTGAGTAGTTAAATTGAAAATTTTTAAACTTTAATTACCAAAATAGGAGTGAGAAGATAGTTAAGGGATGAATGATGTAATTTACTTATAAAATGTTACGTGCAAAAGTTTCGTTTATTTTTTAAAGGCGGGTTACTAAGTTGAAACAAAAACTAAATGTTAGGTATGATTTTAAAAAAACTGAAAGTTTAAGTACTAAAATAGACCATAAATAATAGTTTAGGTATTATGTGTGTAATTTAGCCTATATTTATATGGATACATCCATTTAAATCATATAGAATAATTTATTTCTTTAGAACAGATAATACTTTATAATCACCTTAGCTTAATTAAAAAAATAATATATTTCTATTTTATTTTAAAACATTAAATAAATATAAATAAATGATCTAGATTATAACTCTATATATTTATAACATTATTCGATTTTTTATTAATAAAAGTTTATTCATTTTCAATCATATAGTGCAGCTGGCAAAACAAACTTTGGTACTAAGGCATTTGGTGATAGGCCATTGTATTTTTAGACCATTATTTCCTTCTTTTCCTCGTCATCTCTGCAACATTTTCGACTTGTAATTGAACATGTAGGAGGATGACTATGACTAAACCAATACATATGTTCATTTATTTACCGACACTCTTTAAACATAATTGTTCAGAGACAATGTATCCACTCTCAAAAGAAGCTTCTTTATTTATTAATTTATTTAGTTTGAAGATATGGACCATGAATTGTTAAAAAACCTCATTCGAAGATATATATCTTAATCAAGAATAAATTGTGCGACATTTCAAAGCTAAGATCAACTTGAAAGAAAATTATGGTTTGGTCAGCTGATGAGCAATCAGCGATGGAATGAAAATTTTCATAAATCGTCTTTGGTTCAACAAGCTATCAAGCCCTATTTCCTTGTCATTCAACAGCCGAAACTACGAGGGGGGTGGCTTATACATACATGCATATATGTGCCTAACTTTGAAATTTCATCTACCCAATACAAAAGGATAAATCACTTGGAAACTCGTCGAAGCTGTTCAATGCATGAGAATGTCACGCATAAAATGCATGGTAACTGCCTAGACTTTTCTGAAAGAAAAAAGGGGGTGGGGGTTTGAATTGGGTACATACGTGACCCGAAATAGTGTGGCCATTAAATAAATCCGTGCTTTCCGGGTCAACCCTGTTTTTCAGATTTATCGCAATTCTCTCTCGCGATAAACTTCGGCCAGTAACTCAAGAATGCAAATTCAACCGAATAAATCACAGAGATGGAACTGAAACTCGACAAAATAATAAGTACTGGGCCCAAAAACATGAACGACCAAGGGAAGAGGAAAGCGTGAACAAGGGTGTCAGACTTACACGTGTCGAAAACCCAGAAGGGAAAACTAAGGGGTAAACCCAAGCAAAAGTATTTTCACGTGGATCCCTCCATGAAAGGGCATATTATCGGCGTGTGCCCAAATTTACAACTTTTTGCCCTTTATTTCTGATGTTTGTTCTGTTCGCAAGTAAACCCGCCAACACCGGCCGATGTTTTTTTTTTGTTTTTTGCTACCAGCCTTTTACCTCAATTTACTTCTCCTTGTCTCAATCTTCTTCTCATATCTTGTCGTGTTTCCACCCTCATGAACTTGATCAGAGTAATCACAGGATTTTTTATTAAAAAAACAAACATCATCATTATTATTACCATAACTTTTCTCTCTATATAAGCTGGTTAAGTTAATGGTAAATTATTGGGAATAGTGAAAGTGGATCAGACTGTTCAGTACTCACTGGCTTTTGGTCACAGCAATTACAAAGCTAAAAGGAAAATGGAGAAGAATACAAAATAAAGTACGAATGTTATTTTTAAGGAATATTTTTAATATAATTTTTAGATTTTTGAATAGGAGGATATTTAACACTCGCATGTTTATTTTTATACATTTTATAATAGTGAACCCAACCTCTCATAGATAGCCTTCAGAATGTGCAAGGTAGCTTCCCGAACTAAAGCAAACTCAGGTAGCTAGTTGGATTCAAAGGAGAGTTAATGTAATCAACGGGAAAGGAATAGGCAACTGAGGCATGCTTGCCTGTTGGGGTATCAAAAGTCTTTGAAAAAATCCAATCCAAAACTATCAGAAAGAAAATTCCAGAGCGCACACGAGGACATAGAATGTCAAATCTTTCTTAATGCTATGGTTACATCATAATAATCTTAAATCTGCTGGAGCTAGGAAATGATAATCAGACAGGACAAGTGAATTGAAAATATGTATGTTTTTGCCACCTCACTTTTAAATGTGCTTTACAAAAAAAAAGCAAATTTAGAAGTGATTTCTTTTCACCTAATTTCGATTAAGTAAAAAACAAATACCATAGTGTTTTCCATTTTATTGAAAATATTACCGAATCCAATAATAATAAAAAATCCTTTAAATAGAAATAAATAAACAAACACAAGAGTAAAAAGAAAAATGCAAAAACATCTTGGATATCACTGCCTATACAGGCTTCCTTAATATTTTGGCAGTGAGCTTAGGGTACTTGTTCTGTAACCCCAATGGTACTTGGCATAGAAGCTAGGCAGGCCTTCAACCCAAGAAAATAAATTTAGTTTTAAAAGGTCACCCAACTCTTATTTTTCACTGTTAGATTAGGCAAAGTTTGGTTATTTTCTAACAATGTGTTTTACCCTGGGAAAGATTAGTCGGCACATATCTTTCTTTTTCATTGCAGAGCTGCCTTTAATTCATTCTAAGCATCCTTTCTTTTTCTTTCTTCATATCAAAATTTCAGGATTTTACTGCTGAAAGAAGAGGTGATAATACTGAAACTGTTATTCTATGAAAGAAACCATCCTCAATGGTAACAAAAAATTTAAAGAATAAGACGAAACAGATGAAACTGTTTTTTCTATGAACCATTTCAAAAAAAGATATTTGCAGTTCCTTTTTTTTCTTTTCTGTTTTTGTCACTAACAACTCTAAGAAAATTTTCTGGTTTATGACATGTTAACATGAACACTGGCATTGGTAATAGAAGCACAAACAGGGCAATTGCCTACCAGAGTGGACCCACAAGCTGTACAGAGACAAAGATGCCTGCATGGCAGCAACAGCACACTCGACTCCCTCTCCCCGCACTTCTTGCACTTCCTATTATTGTTCCCCACCGCCGCACAACCACCGCTCACTTGTGGTTGAGGTGGCACCACCTTGCGCCACCCTTCATCGCTGCTGTCACAGCTAGACTCAGCATCGTCCGCCAACGAGGCTGCTGCTCCGCAGTTCATTTGGCGTTCCTCGCAAACGTGGGCCAGGAGTTGTTCTAAATTGGTGCGCAGGGACTTGGCAGTGGCTTCGTTCGTTTGTGCCATGTCTCTCCACAGTTGGTTCTCCACGTACAGGCTTTTAACCCTTTCTTGAAGAATCCAGTTTAGTTTCCCCATCCTTTGTATCTCTTCATCCTTTTCCATTAGTTTCTTCATTGCCCCTTCTTGGATTGCTGTAATCAACATTCTCGATTGCCTATTTCTTCTTTCTTCAACTTCAAATCTCACATTTTCTGTCTGTAATTAATGCAAAATTCACATCAATAAATTGCCATGTTAATTGAGCATTAAAGAAAGCAAAGAAGAGGTGGTTTTCCCATTCATTGAAACAGCTGAAATAAGAAAAGTTGATTTTTTTTAAGGAAACTCACGTGTTCAACAATAAAACGCTCAATTTCTTGTTGTTGGAGTTGGATCTGAGAGAGGACGTCATCATCAAGAAGAGAGGAAAAAACAGTGAGTTTGGTCTTTTGAGAGACGGGATATGATTCGAGGCCATTGACGAATGTATCTGATCTGGGCCTTTTTCTTGGTGCTGAGGCAGGGATATTCATATTATAGGTAAGGCCACTATCAGCTTTGTTGATTGAAGTTTTGGCTGAAATCGGATCACAAACAAGGGGGTGATATAATGGAAAAGCCTGTGAATATTGTGGCATTGAATCAACCAAAGGAACACAAGCATCCATCTGGGGATTGCTCATCCCTTGATTCGTATTCATAAAACCTCTGCAACAAACAAAAAACAAAAAACCGTGTAAAAAAAACGAAAAACAAAGAAAGAAAAATTAAACCCATTTGTAATAATAAGAAGACGAACCTGTTGGTGATTAACCGAGGAGGGAAAGGATTCATATGAGGAGCTTCAACTGCCATTGGATAAAAAGCAAAGCTGTGGGGTATATTTATTCTTTGCTTCAACGTAAATTGGTGTGGGAATAATATAGAGGGATGCAAGGGTGGAGAGGGGGGGCGAAGAGAGGCTTTGAAGCAGGAGAGGATAAGGGGGAAAAGAGCTTGCAAAACAAATAAAGATGAACACAGATATAGGTGGGACTGGTTTTGAGACAAAGTTGTCGTGCTTTTCTAGTAAGGTAAAAAAGGGGGGGCTAAAATAGACATGGGTCCCAACGAAAACCTTAACTTTGGACATGTATTGGAGTTGTGATTATTGACCTAATTGGGGAAACGAAAATGATATCCCAATTAGAATAATTCTAATAGTAGGTTCGTCATGAAAACTAAATGATTTGACACCACCTTAGCTTGGCTCATATTTAATCATTTTTTGTCCAATGCATAATCTCTCACCTCGATTAGGTTCAAGTGGTCATCGGTTTCACATGAAATTACAACAATTCCTGCTTACGAAACTTGCCCTAAAATTAATCAACATTTATTTGGGATATTCACCCAACGAATGACGTAATTGATTAAGTTGTTTTTTTTATCATTATTCATATATGTACCAGGAAAAATAATATAATACACACTAATTTTAAAAGAGTTGTTTTACGATGACAGTGTTAGCAAATCCTTTTTCCTTTAAATAACATTGAAGTTGAAAGAAGATTAATTAATGGCCGTCGTTGCACTTCATCCAAGTTTTTTCTCTCCCCCTATTGAATTAGGGACTCAGTTATTTTATTAAATACCACCTATTATGCTCGTTAAAGTCCTAAAAAGAAACGCGTTTCTTTTCTTGATTAATATGCAGGCGGTCCAATAACTCATAACGGGTGAATATTTAATTTCCATCGAATTTTTTCAGTCCTTTACGGGTTTCTCTCCCCCGACCCTACGCTAATTACAATTATTCAATGGTCGACAAGGTAACTGTTATCTACTTGAGTTCTTACAGTTTATTGAAAAAATAAAGATCTAGAAATTATGACGATTGTTATTCAACTCATTCCAAAGAAAATAATGATAAGGCTTTTTTTCTTTGTTTTTCTTTTTAATCCAAAACCATATGGTTATACTTGTTCTAACCCATGATGCGGCAAGGACTAATACTTTTTTTTATTTTTTAATTAACAGATATATTTAACAAATTTATTAATTAAACTAGTTTAAGTGTAGAACAGTTTTTCATACGATATATTCGATTCAATAGAACTGGGTTTTAAATGTGTTCTAAAAAATTCTAGGCATAAAATCGTTCTTACTTTCCAACTTACCACGAGGAGACAAGTGAAACTATAAAGATAAAATGGACTCCAACAATTGGGGTACGCAACGTTGATGTTGAAATTTCTTGGAATTTATTTGTTGGAAGTTCAACTTAAGGGGGCTATCGTTTATTTATTTCCTTTGTAAAGTTGCCTATCAATCACTCTTAGATGCAGAATTTTCAGAAGAAGATAATCGAACAGACAAGAAAAATGAATAGACAAACCAAAAATTTCATACATAATTTTCACGTAAATTGACGTATCGAGAAGGAGATTCGAGTGAAAAATGGACAGTTTCGGACTATGCAAAGGGACAGAGACCAGAAACATGTCCCTTAACCCAAAACGATGTCGATCGGTGGATATATCAAATCGTTTTCCTTATCAGAATTTATCCTTGGGAGGCTGCTGTAAAATGATCTTTCAATTGTCTCTGCATGTGTTTGTATGACAGAGAGCCATTCGTCACGTACTTTATCAAAATTTATGTTACCCCATTAATTGTGAACCAATTGTTCGTCCATTTCGTCTTTAAATGATGTTGATAGATGGTGGCCTGCGTCTTTGTTTTTAAGTTAAAAAACAAGTTTTAGTTAATGGCGGACGCTTCTTTGGCTTTGTTCATTAATTATTCTATATACTATTATTTATATAATACGTCTTTCCAGACTGATGAAAACGAAGAAAATAAAATTCTGGCTACATGTAAATAATATATTTAGTTGGGGTTTTTTTTTATATACTCCCTTAATTGTTAGAATAATTTGAGGTGTCACTTTCTTTGACTAATTATAGGATCTAAGATTACATAGTGTAGAGCAGTTTTGTGCACACAATCGGCCTAACATGTGTATATGTTATTGATCTTAATAATACGCAACCCTAAACATGACTTAAAGTCTAAGCAATCCATGTCTTAATAATAATATCTTGTCATTTTATACTTTTTTTACTTTATAAAGTTAACATGATTTTTTCTATAAATTATTTGTATTTAATTTATTAATCAATCATTTTGAGTGTTATAAAAGTTTATTATGAAAATAAATTATCAAATCTAATTTATTTTATTCATAATATCAAATTTTAAATTTTATTATTTAAAAAATTTAATACTTTACTTTGCTAGATGATAATCACGCTAATACTTCTTGGAAGTGAGCAAAAGAATAATTTTGGCATCTAATTCCCTTGTTTTTTGGGCACCAAGATCGGTATACCATCGGGTAGCTAGTTAGTTAATTACCCACCCTTGTTGAATCTAATTAATATTTTGAATATATATTATTTATAATTATTTTAAATTATTAAAATAAATAACTCTAAATCTATCATTTACTATTGATTTGTTAATCATGCTTATAATCATCTCATTTCAAGTACTAAATAAATAAAGTAGAATTAATGGAGAACTTTGTGAAGCAATGTAGAAATAGCAGAAAACGAACTAACAGAAATGAAGAAAATAAGCATTTTCCTTTTTGTAAAACCACTCAAGATCCTTCACCTTTACATTTGTTATTTATAGCACAATTATAACATACTCTAACAAACTAACCACCCTAAACCGTTTCCTAACAGCTTCTAGCCATATGCATGACATGCACGAGTATTCTAGAGAATTCTAGCTCACGTGCACAAACAACTGATAACTATCTCAACATTCTCTCCACTTCTTTCTTCTCCTATTCTTTAACTAGATAGAACTTGTAATTTCCCACGAAACTACTCAAACGCAGCCTCTGCTATTTGAAACTCAACATGGACATATCTAACCCGAAGAGCACCAGCTGCAATCTTCTCACGAATAAAATGCACATCGAGTTCAACATGTTTAGACCAAGCATGACAAACCGGGTTCACGCTCATGGCTACAACACTTGTGTTATCGCACCAAATAATATGTGCCTCCTGTAGAGACAACCCAAGATCACACAGCAGTGCCGTAAGCCAGGTCACCTCTGCAGCAAACTCAGCAACGCTCCTATATTCTGCCTCCATGGTTGATCGAGAGACAGTTTTATGCTTCTTCGAGTTCCATGCAACCAAACATTCTCCAAGGAAGACACAGTATCCAGACATGGAACGGCGATCACTGGCATCACCTGCCCAGTCAGTGTCAGAGAAAGCTTTGACACATAGTCGAGCATCTCCTTTTGAGAATACCAACCCATGATCAAGAGAACCTGCTAGGTAACGTAGAATTCGCTTAATTGCTGCAAAGTGACTCACTCGTGGAGATTGCATGAACTGGGCTACTTTATTAACTGTAAACGCAATGTCTGGTCTTATGTGGCAAACATATAGGAGAGCGCCCTCAATAATCCTATACTCTCGAGCATTAGGCAGAAGATAACTAGCTTGGCCATCAATCTTTGTAGCCACCATGGGGGTACACACAGATGTGGCTTGACTCATGTTGGTTTTCTTCAATAATTCACATATGTAGGCACGCTGACTTAACAACAGCCTAACACCAACCTTCTTGACCTCTATTCCCAAAAAATATGAGAGTTCACCAAGATCCTTAAGTGAGAACCTCAAGCTAAGCAACCGAATGACCTGGTCAATTGCTGAAGCCGAAGTCCCTGTGATGATGATATCATCCATATACACCAAGGCATAAGTATTGCAATCGTTCTGAACTCGAACAAATAAAGAGACATCAGCCTTCGATTCTACAAACCCGAGCTCTAAGAAACAGGCTTTAAGTTTTTCATTCCAGTTCCGAGGAGCTTGTCGAAAACCATAGAGAGCCTTCTGCAGCTTACATACCAGTGGAGTTCCATCTTCAGCACATTTCTCAAACCCAGGTGGTTGATGCATGTATACCACTTCGCTCAAGTCACCAGTCAAGAACGCATTGTTGACATCCACCTGTCGCAACGCCCAACGTCGTGCAACTGCTAAGGCGAGAAGAACATAAACCGTGGAGAACTTTACAACCGGGCTGAACGTGTTTGTAAAATTGAACCCTGGAACTTGAGTGGACCCTTTTGCCACCAATCGCTCCTTGTACCTATGGACAGAGCCATCTGGATTTCTTTTAATCTTAAACAACCATTTACAGTCTACCACATTCCTATCAGCAGGTAAAGGAACAAGGCTTCAAGTGCCATTCTTAATCAATGCTGAATATTCAATATTCAACGCTTCAGACCACGGGCCAGACTGAAACGCTTCTTCAACCGTTGCTGGAACAATGTCATCAAAAAACGTGGTATATATTTTTGGTCGAAATATACCACACTTACTCCTAGTTAACATAGAGTGCCCAGTACCAACCACAATAATTGTTCTTTCATCAGTTGATGGCTGCACTTCCAGGACAATTTCACCAGCACCAGGTTCGTCAGATGCAGTAGCCGACTTATGGGCATCACTCGATTGCGCAGAACCATGCCCAGATGTAGCACCAGAATAATCGGCAGCACTCGATTGCGCAGAACCGTGCCCAGAAGCATCTGCAGACAGATCAACAAGTCCCGACCGTCGAGCAGAAGTAGCACACAACTTGCTAGCATCAGCTACTATGTCAATGGCTCGACTCAGCTGCGAACGAACTCCCGATTGTTCAGTAGGATTGTCATGAGCAAAAGGAAATCACCACTCATCAAATTTCACGTGTCGAGACACTACTACTCGTTTATCAGGTGTAAGGCATACATAACCTCTGTATCGAGGACTTGGCCCCAAGAACGTGCACGGTTGTGATCGAAAATCAAGCTTATGACTGTTGAACGGTCTTAGATGGGGAAAACATCGACACCCAAATACTTTAAGTGAGCCATAGTCAGGCTTCTTGTTGAACAGACACTCAAAGGGGGATTTGCCAGCTAAAACCCTCGTAGGCAACCTGTTAATTAAGTGAATTGTTGTTACGACAGCATATGACCAATAGCTAATCGGTATGGACGCCTGTGCAAGTAGCACTAAAGCCAGCTCAACCACATGGCAGTGTTTGTGCTCCACGACACCGTTCTGCTCTGACGTGTGTGGGCAGGTAACACGATGAGATACACCAGCTTCTGCAAGCACATGCGATAGCTGACGATATTCACCGCACCAATCGCTTTGCACCGCTAGGACTTTCAACCAAATTACCTTGCAACAAGCTGCTGAAATAGGAGGAAGGCCTGTGTAGCCTGAGACTTATCCTTAAGTAAATACAGCCACGTATGCCAAGTGGAGGCATCAACGAAACTGAAATAATATCTAAATCCATTTGAAATAACAAGCGATGGTCCCCAAAGATCAGAAAAAACAAGCTGAAAAGGACAGTCATACTGAGTGGTTGAATCCGTGAAAGGGAGTTTGTCTCTTTCCCATATGACAAGCACTACAATTCTCATTAACTTTTTGTCCAAGGTTTACATCAATGATTTTGCATATTTGCTCGAGAGTGGCACGAGCAGGGTGCCCAAGGCATCAATTTTACAAATCATACAAGTGATTAGAGGAATTAACTTTATTAGCTACAAGACAAGTGCTCTTATTAGAGCTATCATCAACTTGAAACAGGTACAAACCATCGTTCTCCTTTCCATGCAGCAGTACATCACCAGTAGCTTCATCACGAACACAGCAGCGTGATGCGTGGAATTCAAAGTAGACGTCATTATCCTTAGCAAGCTTCGAGACGAATAGAAGGTTTTTAGTTACCTTAGGTACATGAAAAATGTCATTTAATTGTAAAACTCGAGTAGAAGAGCACAAAACAGATTTATCAGTAGCTTGAATTGGTAGTAAACTACCATTACCAACCAGTAATTTACCTGGTCCTGAGAACTCTTTTGAGCTGAAGACCTTGGTCGAATCAGCAGTCACATGATGTGTAGCTCCAGAGTCTAGAACCCAGTGATCACTCGTGCTAGAAGCAATATGATTTTGCGACTGTGATGAGTAGCACACCTGTGCTTCAGCCTTTGTTTTAGTGCAGCATGCACATTCAGCAAGAGTATACGGTTCCAAGCTGGTGCAGTGTACTGAACCCGAACCACCACGACTTACAGCTCGCTCAGCCGACCGACCAGTAAATGACTGATCGAACCTGTACCAGCAGTCAACGATAAGGTGCCCATTTTTTTCCACATAATTGGCACTGAACACGCGGTCGACCCCGACCCCGACCTCCAGTTCGACCTCCAGTACCAGTTTCAGACCTGCCAGAAGCTCGATCATGGTACGTGTGACTTGCAGGCTTCAAGCTAGAATCAGACTGAGCAACGTGGGCACTCATCGGCAGAAGTTCTTCTTGAGCGTCAAAGCCCGCAAGCTGTGTTTCTGCATCGATCAACATCGAACAGATCCTGTCGAGGGATAAGGCATCTTTCATAGTGGTGATGAACGCAATATATGGTTGGTACTCTCGGGGAAGACCTTTGAGAATAGTCGTAACCTGTTCGGCCTGAGAAATCGCACTGTCACAGGAATCTAAGGCATCACACACCTCTTTGATGCGAGTGAGGTACATACGCATGTTGTCACTGCCTTTCTTAAGTGACTGAAGTTTGTAATGCAGGCTGATGACCGCCGTGGTAGATCGGTTCGCGAAGAACTACAGTACCTTGCTCCAGACCGCCACTGCCGTCTCTGCTCCAACGAACTGGGACAACAAATGTGGGCTGATCGTGGACAATAACCAGGAAGCAAGTGCACTATCTTGTGCAACAAACTCCTCATGTAACTCATTCACCACCGTATCAGCATTCTCATCCTCAATTGTCTCGGGAGGAGGACGTGTCACTCATGTTAGTAACCGCTCCAGCCTATGGCTGCGTACAGTCAGCAAGATTTGTTGTTTCCACAACAGGAAATTAGTTTCATCGAGAGTGATGTTAACTTTTTTGTTCGTGAAGGTCTTTCCAACAGAAGCCTCCATGATCACGAGCTTAGCACAACAAGCAAGAAACCTCAGAAACGTCCGGCGAATGATACCATGTGAAGTAATGTAGAAATAGCAAAAAACGAACTAACAGAAATAAAGAAGATAAGCATTTTCCTTATTGTAAAACCACTCAAGATTCTTCACATTTACATTTGTTATTTATAGCACAATTATAACAGACTCTAACAAACTAACCACCCTAAACTGTTTCCTAACAGCTTCTAGCCATATGCATGACATGCACGAGTATTCTAGAGAATTCTAGCTCACGTGCACACACAGTTGATACCTATCTCAACAAACTTAATCACATACATCTCAATTTAACAGATAAAAGAAAAGAGAAAATAACCTCAGTGACCGAAAATGCCTTATAATATACGATTTTAACCAACTTTTTTTCGATTTGCCAAAATGACCAACAAAATCGCAATGCGATCTCTAAATCGCAACGCGATCTCCAGTATCGCAAATCAGTTTCCAGATTCGCAACGCGATTTTGACTATTGCATTGCGATTTTCCAAATTCGCGTTGCGATTTTAGAAAATTGCAATGCGAATATGTAAATCGCAACGTGATTCTGACTATCGCAACGCGAGCGATAATACAAAATCGCAACGCGATTCTGACTATCGCAACGCGATAATACAAAGCGATTTTCCAATGCGATAGTCCAAGTTCGCGTTGCGATTTTCCAAAATCGCAACGACTGGTGGTATTGCATTTGTTTCTTAAGAATTTTCTCTAAAAAGATAGTATCTGCGCGGACGTGTCGAAGACACGTATTACCATGACCACGACCACGACCCGAGACGAGACGGGACGTGACGGCAGCGGCGGCGGTGCGCGAGAGTCTCCCCTTGTTCTCTTCCACTCAACAAGGAAGTGGGAAATCCAAGCCTTAAATACTCATTCCCAATAGTGTTTCCAATACTATGTGGGATTGAGCATTGAAAACACTTGAGAATCTTTTACACTATCGCAACACATTCTTTATTGTTTCAAACTCTACGTGAATTTAGAATAGTTAAAATGTAAACTTATTTTGGATTTTTCATTATCACAACACTTTTTCACTATCGCATCGTAACACATTTTAACTATCGCAATACATTTTTCAAAATCGCGTTGCGAATCTTATAATCGCGTTGCGAATTTGGAAACTGAGTTGAAAAATTAGAGTTCGTGTTGCGATTTTGTTGGTCATTTTGGCAAATCCAAAAAAAATTGGTTAAAATCATATATTATAAGACATTTTCAGTCACGGAAATTATTTTATCAAAAGAAAAACCCTTACAAGTACATCTGCACATGATACTATTCTAATTCGATATATAAATATACGTACAACACTATTTATTTGAACGATTGCTCCCCCCTCTCCTGGTTGTAACCATATCAAGTGTCGACAATTCTCTGCAATTGTTTTGTCTTGGTTCTTTTAACCTAATAAAACAATTGATTGGACGTTTCAACAATTCTTATGTCTCACTAGATTCATGCATTAATTGCATGCACCACTTGCAGTTTTTAACTCGGTAAATTTTATGATATAATAAGCATTGTAATAAAGCAAATCAAGATATGATTTTGTCTTCTTATCCTACAAATTGACCTTGAAAATGCTGCCTTTTCAAAGTTGAATGAACACTATTTTTTCTTTATATATACGAAACTTGTTTTTTCTTGTAATTAATTTGAAACGAAAGCCAACTCTTTGTCCCATATGCAGTTTATTATTGCAGGACACCTTTGTTGACGTTAGAATCCTCAGAAATTGTCTAAACACCTTGTTTGTTTTATGTATGGGCTTGTTTTCCTTTTTTACTTGTCCCGTGCGATCATTACTAAATTAATTACCTCTTAAACAACTAAACAAGGTTTATTAGGTGAAGCGCTGAACAATAGAGATTTCAACCTTTTCCGTGTGATCTTTCGCAAGCAAATTAGAGCTAGGTAATTAAAAATAATTAAGATGCTTTGAACCTTAATCAACCAACCATTGAATGTTTAAAATAAGTTAATATTGGCCCTTTCGTTTGACAAGATGCTTTGTATCTCAATCAACCAACCTATACTTATGGTGGGGATAAACACATAATTTTATGTTAAGAATGGTGAATTAATAAAATTTTAAAGGAATACAAACTTATAAATTTTTAGGAGATGAAAATAAATTTTCAATAAGAAAAATACAAAAAGATATCTAAAATACATAGAAATTTGATTTTTTTTTAAAAAACGACAGTCCCGTCTAAATCTATCCCTAATGTTTAGAGTTTGAAAACTAATCTATAATGTCACATTTGTTTTAATTTTTTTTTTAGAAAAAAATAATAAATTACTATTTTGTGAATTAGAAACTTTCATTATTCAAATATAAATAATTTTTTATTAAAAAATCTCTAATAATGTGCTATGTTGTACTAGTTAACTGCATACAACCCAATAACCTTTTCTTTACCAATAAAAGTGAGGTGCATGAATTGGATATAGACTATATGATAATTAATAATCTCGAAAAGATAAATTAACTTTTCTTTTGTTTAATTAATCCTTAGACTTTGTTCGTTAACGTTGCATCCACTCGTTAGGATAATTGATTGATAAATTAATAGAAAAGTATTTGATATATAGATTGAAAAAAATTTAATTTATATAAATTTGTTTATTTTAATGTTACGGTGCATTATTTGGCTTTAATGTTTAAGAATTTAGATTTTAAATTTTACAGTTTTAAGTTTAGAATTTTAAATTGTAAGATTTTAAATATTAGGTAATGATTGATGCAAATCAAAGAATAAAACATCCTCCCAATTTTTTTTCTTGCATAAATGCAGAAACAAGGTGTTTAAGAAAGGTTTTTGTTGGTAACTTACATAGAAGAAAGGACATGTTCAAAAGATGTGCAAAGCTAATCAAACCAAAGAGTGGTACTTTATATTCTCCAGAAGGCAAGCTTCAATGCCCATTAATTGTTAAAAAAATAAAATAAAAGATACTTTTGTTTTTATCTGGCGGTGGGTGGATGACCACAAAATGATCCAACAAAAAGAAAAAAAGAGAGGAAGGATATTAATGGTTTTTACACACAAAGTGTGACATTTGGACAATTATGTCAATGAAAACGAAGCCAAGGTCGATGGTCATGTCATGCGGCATTGGCATTTCACAAGTGGTTTGTTATGTAATGAACCACTTGCCGCCCACCTATGTATCGTTTTCCAGCTTCACAAATCCTGTAAAATATATAATAAAAGGGAGATGAATCTGTCATGTAGCTTTCTTCAATGTCTCTCCTTATCCATCATCTTCAGATTCCCATAAAAAAATATTACTTATGATTTTCCATCAGTGTTGGCTGCTTTAACACCCCCTTTTTTAATGCTCTAATCACCGAAGTCATCAGCACAATGGTTATATAGATGCAGGGGGAAAAAAGATGCTGAATGCGTGAGAAACTAAACCAACCCTATCTTATTTTGATCTTAGAATGGAATGGATGACAACGACGACGGATGCCCAAAAAATATTCACACTATATCTCTTCTTTCGTCAAGGATTGATTTTTATGTATTAATAATTATAATACGTAAACCGTGTGGGTTTTATTTTTCTCTTTGGTGGATCATTAAGTTAAATAATTATTAACTTAAAATTTGTCCTTTTGTCTTTTATGATTAGCCTATCCCATCCAGTGTTGTAGAAAATTAACCAAACCCGTTTTATTTATTTATTTACTAATGCGCCTGATAAGTTTGGCTCAAATTTATAATTTCAAAGTTTTGATCATTTTCGTGTAGACCCACATCGTTTGGTCTAAATCTTTGGAGTGTTTGATTGTCGTCTTGACCTATTATACGAGCATTTGGCAGCAGAATTAATGAAAGTGGACAGAGGCAATGCACATGCAATAGCATCTAGTTTTTGATAAATATATATATATATATATATCAAGAAGAAATTTCGTTTAAATGAAAGAAGGGGGACAAAATCATTGAGGGCAATGGGACCTGATTCCTGGAGATGATGTTAACCCCGAGTTTTGTAATTGTGTTAAATATGGCATGGGAGCAGAAACCTACCCAAGATTGATCCCCCCCCCCTTCTTTTTTTTTTGGATTTATATAGATTTTATGGCCATATTTTCTGGTTTATATAAGATGGGCCCCTTGATGCATGAAGGAAATAATTTTCTGGGAGAATTTTTGAATGTAGATGGCTTTGGTTGGATCTGAAAATAATAAAAAAAATGAGTGGATCAGAAATTGTAAAGATAATGACAAGTTTAAAGAGTTAGCTTGAGAGACAATTATCTAAATTAATGGATGAGGTGGAGCAAGGACAGATGGTGTAAGAAAATAGTGTGTATTAATGTTGTTTTGTCTGCTACATTGGTGGGTGACCCATACCTAGGAATGCAATTTCACTCATTTTTATCTGCTTATTTCTCTTGTTTAATTTGTTGCTGGTTTAACATGGACTTTTCAGGTTTAATAATTCTATGTTGAATTTCAAAAAAGAAATCAGCATTCAGATGATGGAAATTCACATTTTCTTTGTGGTATTTCAATGCTCATTGACTATATGCTGATAAGGGTAATCAGATATGATTGCAGCTAAAGAATTTAAGGTTTGTTCACCTTTGTAATTATGTAAGAAGAAAACCAAAAACAAATGAAATTGTCCACTGACCTGAATCCTATTGTTTAACAGAATCACAAATTAACTACGAAGAGTGAACAATGGCAATAAAACCAATATTTGACAAGGCCAGCTGAGGTACATAGTATAGCACTCCAAGATGATGTACTGAAACAAAATTTTGTCTACTGATTTCGAAGCTTGATTGCTGGAAAATAAAATTCATGTATTGCAATTAACACTTACCAGGGTTTGTTCACATTCAAAAATATCTTACACTAAATATCTGGTGATTTCTGATCTTATACAGCATATGCAATCATTATATAAAATAATGAATGTTGATCTTTTCCTCACTGTATTATCACAATAGTTCGGGTGAAAACTCTAATACACCTAATCAAAGACGGCACTCATTTTCCGCAGTTGAATCCATGGCAAACCGAGAGGACAATGATGAGGATCAAGGCAACCAGTATTCCTAGAACAATCAGTTTGATCTTCATGTTCTGTAGCCACATTTTTCTTCGGATTTTCGTCCCAGTATTCCGGAAGTCTTGAGCCTGCAAATAATCATTTCAATAACTCAAACATCAAAATCGTGCAGCTACATATGAATCGTGTTAAAAGCATGCCAAGTTTAGCAGCTCTCTTGCATGCTCAACTAGCATTTAATGCTACTAAAGTATTTCCATAATTTCTCATGTTTTTCTTTGGTAAAATAAGAAATTGAAGATTAATCTCATCTCGCAGATAAGTCCATATGTTGCAGAGTACTCCAAAGCCTAACCTCAACTCTCACGTCAATTGAAATACATACGTCCTTGAAGTTACTGCACGATTAAATTTGTGCGGATATCTAACCAATACATTAAATAGAGAAAGTCACGGACCTGTTGATGAAGATTCTCAGTCTTATCCACAAGCAGCTCTATCTTTTCCCCTCTATCTAACACCTGTAGGAAGGAAATTTAGTAAATATTTACCAAAAGCATCTTTCTGGTAAGTTGGTTAATTACCTAAATAGTTATCATAAATTAATATGGGAGCATTGCAAATTTGCAATTTGCCTGTAGTATTTCAGGATGGCAACAGCAACCAAATGCCTACCAGAAAATTTGAACTTTGAAAAACCAACTAGATAGTTCCACACTGACATAGTATACTTATTTGCATTTGGCAAAACAAGCAAATAATTGGAAGTACTTGAAATTTTGGATCCCACAAAAATTTGATAAAGATCCTTAAGAATTAAAAGAGAAGTACCATAAAAATTAAAGGATTATCATAAGATCTAATAAACGTGATTAAAGCCATCTTTCACCATGTCTACATGCTAAAGATCAGCTTAAGAGCACCACAACAGATCATACAATCTACTCGTGTTATTCCATCCATTTACAAATAGCTAGGGATGGAGCTTAGACTGAACTATGAGGAGGGCAAGTTGATTAACTTCGAAACGGTCAGGATCTTAAAAAGTAATTAAACCATGAAAATTAAGGGGATAGGATTTAATTTCACTAATTTTAAAATTAAAAGGTTTTAAAAATAATTAAACCAGAAAAATTGGGAGTCAAGACTTAATTTCATTAAATTTAAAACTGGGGCAAGGGCATAATTGCAATAGTGGCCTAAAATGTAGTTAAATCATTGAAGTTGGGGAGGGGGGGCCAATTGCCCCTCCCACCTCCGACGTACATCCATCTCTGCAAGTAACTAACATAACAATAGAAGCATAAAAACTAAGAGGAATCAAAACATATCTACCTTTTCTATGTTCTCCATCATTACACCTTTGACTTCAGAGACTTGGGCTTTGACCTTAGAAAGCTTGCTTATTTCTTCAGGATGCTCAACACAGTACTGCATATGTTCTTTTAGTTTTGGCCTGCAGTTAATCGAACGTTACATATGCCACAATAATAAGAAAAAAGATACCCCCTCTGATTCTTATTTTTATGAATAGTGAGAAAGATACCCAAATTCCTTATTCAGGCTGTTGGCAGGAGCTGTAGCAGTCTTTCCACTTCCATAATTTGACACAAAATCATCCTTGACACGCTCCAGAAATGCAATAGGTACTTGCCTTCCAACCGACTCATCTGCAACAACACAAAATGCTACAATATAGGAAAAATCAGCAAATCGACCAGCAACATATGAAAAGGTGCAGTCAATGAGAAAG
The DNA here is from genome assembly GCF_006381635.1 of Hibiscus syriacus. Taxonomy (NCBI): domain Eukaryota; kingdom Viridiplantae; phylum Streptophyta; class Magnoliopsida; order Malvales; family Malvaceae; genus Hibiscus; species Hibiscus syriacus. The sequence continues at coordinate 742,654 of NW_024063519.1, read as the reverse complement.
AATATACAGTGAAAGAATCCCGCCTCCCCTTTCCGTCTCACCATTAATGTGGAATGTGGATTGCAGGGATGATAACAATATCAATATACTTTCACAATACAACACACACACACCACACTTGCACATGAGCCTCTCAACAAGTTAAATATTGCACGATCCTAGCATTCCACATATAAGACAAATAATGGTAAAACTTCAAGATAATAATAAACCCTCATTTACTACGCAATCAATTTGAGTAGTTTCACGTGCTATATGCACAGCACAATAACCATAGTTAACCGAAGTTATAAAAAAAACAGCAATAAAGCAAAATGATCTTATTTCCCCCCATTTTCTACCAAGAAAATTTCTCATAAATAATAGGACAAACCAAATCAAAACTTTTCCTCTAGGTCGTGAATCCTATTTCTTTTCTAGCCAAAAAGTTATACTCTACACGGTAAGGGAAATAGAGGAAAAGCCCCAAAATGTTCTTCTCTTTCATTTTGCCTTTCCAATCATTTCCTAAATACCCAAGCTCTAAAAACGAAGAACCCAAAATTTAAATTTCTTGAACAAGAACAAAAAATAGAACTTAACTGTAGCCATTCTCAACGAGGTAATTGAAGGTGTGGCCATCACAGTTGTAAGTGAACTTGTTGTTGGAAGAAGGAAGCTTTTGGAGGCATTGAAAGGCTATGGAGTTGAAATTCCCGCTGAATTCAGTGTACTCTGCTAAGATAACTTCCCCACGTGATACTAAAGAATATATCAACGATTTCTGCACCATTTTCTTTGGAATTTTGAGCTCCGAAGAGAATAAAGCAAACAGAGGTATGGGATTTCAGAGGCTCTCTCTTGCTCTTGCTCTTTCTCTTTCTCTTTCTCTTTCTAATGCTACCTTCGTATCTCTTAACAATCACTCGTGTTGGATTTTTGCTCTTTCCTAAAAAAATATTGGCTTAATAAACTATTTACCCCCTAAGCTATACTTGTTTTATTAAGTTATATCTTAAATTTTCTTTTTCAAACTATTGGTCCTCTAATATTTAATTTTATTACTATTTCATCCAAAATTGTTAAAATCCGTTAGGGGGAAAAATACTTTGGCCAATTAAAATGTTTCACATGATATTTTTGACTAAAAACTAAATCTGATTTTAATAAAAAGGATAAATGACTTTTCAAGTCATTTATATTTTCCTTTTTAATAAAAATAAATTTAACATTTTTCAGAATATAATACGCCCACCATTTTAATTAAAGTAAGGCCTTTTTGTGGTATTGTTATTGTGTCTATTTCAAACTAAATTTCTCATCAAACTGAATTGATTTTTATTTATAAAATAAAACAGATTACACTAATAGTTACAAACTATATTGTAGTTGGGTTAGGGTTTTCAAGAATTAATTGGGATATAATAATTGGTTGTTGGCTCCAAAAAGTAGAAAAAGCACAATATTTTTAGTACATTTTGTAAATCTAAGAATCATGTCCGCATCAAAATGTAAGAATTACAAGCGAAGGGATCATTAAATGAGTTGCACATTTCACCATATCATTTCAAATTGGGGCTTATTTGAATTGAATTTATCATAATGATGAAGATTCTTTTAACTTTTTTTATATTATGATTGTAAATCGGCAGCAGTATTAAGTATGGTAAGTTGATATTTGTTATGGATGAATGTTTTGAGTGGGACACTTTGATGGCTGGAAAGCTACTCGTGAACTTGGGATGTCCGAGACATGATTCAAACATTGTGATTATGATGTATATTTGCCACGTGGATTTAAATACTATGAAAAATCTGGGTTAAGAAAGGGCAAATGTCACCATAAAAATGCAGATGTCATGTATCAAAGCCTTATGCTAATCAACTCGATTTAAAAGATTAGGATAAACCAATGTTGAGGCTTCTCCGTTGGGAAGACGGGTGGGATTGAAAATGGTGGTAACCAGCCTCTGCCTGTCAAAGAACTCTAGGTAACAACTTGATGAAAAGTGGTTACGGCGACCTATATATTTACCCATGGTCGAAGAAGTGGGTGATAACGGCAAAATTGGACAAGATTAAAGTAGAATAACTAGTGGTTGCTGTGGACGATAATAATGATCTCCTTGTGCTTGCTGCACAAGATAAGGACGATAATAATAGGGACTTCTACATACAAGGCAATGGCGGTACGGTGTTGATTGCGTTGCGCTGGACCACCACCGTTATCTTCTCTCTCGCAACTCCATTAATAACTGGAGAAATGGAGTCATTTTCATGAATATCATGCAAGAAGGGATATGGAAGAGAGGAGTTGTTAAACGAGTCATGGAATAGTATTTTCTCCCAGTATTCCCAAAAATTAAAAATCATATTTACATGTTGACATTGCATCAAATATAAAGTAAATTCAGAAAGGACTTCCCGGTGAATTTTTCAATAAACTTGGGGACAAAATAACCACTAACATTGTGAAAAGTATCCAAGGAAACACAAACAAAAAGAAAAATGCGATGGATAGAAATGATGAATAAAAGTAAAAATACAACCCCAGTTTCCAACGGCAGACAGTACTTTATTACCAAAGACAAAATATAACCACAAATTACATGTATTCTCTTTCCAACTTTATTAACTGCCACCACTTCTGTCTTCTTCTTCAGCCTTCACAAGATGTATGCTTCCTCAGTATCCTTATTATGTTTCTAATCGCAAAATGGTGGTGACTGCAAGTGCTCAGGCAAAACTCTATGGCATTGCAACAAGGGAACAAGTTACAAAGGGAAAAGTTCATTAAAAGCTTCGTTCACTGCCATTCCTCGAGTTCGAAAGCATCTGAAAAGGGAAATAGTCTTTTTGATCTTTCATATAGTTAATATGCTTATCAAAGGCTCAACCTTCAAAGCATGTCATAATTACAACTGACCATTGGAAATGGTAGGGTCTCAATCTATACATCGAGGAAGGGAGAGTACAATTTTGAAATCCTGGTGTGGGCAATGTAGAAAGGCTTAATCGAGAATAAGTTTCAGCATATGCATAAATGAAAGAAAGACAGAGGAAACAGCAAATACGCTTTTAACTATTGAAGATGTAAATAGCAACTTTAAACGTCATCTGGTCATCAAAAACCAGTCTTCTGTTTCAAGATAATTGAAAAGTTGTATAAATTCAAGCTGAGAGAAAGAACTACTTACTGTGCCAGGAAACAGATGTATAACTCTTTAGCATCTCAAAGATCTGTGATGTAATTTTTGGGCTTATACCATAACGAGAAATCGATTCCTTTCCACCATCCATCCGAGTCACAGCGCCACCAGCTTCTTCAACTATCTGATTATAAAGAATTAAAACTTTTAAATGTAAACAGCTGAATCTGAGCAACCCTCATTCAACAAAATTGTGTTAATTATCGCCATAATTGTTCACTTCAGTATAAATTTTAATGAAATGATAAAGAACAGTTTGGTGACATAATAAATTCAAAGCAATTTAAAGTATTTCGAGGCTGTTTTCCTATATCTCGAGGTAGCAAAATAAGTTTGTCGATTGTAATGTTGAATGCAACTTCAATAACCTCAGGAACTTAAACCAACCTCAATTTTAACATTTTTAGCAGCTCAGTATTCCTTAAAGTAAAAGAAGGAAAGACTAGTGAGTTATTAAGTTTTACCAATACACCAGCTGCCATATCCCATGGTTTTAGACGATATTCCCAATACGCTTCTGCTACTCCAAGAGCTACATGACACATGTCCACGGCTGCAGCACCAACCCTTCTTACACCCTAGTCATCGAAATCCAGGGAAAAGTTAAAGAGAGAAAAGGGGTAAAGCACGAGCTCTGCAATTTTAGGAGACAGCTTATGAGCATAAAAATGTCATTTAAGGTTCATACTCTACTAATGTCAGTAAATTCCTTGAATAATTCGATGTTGGTAATCCATGCATCATCATGTTCATATCCAAACCCAGTCACAAAAAGAGATTGCTCCACCTGCAAACAAGTATTTCTTATCAAGATGGAAAAACATTTCTCCTTTAAAAATCATAAGCTTATTGACAGTGGGAACCATCATTTTAAAAGATATATTTTGCAAAAGCATAGGGTGATCAGTTCAATATTCAGAGATATCTAAGACTGGTGCCTCTGCAAGTCTATTGAAACAAAGTAATATCAAACACTTCCATAGAAAATATTAGGGGCATATAATCATCGAGTCCCAACAATATTTATCTGACCAGAATGTATCAGGACATCATGTTCAGCAAGGATCATGCATATTGAAGTAAAAAGCAACAACTTTTCAGCAGAGAATATTACCATCTACTCGTTAAATAATTCACAATATATTTGATGGTTCAATTCAATGTGACCGCTTACATAATCCGTTTGACTGGGATGGATTTTCTGTCCGTTACAAAATGCCCCCCCACCTAGAGCCCAAAGCCTCAATTGGTTAGCCATTAACATAGGCATGAACCTTAAAGAGTTTCAACTAGTTCCATGTTTCTTACCAGAAGTAGCAGTAAATGTACGGGTATTCCAACACATAGGCACCCCAACAAATTACCTACAGATAAAAGAGCAAAAATGTTATCTTTCCTTCGACATGTTTTTTTTTGGGGGGGGGGGACTGATTATGTAACTTTAATATTCATAATTCCGCAAGTGATCAAATTTTCAATGCAAATTAGTTAAATCAAGATTTCAGTAAGAAAACAATACCACACTGGCATCGGCAGGGTTTCCTTGAAATAGAACACCCACTGAAACTGCAAAGCTAGGTAACAGTGTGCAAAATTTGTTGTTCCATCTACAGAAGGTAGCAAAGTCAAACCAACATAGCACTTGTATCTAAAATTTATATAAACTACTATTAAAAATAAGCAGGGGAATTAATAATGGATATGAATCACAAAATACTAAAGCACTTCTGCAGGTAAGACTCAATAAACATATAGAATGGAAACATAAGTACATAAACTCCAAGTTCCAGAATATATATCTCTTAACACTTTATAGAATATGAACATATAGACTGCCTTGGCTAAAAGAAAGCAAGGGATGAAAGAGACAAACCTAAAGGATCAATACACCATAGATAGTCTGATGAGATATCCCCTATATTTCCTCCCTCCTCCCCAAGGATAAGGTGATCTCCGAAATTCATTTTTACTACGTCAAGAACAGCAAGCTTACTCATTTTATAGGTGCTGTAGATAACATCATACAACAATTGTGAACAATAGAAAGGAGTATAATAAGCATATAGCAAACTTAATATGGTTTCAACATTCCACAAAGATATTGAATACATATCCCCTATGGTAAATTCATAAATAACCAATAAGATGATTGTAGAAATAAACCATAAGGAAGAAAACTTAGACATTAATTTCATGTCAAGGCTAATACAAGCAACTGCAAGTCCGCAAGGAGCAGTAATATGCAAACTTTTAAAATTAAGATGCCCTTTCTGTTTATCATGGGAAACAGCATGAAGGTTTAGGGTAAACTATGCCATTCACTTTCAAGTTAAGTCCATGGCGAGAACCACAAGGCAAACTTGTTGGGTAGAGAATGATTATAACATTGATCATTTTTGCTTCCAATAATATGAATAAAAAAGCATCCTAAAAAGTTTTTTCCCTCAACTAGTCCACAATATGAATATTGCATTACATCATTCAGGAAGAAGATTATTACAACCAAGCACAACCCCAATGCAGTTTGATAAATCAATTCGTAATTATCTGGTCATAATTTATCAATGACCGTACTTCACCCATCTATGCCAGCATTTAGGAAACAGCTTAAATTGCGATAGTACTTGGAAGCATAAAGATAAAATCTCTAAGTAATAAAACTCTGAAAGTCCTTACTCGGTTACCAAATCAGTTAGTCCTTTATATGTGATATTTGTTGGTTTGTTGACAGCTTCCATCATCACCTGAAAGAAAAAGGACTAATTTTTTGGGGTATTATTATAATTATTACTAAATATATAAGGTAAAATTATATATTTTTTTGGAGTCGGGTAGGATATTTTTCACCCTAAACCCGAACCCGAATTTAAAAAAAAATTCGACCTGATCGGGTTGGGTCGGATCGGAATTCGTCGGGTTCGGATTCCATGCCCATCCCTAGTTAACGCCGAGTAACCATTTTGTTATAAATCAACAATGTTAGGGACTAATTTGTAATTTTTGAAAATTCAGAGGAAAAATGAAAACTTATTCAAAATTTAGTGACCATTTGTGTAATTTACTCTATTTATTTTGATGTGCAATCGAAATAAAAAACAATAAAAGGTTATGTCACCAATTACTGCTTGAATTAATTATTTGCTAAAATCGGTGCGACCATGGTACCCAACATCACCTACTGCCTGAGCCTTGATGCTAACACATTCAAAACAACTGTTGGCTAAGCTACCTGCCATCCAACTGCTAATGAATATCAATGGTAACAGCTCCAATTCTCATCAATCAAATAACTAATAAAATAAAGAGAAAATAATCTCAGTGATCAAAAATCTCATATAATATACGATTTTAACCAATTTTTTCTGGATTTACCAAAATGACCAACAAAATCGCAATGTGATCGCTAATTCGCAACGCGATCTCCATTATCGCAAATTCGCGTTGCATTTTTGCAATGCGATAGTTGAAAATCGCGTTGCGATGGTCTACAGTGTCGTTGCGATTTTCCCAATTCGCAATGCGAATAAGTAAATCGCAACGCGAATTGGGAAAATCGCAATGCGAATAAGTAAATCGCAACGCGAATTGGGAAAATCGCAATGCGATACTGACTATCGCAATGCGATAATACAAAATCGCAACGAGATACTTACTTTCGCAACGCGATACTGACTTTCGCAACGCGATTCTGACTTTCGCAACGCGATAATACATAATCGCAATGCGATTTTCAAAGCGCCATTAGTATCCTGACCAAGTATTTTATTTTTAAATTCCAAACACGAATATTAATATATTGGAACACTGAACCGTCCACAGTATATCCCGTAATCGCAACTCATAACCTAAAACCTAAAATCACAACTCAGTCCCATCTCCATCTCCATCTCTCACTCTCTCACCCATCTCCGACGAAATTTGTCCCCATCTCCGACGAAATCCGTCTATCTCCATCTCTCAGAGCCACCCTCACAATCAGAAATGGAAAATCAACCAAATCAACCAACGAGGGTTAGTTTTTTTAATTATTTTCTTTTTGAAATTTTTGCATTATTATTAGGTTTTTCATATTGAAATTGATGATAAGTTTACTGGTAATTTCAATAATAGATTAACCATTTCACTTAGATTTCTTATTAAATCAACCGAGAATCGCAACGCGATTTTAGTTTCGCGTTGCGATTCTCTCGTTACGATAGTCAAATTCGCGTTGCGATAGTCATTTTCGTGTTGCGATTTTCATTTTCAGAAACTATTCTTCTTCTGCAAATTGAAACTTGAATGAATTGCATTACTTCAACCAAAAAACAAAGACAAATACGAAATTCACAGTATTGCAAATTTAAGTTTGAAGAATAAACTACTACTCTTTATGTTTATTATTGTTTTTGGTATATCTTCACAGTGTAGTTTTTGGTATATCTAATTTAGTATGTTTATTGTTTTTGTAGAACTTTTATTCGGCTCAATTGACCTTGAGAAATAAAGTCAGCCTGGCCAAAACAATTGTGTCGAAGCTTTCACCTGCACAAAGAAAAATGTTTGAGGATACATGCTTCGGGCCATGGCTGAAAGTACAACATCCCGGTGGAGATGCGATGTTGACACACCTGTTTCTTCAAACCATGACTAGCGATCTACCAGAGACTATACAACGTCGTGATGAAGAGATATGGTTTGATTTTCCACCAGCGTATACGTGTTTTGGGCGGGAGGAGTTTTGCTTAATCATCGGTCTACGCTTCGGACACGATGATGTAGGTCGGTACACTAGACACATTACCCGCCCATCATGGCTATCCCGGGTTTTTCCTGAGCTGGAGAGGCCGAGTCTACACGTAGAAGACCTGACAAGATTGTTGAATAATAAAGACGGTTTTACTCGGATGGATGACGTCGACGTTGTCCGAGTATGCCTTCTAATTCTTTGCATGCCGGCTTTTTAGGCAGAGAGGCCAGACAACCTATTCCAAATGATCTAATCAAATTGGTAGAAGACCTAAATGCGTGGAACCTGTTTCCGTGGGGCTCGTATTTATGGAAAGCTACATGGAATAAGTTATCGTCTGCCTTGGATGATCGAAAAAGTTTGCATGACGATGGTTCCAAATACACTTTGACAGGCTTTATTTGGGCCCTTAAGGTAAGAATTTTTATATGATGTTTCCAAAATTATAAGTAATTATTTAACAATTACTAATGTTTGTTATTATATTGTTTGTAGATTTGGATATTTGAGGCCTTTCCCGCCATGAAGACATATGCAATAAAAACTTCAAATGATATTCCCAGGGCTATTTCCTGGAAGAGGAAACGGACCTTGCAATGGGAAGATTTACTACGGTATACGACAATAAATAATGTAAGTTAACATAAATACTACCATATGTTTATAAACAAGTTATTACTAGTACACGTTTAACTTTGTTTGAGCTTTTATATTGTTAGGAGGCCAACACTCCTCTACAGAGGCTGACACCCACGGAAGCTGAGCTTGCCATTGATTGGTGGCAAGCTAGTAAGCGTTTTTTTGATGGAACGGTTGATGAGCAGCCTCCACTTCGGGAGCCATCACCTCGCCCAGAGCTATCACCTCACCCAGAGCCATCATCTGATCGACCCGGCTATACACCTCCACAACGACAGCCATCACCTATTCTGTCACATCATCGAGCCTCTTCTCCACCATCACCGCAAGATAGGCGACCGGCAAAGATGCCACGATGTTTATCTCCCTGTTCTCCACCTCCACCTCAACGAGATGAGTTAGGGGAGTTACGTGATGAGGTCAATGCCTTGCGTGAGGAGGTCGGTACTTTACGCAAAGACGATGGTGCATGGCGTGTTGAGGTGTCTACATTACGTGGTGAGGTAGCCGCTCTACGTGAGATGGTAGCATCGTTGCAGAATGAGGTTCATACTCTACGCAACGAGGTAAGTTTAAGATTTTTCATACTCGTAATTCATTCGGTTGCTGCCAATACTGCTAAACTGTTTTGTTAGTATTTGTTTTTGGTTTTGTTTTGTCTTTTGGTTGAAGTAATGCAATCCATTCAAGTTTCAATTTGCAGAAAAAGAATAGTTTACTTTCGCAATACGAAAATGACTATCGCAACGCGGAAATGGCTATCGCAATGCGAAATGAAAATCGCAACGACAAAATCGCAATGCGAAATGAAATCGCAACGACAAAATCGCAACGCGAAATGAAAATCGCAATGCGATTTGTGTTTCGCGTTGCGATTTTGTCGTTGCGATTTCATTTCGCGTTGCGATTTTGTCGTTGCGATTTCATTTCGCGTTGCGATTTTGTCGTTGCGATTTTCATTTCGCATTGCGATAGCCATTTCCGCATTGCGATAGTCATTTTCGCGTTGCGATTTTTAGTTTCGTATTGCGAAAGTAAACTATTCTTCTTCTGGAATATTTATATATGTTGTCATTTTAAATGTTTATATAAGTGCTTACTTCTGGAATGTTATCTGAGCATTTTGTGAACTATGATAGAATAATGACTTGGGTGAATACAATGCTAGTTTGAAACATATTTGTCTTTGTTTAATATCATGTCTGTTTATTTACTGATTTATTTATTAATTTTTTTTAGCGGCCCGATAAGGTGGATGCTTTACGTCGGGTTTTCCTTGCACGACGGAGTTCACGCATCAGATGGCGTGGACGTGCTATTACGTCTCCGTTCACCCCAATTGTGCGAAGACTCCGCAAGAAGAAGCCCGACTCACCGGTCATCCCTCAAGAGTCCCCTCCAATCGTTCAAGAGGCCCCTATTCTCCCTCAAGATTCCCCCCCACCGTTCAAGAGGCCACTGTCATCGTTGAAGAGGTCCCTCCCACCATTCCAGAGCCCGATTCACATGGGGTAATATATCGAAGTATTGAGAAACCCCCACCGGTTCCGGACATGATGGATGAGAGTTGGCTCTCGTATGAGTTACCGGCTAGTACCCTTCCGGTATCTGAAGTGGAGAGGAGACAACTACCGGAAACAATTGTGGATAATACCCTTTGGGCTAAGACCGCAGTTGATTTTTATCTACATGAGCGGAGCCAAGGGTGTTACACTGACATCAGCAAACTCAACGATGAAATGTTTTTGTTGCTTGATCGGTCTTGGTGGGGTGTGCTATTAGGGGTTGAAGACATTGGCTATTTGGATGGGGAGGTAAGTCTTATATTTGTCTTATATATGATTTTGATTAATTTGTTTAAAAATTAATGTGATTCACTAATATATGTATTTTTTTTGTAAAACAGCATATCGATGCGTGGGTGTCACGTCTACTAATAATAAGGAAGCTTAGGAAAAATAAAAAAAATTCGCTATATACAATAATGCCGACGGCTTTTCACGCAGTTCACTTGAAGAATCAACGAGATGAATCATTTTTGTTGGGCAATGGACAAGCTAAACTTTATCCTGCATGGTGGGAGGTCGATAAGGTTAGTGTTTATTTTTTAAATTTTTTAAAGGTGTTCATAAATAAGTGCGCAAATAAATGAATTATTACTTATGATCGCAGGTGTTTATCCCTGTTTTGGAACGTCGTCACTGGCTTCTCATCCAACTTTAGCTCCCATCCCTGAAGATAATAGTGTATGACAGCATGATCAATTACATATCACTGTCTGATTTGAGAGATATTTTCAAGGGATGGAGCTCTCATTTGGCTAAATTCTTGGATGAGATTAAGTATTGGAGTCATTCTGGACACAAGAAGCCAAAGAAGTTCAATGTCACAGTTGTCAGAGACGAGACCGCGCCACAACAATCGTCGGGAGCCAGAGGGGATTGTGGTCCTCTCGTATACCTTTTCTTGGCGCGTTTGACGACGGGAAGCACAGAGTTTTTACCTCCCACCGATAGAGATAGAGTTACAGTAGGCTTGTGGTTTCGGTATTATATGGCTAGAGCAATATATTCGAGACGCTGCCTACCTGCATCCGCGTTATGAAAGTGTCCATTGTTAATTGGTAAGTCAAATGCAAGTTTTGTTAACATATATACTCCTTTTGGTTTGAAAATGTTTGGTTAAGTACCTAGAATTCAATAATTTGTTGTTTGTAGGTTTTAGATGTGTAGGAAGTCTTGTTTGAGCAAATGTTTGGTTTCTGCAGGTTAATCCTTAAGTGAGCTGCGTGAAATGGATGTACGGGGTCACAAAGTTGTTAATTCATTGATTCAATAATTGATGAAGAAATAAGAATTATTATTATTTTTTGATTGTTTAATTGATTTGTAAAAGATGATTTGTAAATGTTGATTTGTTTAATTGATGTGTACATAATTTGTGTTGAAATGTAATAGTTGATTTGTTGATTTTCAATCTGCTTTATGTTGAAGGCAAAACAGACTATCGCAACGCGAAATGGCTATCGCAACGAGAAAATCGCAATGCGAAATGAAAATCGCAACGAGAAAATCGCAATGCGATTTTCATTTCGCATTGCGATTTTCTCGTTGCGATAGCCATTTTCGCGTTGCGATAGCCATTTTCGCGTTGCGATAGTCAAATGAATGTCTAATAAGTGATAACAACTGAACAGATCATAGCAATGTTCAAACTCAAGTTACTAATACATGCCTAACTGAAAATATTAAAAGTGCACACATAAAATACACATAATGCAAGTTTTGTTAACATATATACTCCTTTTGGTTTGAAAATGTTTGGTTAAGTACCTAGAATTCAATAATTGTTAAAAGTTTATGCATGTTAATCCTCGTTGCCTTTTTCATTTCGCATTGCGATTCTATCGTTGCGATTTGCATTTCGCATTGCGATGGTCAAATGATTGCCTTTCGCAACGCGATTCTGACTTTCGCAACGAGATAATACAGAATCGCAATGCGAGTTTCAAAGTTCGCAAAAGGTTTTAGTTTCGCAAGCAAATTTTTTTGTGTATATATCTACGCAGCAGCAACAACTCATAACCTAAATCCCTAAATCGCAACTCATTCCATCTCCATCTATCACTCTCTCCGGCGACATCTGTTCCTATATCCAACGACATCCTTCCCCATCCGGCAACAGGTCTTAGTTTCGCATCTCGTTTGTTTAGTTACAACCATTAAATCATCTAATGTTGATCATGTTTGGATAGATTTGTGTTTTGGAGGGTCATGGGAGAATGTTCATGGTGTTTTACAATATATGCCTTTACCCATGAATCTTCAACTAAAACTGTCATTAAAGAAGTTAACTTATGAAACCCTAATGTTACGTATTTCAAAGAAATTGAATTTAGAGCCCCTAAGTGGATTTAGGCTATCTTATCAGAGAAATGGTAAAGTTTATTTGTTAACCGACAATAAAGATGTTGAACGATTCATTGCCTTACATTAATGTTTCAAGTGATGATGTTACATTGTATGTTGTTGAACCTAGAAGTAGTATTGTTGGGTCAGTAGCGGGGTAGTAATCAACTAAGTGGGTCTCAAAACCCACAACCTTTCTCTAATCCAAATCCAAATCAACTTTCAGCACCAAATTCCTGTTTTCGTATTGACCAATTAGACGATGATGAGCCAAGAGAAAAAATTGTGAGTACTAGTCAGTATTCGAAATTTGATCTTGGTCAATACCCGGACTTTGATATTGGTCAATACACGGATTTTGATGATGTTCAGAAGAAGAAACAGACCCTGCGTGTAATGATTTTGATATTGGTCAATACCCCGAATTTTGATGATGAAACACCCGTTGCCGAGGAAGATGTTGTTGATGATAATGAGGAGGAAGTTACGACTGTGAATGAACATGTTGAACATCCATTCTGTAATTCATATAATCCTGAATAAGAAAAAGAAGAAGAAAAAGAAGAAGAAAAAGTCCCCGAAGAAAAGAAAATGCCACGGGAGTATAACTGGAATATGCCAGAATTACTTCAGCTACCGGAAGAATAGTTGGCAAAGAAAGCAGTTGATTGTTACACAAAAGTTATTCGTATCAAGAAAGATGATTGTTTTGATACAAAGGAAGACTTGAAGATAGCTTTGTATACGAAATGTGTGGAAAATGGCTATCAACTAAAAGTTAACAAATCAAGCAAAGATCGTTTCGAAACAAGGTGTACGATTGACAAAAACTGTACGTGGCGTATGATTGCAAAGAGGATAAAAGATTGCGCAATGTTTCAAGTTAGGACTTTTATTGATAAACATACATGTTCAAGAACCCAAGTTTTTCCTCACCATAGACAGGCAAACAAAAAGGTGTTGGGTGGTTTTCTGGCTGAGTTAATGTTTTTGAATGGCAGGGTATATCGGGGACATGAAATTATGACTGACATGAATGCTCGGTTCAAGATTAGTATATCATATTCTCAAGCTTGGAGAGCCAAATGTTATGCCTTGGAATTGTTGAGGGGGTCGCCAGAAGCATCGTTTGCCCAACTGTCGGCTTATTGTCACAATTTAAAGCTGAAAAATCATGGGTCGGTAACTCATATCAAAACAGATAGAGATGGATGCTTTGAGTTGCTGTTTATCGCCATTGGTGCTGTGGTTAGTAAATCAATATAATTCTGTTGACTCATTTCTATTAGTTACATGCATTTCACATTTAAATGATTATATTTCTTGTGTATATTATTTTGTAGATTCATTCGTTTATTACTTGCATGCGCCCAGTTATTATAGTTGACGGAGCACATTTGAAAGGTCGTTACCTTGGAGTAAACTTATTAGCAGTAGCCATGGATGCTAACAATGGGATATTGCCAATAGCTTACGGGGTTGGCAAATCTGAAACCTCTGATTCATGGACATGGTTTATGGGGCATCTTAGGGATTGCATAGGTCCTATTAGCAATCTGACAATCATATCCGATAGGGCAAACTTAATTGACAACGCTGTTAGAAGGTGTTTCCCAGATGCTTTTCATGGACTTTGTGGTGTTCATTTGTGTAGAAATCTAAAATCAAGGTCTGCTGGTATAAAAAAGCACAAATGGACATACTGGAAGGCTGTAAAGGCTTATCGGGAAGTGGATTTCAATAAGCATATAAACTGTTTAAGACGTGTTTTGCCTCAGTGTGCTCAAACACTAGAAGATGTCGGGTTTGAAAGATGATCAAGAGTACATCAACTTGGAGCAAGATATGGTTTCATGACGTTTAATAGTGCAGAATCAATTAACGCTCTAAGTCGTCATTCCCGGAAATTACCCATTACTATGTTAATGGAGGTTTTTCGAGCCTCTATTCAACAGTGGTACTACAAGAAAAGAAACCATGCATGTATTATTTCTTTGAATTCGTAACTTATCATATATTTTACTAAGTATTATTTATTTAAATTTACAGGAACATTGGAACATCGTGTTACACCATGGACTGAAAAAAAGATAACGAAACGTGTTGTGAAGTCAACGTCATGGAGAGTTGAACCATGTTCAAACACTTTGTTTGAAGTACTGGATAATAACTTAAATGGGCTTGTCGATCTAAATGCAAGGACGTGTAGTTGTATGAAATGGCAAACATCTAGTTATCCGTGTGACCATGTTATAAAAGTTGCTCTTCATCTAAACCAAGATGATTCAAGCACATACGCTATGGATTGCTACACTACAGAAGTATATCGACAGACTTATGTCGAGATTGTCTACCCTATTTCACATCCTTCTGAGTGGGACATACCAGATTACTTACAAACAGTTTTTCCACCAGCCATGGACAGAAGGCTACCTGGCCGACCAAAAAGTCACGATCGTATACCGTCTAAGGGTGAAGAGAAGAAGAGATCGACATGTAGTCGGTGCAAGGAAAGTGGTCATACAAGGTTGACATGTGGATCACCAGTGCCATCACAATCATCTTTTCCTCTACCAAAATATGGATCATCATCAAAATCCAAAGCTCATATGGTGTCAAGAAAAAGGCAATCAAAATCGCAATCATCTTTAAAATCCCAATCACAACTGGCTTCACCTTTTGGGACTGTTAACATAGGTGATTTTTAAATGCAAACGTTGTATTATGTAGATTTTATATGTGAACTTTTAACATTTTCAGTTAGGCATGTATTAGTAACTTGAGTTTGAAAATTGCTATGATCTGTTCAGTTGTTATCACTTAATAGGCAATCATCTTAATGTCTATCGCAACGCGGAAATTACTATCGCAATGCGAAATGAAAATCGCAACGAGAGAATTGCAATGCGAAATGAAAATCGCAACGCTAATTTCGCAATGCGAAATGAAAATCGCAACGCTAATTTCGCAATGCGAAATGAAAATCGCAACGAGGGAATCGCAATGCGAAATGAAAATCGCAACGCGAATTTAATTTCGCGTTGCGATTCTCTCGTTGCGATTTCATTTCGCATTGCGATAGTACTTTTTGCCTTCAACATAATACAGATTGAAATCAACAAATCAACCATTACATTTCAATCAATTAAACAAGCACAAATAAGAATTATGTTAACATCAATTAAACAAATCAACTTTTACAAATCACCTTTTACAAATCAATTAAACAATCAAAAAATAAGCAATAATTATTAGAGAAAATAACACTTCTACTATTGAATCAACTTTTGCAGCCATACATCATTTTCACGCAGCTCACTTCTGAGATTAACCTGCATAAACCAAACATTTGCTCAAACAACACTTTCTACACATCTAAAACCTACAAACAGCAAATTATTGAATTCTAGGTACTTAACCAAACATTTTCAAACCACAAGCCTATAAACATACCAATTGTTTATGGACATTTTTATAACGCGGATGTAGGTAGGCAGCGTCTCGTATATATCGATCTAGCCATATAATGTCGAAACCACAAGCCTACTACAGCTCTATCTATATCGGTGGGAGGTAGATACTTTATACTTCCTGTGATCAAACGGTCCAACGCCAAGCATACGAGAGGACCACAATCCCCTCTGGGTCCTTTCGTTTGTTGTGGTGCGGTCTCGTCTCTGCTAACTGTAATATTGAGCTTCTTTGGCTTCTTGTTTCCAGAACGAGTCCAATAATTTATCGCATCCAAGAATTTAGCCAAATAAGAGCTCCATCCCTTAATAATATCTCTTAAATCAGCCAATGATATGTAATTTATCATGCTGTCATATACTATTGCCTTAAGGGATGGGATCTGAAGCTCGACGAGAAGCCAATGGTTACGTTCCAAAACAGGGATAAACACCTGCAATCATAAGTAATAATTCATTCATTTGTGCACTTATTTATGAATACCTTTAAACTCAATCTAAAATAAACACTAACCTTATCGACCTCCCACCATGCAGGATAAAGTTTAGCTTGTCCATTGCCCAACGCAAATGATTCATCTCGTTGATTCTTCAAGTGAACGGCGTTAAAAGACGTCGGCATAATTGTATATCGTGTATTTCTTTTATTTTCCTTAAGTTTCCTAATTATTAGAAGACGTGACACCCACGCATCGATATGCTGTTTTACAAAAAAAGACATATATTAGTAACTTACATAAATTTACAAAAAAAATAATCAAATTAAAATATAAGAAAAATATAAGACTTACCCCTCCATCGAAATAGCCATTGTCTTCGACACCTAATAATACGCCCCACCAAGACCAATCAAGCAACAAATAGATATCATCATTGAGCTTGCATATGTCAGTGAAACACCCCTGGCTTCGCTCATGTAGATAAAAATCAACTGCGGTCTTAGCCCAAAGGGTGTTATCCAGAATTGTGTCCGGTAGTTATTTCCTCTCCTCTTCAGATACCGGTATGATACTGGCCGGTAACTCATACGAGAGCCAACTTGAATCCATCATGTCCGACACGTCAGAGGGTTTCTCAAGAATCCTACATATGACGCCATGTGAATCGGGCTCTTGAATGGTGGGAGGGACCTCTTCAACGATGACAGTGGCCTCTTGAACGGTGGGAGGGGACTCTCGAGGAATGATAGGGGCCTCTTCAACGATAGGAGTGGACTCTTGAGGGATGACAGGCGAGTCGGGCTTCTTCTTGCGGTGTCTTCGCACTATTGGGGTATACGGAGACTTAATAGCACGTGCACACCGTCTGATGCGTGAACTCTGTCGTGCAAGAAAAACTCGACGTAAAGCATCCACCTTATCGGTCCGCTAAATAATTAAATACAAATATCAGTAAATAAACAGACATGATATTTAAACAGTGAAAACAAAGATAAATATATTTCAAACTTTCAACCAAAAGACAAAACAAAGACAAATACTAACTTCACAGTGTTAAAGTAAAAAGTTTAGCAGTTTTGGCAGCAACCGAATAAATTTACTAAGCAATCTAAGTGAAATGGTTAATTTAAGTGAAATTACGAGTAAATTTATCATCAAGTTAAATATGGAAAATCTTAAACTTACCTCGTTGCGTAGAGTATGAACCTCATTCTGCAACGATACTACCATCTCACGTAGAGCGGCAACCTCACCACGTAAAGTAGACACCTCCACACGCCATGCACAATCGTTATCGAGTAGAGTACCGATCTCCTCACGCAAGGCATTGACCTCATCACGTAACTCCCTTGACTCATCCCGTGGAGGTGGAGAATAGAGAGATAGAAGTCGTGGCATCTTTGCCGGTCGCCTATCATGAGGTGATGGTGGAGAAGAGGCTCGATGATGTGACGGGATAGGTGATGGCTCTCGTTGTAGAGGTGTATAGTCGGGTCGATCAGGTGATGGATCTGGGTGAGGTGATGGCTCTCGAAGTGGAGCAAGTGGAGGCTGCTCATCATTCGTGCCATCAAGAAAACGCTGACTAGCTTGCCACCAATCAGTGGCAAGCTCAGCCTCCGTGGGTGTCAGTCTCATTAATGGAATGTTGGCCTCCTAAAAATATAAAAACTCAAACAAAGTTAAACGTCTACTATTAATAACTTGTTTATAAATGATAGTATTTGTGTTAACTTACATTATTTATTGTCGCATATGGTATTAAGTTTTCCCAATCCAAAAGACGTTTCCTCTTCCAGGAAATAGCCCTAGGAATATCATTTGAAGTTTTTATTGCATATGTCTTCATGGCGGGAAAGGCCTCGAATATCCAAATCTACAAACAATATAATAACAAACATTAGTAATTGTTAAATAATTAATTATAATTTTGAAAACATTATATAGAAATTCTTACCTTAAAGGCCCAAACAAAGCCTGACAAAGTGTATTTCGACCCATCGCCCCCGCAAACTTTTGCGGTCATCAAAGGCAGACGACAACTTAGTCCAGGTAGCTTTCCATATATACGAACCCCACGGAAATAGATTCCATGCATTTAGGTCCTCTACCAATAATATTAGCTCCTGAGGAATAGGTTGTCTGGCCTCTCTGCCTAAAAAGCCGGTATACAAAAGTAGTAGAAGGCATACTCGGACAACATCGACGTCATTCATCCGAGTAAAACCATCTTTCTTATTAAACAATTTCTTCATGTCGTCGACGTGTAAGTTCGGCTTCTCTATTGACTCATCAGGAAAAACCCTGGATAACCATGATGGGCGGGTGATATGACGAGTGTACCGGCCTACATCATCGTGTCCGAATCGTAGACCAGTGATTAAGTAGAACTCCTTCCGCCCAAAACAAGTATACGCCAGTGGAAAATGAAACCATATCTCTTCCTCACCACATTGTATACTATCGGGTAGATCGCTAGTCATGGTCTGAAGCCACAAATGGGTCAAACTAGCATCTCCACCCAGATGCTGTACTCTCAGCCATGGCTCGAAGCAGGTTTCTTCAAACAATTTTCTTTGTGCAGGTGAAAGCTTCGAAGCAATTGTAGTGGCTAGGCTAACTTTATTCCTTAATGTCAATGAAGCCGAAAAAAATTTCTACAAAAAAACAATAAACATACCAAGTTAGATATACCAAAAACTACACTGTCAAGATATACCAAAAACAATAAACATAAATAGTAGTTTATTCTTGAAACTAAAATTTGCAACACTATTTTTTCTTTTGGTTGAAATGAAAATCGCAACGAGATAATGAGAATCGCAACGCGGAAATGACTATCGCAACGAGAGAATCGCAACGCGAAATGACTATCGCGACGAGAGAATCGCAACGCGAAATGAAAATCGCAATGCGATTTTTGTTTCGCGTTGCGTTTTTTATTTCGCGTTGCGATAGTTATTTCCGCGTTGCGATTTTCATTCTCGAAACTATTCTTCTTTTGCATTACTTCAACCAAAAGACAAAACAAAAACAAATACTAACTTCACAGGCTAAACAGTTTAGCAGTATTGGCAGCAATCGAATGAATTTAATAAGAAATCTAAGTGAAATGGTTAATCTATTATTGAAATTACCAGTATACTTATCATCAATCTCAATATGAAAAACATAAAATAATGCAAAAATTTCAAAATAAAAATAAAAAAAACTAACCCTCGGAGGTTGATTTTCCATTTCTGAATGATTGTGAGGGATTTTTGACTGTGAATGGTTGTGAGGGATTTCGCCGGCGATGGGGACGGAAATCTTCGGAGATGGGGACGGATTTCGCCGTAGAGAGTGAGAGATGGAGATGGGACTGAGTGTTGTGATTTTGGGTTTGAGGTTATGAGTTGCGATTACTGTGGACGGTTCAGTTTCCGATTTATTAAGAAAAAATTCGTGTTTGGAATTTGAAAAAAAATACGCGTTAATACGAATGGCGCTATGTAAATCGCGTTGCGAAAGTCAGAATCGCGTTGCGAAAGTCAGTATCTCGTTGCGATTTTGTATTATCGCATTGCGATAGTAAGTATCGCATTGCGATAGTCAGTATCGCATTGCGATTTTTCCAATTCGCGTTGCGATTTACTTATTCGCATTGCGAATTGGGAAAATCGCAACGACACTGTAGACCATCGCAACGCGATTTCCAACTATCGCAACGCGAAATGCAACGCGAATTTGCGATAATGGAGATCGCGTTGCGAATTAGCGATCGCATTGCGATTTTGTTGGTCTTTTTGGCAAATCCGGAAAAAGTTGGTTAAAATCGTATATTATAAGGCATTTTTAATCACTGAGGCGATTTTCTCTAAAATAAAAATAGATTATTGCCCTAAAAATTATATTGAAAATGGTTAGTAATCATATAGTGAATGTATATTCATTAATCATGTTACTTTTTAATGACATGATCAACAGAAACCCTAAAACATTATTTAAATGAAAAAGACAATGAAAGATAGTTTATCGATTAAACTTTAATTTTCTTCAAACAAGTGTTCAATAAATTGAAAACGTTTGTCTTCCTCCGTAAATCTATGTCGATTGTCAATAACGTCGACCGATATCACAGGAAATGTTTGGTTATATTGATTGGTAAAGTGAACGGCAGTAGACGGTGGTAGGATGGAAATTTTGATGGTTTTGGTCTGATTTTTGGGATAGAGATGTGTATGTCTCGTATTCTTTGTTGCATGGTTATTTATAATATCTTGAACAGGTGTCGATTGAGATTATCGCAACGCTGGTGTTGACTGGATGTCCTAAGAAGTACTGACTTATACTAGTTTGTCATGAAACTAGACCACATGTATCAACAGATGGTCATTGATGATCATATATAAGATGTGTTCGAAGTTGTAAGTGCTCGACACTTAATCGCCTGTGATCGTTCGCGGGAATTATTCCACAGGTTATGTCAATAAAAAGTCTGGGTTAAAAGCACCATTAACGTTGAGAAATTTCCATGCCAAACATGCAGAAATTAACCAAAGGAAATTGATAAAAAAAGAGATGGTAAATAATGTTAAGTATGCAATCAATGACTATTTAAAAAAAATGTTTCTGTTGTTTATGACCTTGTTATTGTATCAGCTCTAGATTCATGAACTCATAGAAGACATGCACAAGTACATATGAAATGATTCCATAATTCTAGTGTGTGCGTGCATGACTGATACTGCAGTTCACAACCTTTTCAATACAAATTGTTTTCATAAATTATAAAAAAAAAAGTCATCCTAAATCAAAAGAAAAAGATAGATATATAATTTTACACAAAAGATCCTTAATAAAAAGAATTGAGAACAAAGAACAAATTTATTATAATCAATGACAATATTATAAGAGAAATACGAAATACGCTATCATGCTGAAAGACTTTAAAAAGTTTGAGTCTATGTATCTAATTACAAATCTCTATTTTCTCTTAATTTTAATTTTTGATCAAACAAATTGCACAACAAACTTATCAAACTTCACCAATTAAAATCCAAATCTTTAACAAATATTACCATCAATACTTCAACAGTACTTCAACAGTAGTAAAAAAATCCAGCCCAAAATCCAATTTAGAAAGTTCAAATTTTTTACATGAAAAAGTATAAATCATCCTATGAACCTTGATGAAATATTAAGCATGGAAGAGAATGTTAAAATCAATTAATCTTGCATGCAGAAGCAATTAACACATAAGGATTTTGATAGGGTAATTAAATCAACCAAATCAAGCTCATGGCATAATTATTAAGAAATACAGTAAAATAAATGAAAACTTACTCGATTATTCCATTATGATAGTTGAATATCCCAAAAGCAAGAAATAATAAATGTTATACAATTCCAATACTGCATAATCCTCAGTTTGTCTTGTGATGATATCAAGACTTGTTTGATTCTTGATAAAAGAATCAGAACCCAAAACAAAGAGTGTTATTGTTTTCTTTTAAGAGAAAAAGAAAGAGCATTTTAAAAAAATGTATGCTATGTGAGCTTTTAAAAAATTGATTCTACTATGTTTTTTAAATCACAAAATAACCGAAAGGCCAAAATAACTTAATACCCATCTACTTTTCAGTTACACATAACACCACTCAAACTTATATTTTCGCGGTATGGGACGAATGGATTTACACCCGATAATTACCTCCTCAATACTACACTAATAATCATTGTGTGTACAACAACAACAACAATGATCAATTACTTAAATTATATGTTAGAAATCAAAATTTCTAACATTCTCCCACTTGATTCATATATGAGAAGTATATAACATATTACATAATTTGAGCTCACTTAAATAATATAATATACAAATCACAATTTTGTAAGAACTAAACCGACCAAATCATGGCGGTCACAGGCCTAGCAAAAGTCTCAATTCCTTCCATGTATTACAAGTCAATCTAATTCAAATAAACACAATTTAATAAGATAAACACCCAAAAATATCTTATACGACTATGTCTTAAAATAAGATCCAACATCTATAATCATAACAAAATATGCACAACTGAAATATGATTCATAGATAAGAAAAGTCCAAACAAACATCGATATCTAGAGTATCAAACAAACATAAATGTGCAAGACATATATTCATACATGTATGACTAATCATCCGCTATACAAGGACTTCACGATTACTCCCATTTCACTAACAGGGCCAATAAATGTCTTAGGAACTAGTCCTTTAGTCAACAGATCCACAATAATATCATTGGTGCCAATGTGCACTATTTGAACTCTTTGATTTTGCACCTCTTCTTTGACAGATAGATACTTTAAATTCATATGTTTGGCACCTCTGGAGTATCTATCGTTCTTAGAGAAGAATACATCTGTCGCATTATCACAATAAATCCTCAACGGTTTAGCAATGGTACTAATGATGCCTAAACCAATAACAAAATTGTGTAGGCATAACGATTGAACTATAGCTTCAAAGCATGTTACAAATTCAGCCTCCATAGTGGAAGTAGCAATGATAAATTGCTTATCATTATTCCATGAGATAGCTACATCAGCTAGAAGGAACACATAGCCGAATGTGAACTTTTGAGTATTCGAACATCCGACATAGTCTGAGTCCGAGTAACCAACAAACTCAAGGTTACTAGTTCTTATATATATGAGCATGTGATCTTTAGTACCTTGCAAGTACCTTAAAACTGTCTTTGCAGCTCTCCAATGGACCAGTCCAGGATTTGATTGATAACGACCCAACATACCGACCGCAAGCTATATCCGACCTAGTATAGGTCTGAGCATACATTAAACTCCCGAGTAAATAAGCATAAGGGATATTATCTATTTCTTTGCGCTCAATGTCGTTCTTGGGACATTGGGACATACTGAAATTATTTTATTTCTGGATGAGAACTAACCTAGGTGTACATGATTCCATCTTAAATCTTTCTAGAACTTTGTTGATGTAAGCCTTTGGAGACAATCTAGAAATTCCTTGTAATCTATCCCAATCACATAGGAACCTCACCCATATCATTCATCTCAAAGTTCCTAAAAAGGTAGCCCTTAACATCATGCAATAACCCACGATCACTAGTGGTACCATGCCCAATCCTAAAATCAAATCCTAAAACATCTAACCTAGAAACATAAATAAGATTTCTAGAGCAATCTGGAACATACAGACACTTCTCTAGATTAAGGCAATAGCTCGTATCTAACACAATTCTACATGTCCTTACACCTTCAATTATAGCCTTCATCATGTTTCCCATAAATAGAAAGCTTTCACTTTTCGGCATTCAGTGGATATTTATATAACCCTACATAACATTAGAAACATGAGTGGTTGTACCAGTATCAAGCCACCAAGTATTAGAAGGTACCTCAATCAAATTTGATTCAAAGCATACGAAATCAAAATGTATACCTCTCTTTTCAAACCATGTTTTCCTCTTTGGGCAACCAGTTCTTGTGCTCAGGTTTGTTGCAAAAAAAAACATTTCAGTATCTTTTCAACTCCTCATACCCTTTACTGGGATGAACCTTAAATGATTATTTTTCCTTGTTCTTCTATTTCTTACTTGGAGCTTTACAGCCACTAGAACTAGCGTTTGAATTACCACAATAGGCAAAGTTAGTTTGGGGAAGTTTAACCTTAAGGTCTTACCTTTACCTTGCCTCATCTTGCAATAGCATGGCCTTAGTATCCGAAAAAGACCATTTTTCCTTAAGTCGGTTGTATGTTCTTCAAAATTGCTTGAAATCATCACCCTTACATGATTTAAACATGAACTCAACCAAAACCCTCTCACCAATATCCATATCCAAACTTTTAAACCAGTTGTAGGTACTCACTATATGAGTAATGCGTTCTTCCATTGATTGAACTTTAGTGTACTCTCTATTAGATAAATCATCAATAAGAGCAGCAACAACAAACTTATCTACAATGTCTTTTATAGTACACTTCTTAATTTAAAATACAAATTCCCTCACATTCTCAGTCTTGGGCCGGGAAGGCTTAATATTAGGCTCTATACTAAGCTTAAGAAAGCTCATCATAAGCCTATTTATCTCTCCCAGTTCTCCCACAGTTTCTTGTCTACCTCCAGACTAGTATCGGTCGGTTTAGTGGGCTCATCCATAACTAGAGATAAATCGAATCCTAAAAGGCTAACATTTAGCTTGACATATTTGATCCAATCATCATTGTTCTACCCATTAAATTTAATACCATTGGCAGTCATATTTGACATAGTGGTTATAATATCCCAAAATTAGGGTTAGTGACTAAATTGAAATGTTCTAAAATTTAATGACCAATCTTAGAAAAGATTAAAAGTTTAGGGACTTAAATGAAAAGTGTTGATGTTGGATTTAATAACAAAGTTTGAAAGTAATAAGGGTAAAATGGTCTTTTCTAAGGAAGGATTTTATTTCTCCCTTTATATAGGAGAGCAATATGTGGTAATAGAAAGAAAGGAAAGAAAATTTTGGAGCTTGTTTTATCTTCTTCCTCTTCTCTTCTCGTAAGCTCCATGGCAAAGGTAAGTTGGTTCCAAGTTGATTTATTCTTTCGTTTTAAAGTTGGTTTTGATTCTTAGAGTGATAGAAAAGATTAAGGAAAGCCTAATATGGATTAAAACTCAAAGATTATTAAGTTATGAGAGATTGAAAATAAGAGGTTTCAAATTGAAATCTTGGAAAAGAGTTAGTAATTGAAGTTGGAAGTTAAATTTGACTTGTCATCAAGCTAATTAGGAAGTATGAGGTATTAAAATTAAATTTAGAACATGTTGGAAATTTAGTGTGAATCTTGAATGCCATGTAAAGGATAAAATTTTAAGTTTAAAGAATGAGAATAGAGTATTATAGTGAGTAGAAGTATGAGTTGTAAGTATTTGAAATGAAAGGTATATTAAAGGTCATAGGGGTACCGATACCCCCCAGTTGGGTACCGATACCCCCTTGAACGAAAAATTACAGAATGTCATGAGGGTACCGATACCCCTAGTAGGGTATCGATACCCCAAGTAAGATCGATCAAGGGAAAAATAAGAGATCGAATTGACTAGTGAGGCCAGGTGAGTGCATATTAGATATATATGATGTTTAATTGAAATAAGACTTGTGACAAGTCTATTTCCGATATTATGCATGAATTCATGAACTTGAGTATGTGTTTGTTATGGGTGTATGAGTAATATGTTTTGTATGTGTGACATGATTTGTATGAATTTATGTTAGTGTGATAAGATATGAGAACATGTATAAATAATATATATGTTTACATAAATTATATGATGATAAGAATAGATATGAAATTATATGAGTATAAAGGATAAGTCATGTGATAAGATTTATGTAATTTATGGAAATGAAAATATATGGATATGAAGAGTTGTAAGAGAACAAATATGAGTTATATGATCAATTATGAGAATTAGTATTTAGATATTATATGATTTATGAGAATTTAGAAAACTAGACAAGATTGAATTATAAAATGAACTGGGAATAATATATCACTTAGTAAACTTGTATATAAAGTGATATACACATAAATAAGATATATGTTTATAAATATGACATATGTTATGTAATATAAGTGCATACCAAGAAATAAAGAATAAGATAGATGATACGATATAAATTATATCATGAATTAGTGATGTAGGAATGCGATATAAATATGCAATAAAAATATGTGTATATGATAAATATAAACATATGAGAACAAGAGATAAATTATATGAGAAGATTTATAGGCTTAAATGAAGCCATAGGAAGATGTTATAGGAGATATTTGATGATAATTTATGAGAATACATGTATATGTGATAAACTATGTGAAACTGAACTAAAGAATATATGAAATTAGTATATAAATGATGTGAGTATAAAAGTACAAACCATAATGTTGAAAACATTTTGATATTTCGATATAACAAATTAAGATAAATGAATTTTAAGATTTTCCAAAAAGATTTTCTAAGTATATTCGATATAATTATTCGAATATCAAAATATTACTCCAAATCTTTCAAAAGTCATTTTTAATCCTTACTCAAGTGTAAATTAAGTTTAATCTTAAAATTATTTCAAAATAATTTTACAAAGTATTTCGAACCGTTTCAAAGCCAAAAATTCCAGAATGTCCAGAGGGAACCAATTCCCCCCCAAGGGGGTACCGATTCCCCCTGAATGGTTTGGCTCCGAGAAAAACAGAATGCTTGGAGGGAACCGATTCCCCTAAGGGGTATCGATCCCCCCTTGTTCAACAGTCGAAATATTTGAATTTTACACTTAGGAATCGATTCCCTATGAGGGGGTACGATTCCCCCACGCTCCAAGCAGAAATATTAATTGTTTTCACACTTAAACGGCTTCAATAACTTCATTAATGATCCCCAACGTTCAGAAGTGATTCAAGGAGTATTTAAACAAGCTTAGAAGCCTTTGATCAATAACATTTATCAAGAAATCATAGAGAAACAAGAGAGAAAGCATCAAACACCAAGTTTGTGCAAATCAAGCCAATTTTCCTTTCAATATTCATTTTGCTTTCAAGAACACCATTTGTGCTCATTTGTAATTATTTTTGAGTGTTCTTTTCTTGTTCTAGAATTGTGCAAACATCTTACCTTGTGAGATTTTCCTTGTAAGTTTGCAAATTTGTGTATTTCTCTTTGAAAAAGAGTGTGCTCAAGAATTTGGGTATAATTCTTGATGGAGTTGTAAGGTTACTCTTTGTCCTCAAAAGAAAGAACAAATTAGTGAATTTGTTGGAAAATCCTTAGTGTGGATAGCTAAGGTAGTGGACGTAGACTTTGGTTGAGAAAGTCGAACCACTAAATCGTTGTGCAATATTTTCAATTTTCTACAAAAGCTTCCACCAAAATTTTAATTGCCAATTCACCCCCTCTTGGCCATTTCCATCAATCGATTAACTCAACACATAAGTTATATGATATGCGATAAGTTATTATATGTACATGATGTATGTTATGAGATGTGATCTATGTGATTACAGGAGAAATGATAATAACAATATGAGTATATGTACATGTGAACTATATGGAAATGAACTACGTGACTATGTGTGATTTTATGGAAATCTGATAATGAGTTATGTGGAAGAACTATGAGACTATATGTATATGTGAATGTGAGATAATCTAAATATTAATGCACATTATGTGTCAGAGAGCTAGAGGTATAGTTGGCATGCAAGAGTCGAGGGTCTACGCGGTCCTTCTGGACATATATTATTTGGAACATGTATGAGGTCTTTTGAGACACATATTTGGTCCTTGGCATATGTATATGATTCTTAAGGAATTTTCTATGTGGTCCTTAGGGACATTTTATATGGAAATTTGGTGCAATTCTACGCGGCACTTCGGTGCAACTCTACGTGGCACTTTGGTGCATTTATATGAGCTGCGGTGACAATATTAGTGCACAACCTCTAGAGACTCACATATCTATAGTTCTCACATATGTACATGGGCTAATCAAGAGATAATAACAAATATATGTTGTGATATGATAAATGTTATAGAAAGGACATGATGAGATATATGTATAATATATGATTAAAAAGGTTAAGTATATGTGCTATGTGATTAAATGATAAGTGACTAATGATGAGATATATATGCATGTATTTCTTATTAGATAATCTGATATGATTTATGATGATGCCTGTATTGCTTGGTTAATTGAATCATATGTTGATTAAAAGAATAGATATAAGAGGATATAATTATAAGATAAATGATAAGAATATGATAGTGGAATAAGGTTAGAGATGGAAATAATGTGTGATATGTATATGTGTATAGTACGTTATATATAATGTTATATTGTTTTGATGTGGTATTATAAGATGATTTGGTCATGTATGTGTAAATAGTTAGAGTTCTTTTATAATTTTAATGCCTCACTAAGTCATAGACTTAGCGTGTGATTGTTTCACACGTAGGTTACAGAAACGAGAAGAGAAGCTAAGAAGAGCAAGACAGGTTAGCACCTTCCTTACGAATATCAGATCAGCAACATATGAAGTATATATATTTTATATTATAGAATTTAGTTGGCATGTAGTTACAAGATTTAGATTGAATATGCTCTGATTGGGTTGTAAAACAATTTGATTATATTTATTTCTAAAAAGTACTCACTTTCTCAAATGATGAATTTAAGATTTTGGGGGATTTGTAAAGAAAAGAGTTTTGAAAAGTCAATGTGACACCTCGAACTCGGATCCGGGTTGAGGGTGTTACAGTGGTGACCATTATAAACATTTACATCTTACATATTAATTGCTTTGAATTTAAACCACAATTCTGACTATAACATATACCAAAACATTGCATTTAAATTCACCTTTGGGCTAAATCTAAACACAACCAACAATAATCAAACATGCATATTCTTATAACATATATAAGGTCAATCATTAATTTTACTTTAACATACAAGTCAACTTTGGATGTAACTTATATATTAATTAAACAAAGTTCATAACCTACTTCAATTGTTATTAACCATGAGTAAGATATACCTTTGGATAATCGTATAACTACATGTTAATAACTATAAATGTTTATTATTCTTAAATGTCATTTATGATGCTACATCAAATAAACATTCATAAACATAATATAAATCATTTAATGAATTTCGAGTGGGCCACTTTGGTGCCTAATGAACTCACTAAAATATTAAAGATCTAAATCATGATACAAAATTATTTGTTGTGATCCTACACTTGCCACGACAACGTCATTAACTCTACTTGCCTTGGCAACTTCACTTGCCATGACAACGTCATTAACTCTACTTGCCTTTACAACTTCACTTGCCATGACAACGTCATTAACTTTACTTGCCACGATAACGTCATTCACTTTCAAACCGGGATCATATCATTGTTCCTTATCAATTAACAATCAATCTAACATCAATATCATAATAAATAGTCAATTTGCCTTTACAACTTCACTTGCCATGACAACGTCATTAACTTTACTTGCCACGATAACGTCATTAACTTTCAAACAGGATCATATCTGTTCCTTATCAATTAACAATCAATCTAACATCAATATCATAATAAATAGTCAATTGCAACTTCAATGAGAAAATACCCAAATTTCTTATGAAACCTTTAATAAGAAAAACACTCAAATTTCTTATGAAACCTTTAACAAGAAAAAATACCAAAATTTCTTATGAAACCTAAATTGGTGATTTAATTCCTATCAAACATGGCTCTGAGGCCAAATATTGTTAAAATCAATTAATCTTACATGCATAAGCAATTAACACATAAGGATCTGATAGGGTAATTAAATCAAACAGATTAAGCTCATGGCATAATATTAAGAATTACAGTAAAAGAAATGAAAACTTACTTGATGGTTTCATTATGATAGTTGAATATCTCAAAAGCAATAAATAATAAATGTTATCAAATCCCAATACTGTATAATTCTCAATTCGCCTTGTGATGATATCAATACTTGTTTAATTATTGATAAAAGAATAAGAACTCAAAACAAATAGTCTTCTTGTTTTCTTTTAAGAGAGAAAAAGAAGAACCTTTTTTAAAAAAAATGATCTGCTAGATGAGTTTTTTAAAAAATGATTTCACTTGTTTTTAAATAATAAACATCTTAAATGCCAAAATCACCGAAAGACCCCTCTACTTTTCGATTACTTGTAATACCACTTAAACTTATATTTTCACGGTATGAGACGGAGGGATTTACACTCGATAATTATCTCTTCAATATTACACTAATATCAGTGTGTACAACAACAACAATGATCAATTACTTCAATTATATGAATCAATATTATAAATCAAAATTTATAACAGAGAACATTGAAATGTGTAATTTTCTCTGTTATTCTATAAAAGCGTTATCGAGATTTGATCTTAAAAATATGTTTAATTTCTCTTATTTTTTTAATACAGAAATTAAAGTTAAAAGGATTGTATATAATAAATATTAATAGTCGAGACTTATATTTTAAATAATAAAAAAATTATAATAAAATGTGAAATATTCATTTTGAATTATTTGATTTAAGGTAATTATAAAAAAAAATTAGTTCAAAGTACACAAGAGAGGTGAGAATCATATTAACTTGACATACTTGGTGGGAAAAAGGAAGATAAGACAAGTTAGGAATTCCCTCTATTTTATTAAAAATTTGTATATTTGATGGAAAAGTCAAGGGAGCAGACAACCCCCCCCCCCTTGGCACTTGGTGTTAACTGGTTGGTTATTGTCATTTCCATGTGCAGCAAACTAGGTAACTACCTTACCTACAATTTGATTTCCAAAGAGTGAGATCCAATCAACAATCCCCTACCTTCTTCATCAACTTGCCCAACTGTGAACTTATATTTTTTTTAAAGAAAAAGAATGGACAAATTCTGTCTAAACAAAAGGAAAAACAAAGCAAACTCACTCATCCACTGATTTGCATGCTTTTAATAATACTAGGGAAAATATGACAAATGGAGAAAGCTTTTCTGATATGTGTACCTATCTACATATTTCTATATTTTCATAATCCTCGAAATCAAAATCATTCTTGAACTCTGAAATTTTCATTTGTGATTTAGCTTTTACATTCCCTGTCAATTATATACTAAAGATGAATGAAGACCGGAGATAAAGAAAGTATTAGAAACGGTGTCGGACATCATTGAACGGAAATTCTGATGTGGAACAAACATAAGGCATCTGGAAACCTATCATGGAAAGAAACATAAGCTGCATTATCAACACAAGTGGGACCAAAAATAATAACGATTTTTTTTTAAATGCTAAAACCATTTTAAATTAATACATTGGTAAACCTAACGGTTTTTAATATGCTACAAACCATTTTAAAATTATTTTTAATTGATTTATAATTATAAATAAAGTAATACTTTTTATTTTTCTTCCATATTGAATTATAATGAAAAACTAATCAAAAAAATTATAATGGTAAAAAAATGTTTTTACTTTCTACGATTTTTTTTTTAATTCTTACTGAGCATGAATAGGAAGTGAAAACGAACTTTTCTTGTCTTTTTTAATGGATCATTATTCTATGGACAGTATTGGCAAAGCCTATAAGCTAAATTAGAAAGCAAAGCATGTGAAGTAATTTGCTGTGTGTGGTGTGTAATGTAGTGCAGTAAGTTGTTAGGATTCTGTTATACCATATTACCAGCTTGTGGAGTTAGTTACCACGTGTATAAACCATGTGTTGTTAATGAAAAGAACTAAGTAACTTCCATCAAGATTTCCAGCTTTCTTTACTCATTCTAATATGGTATCATCCGCCTTGTGATCCTGGAGGTTGCTGCTTTCATGGGCGATTGCAGCAATATTGCTTTGAGTTCGGGGAAGCTGCTCGTAGCAGCAAGATCTTCACGCATAAGAAGATCAACATCTTGCTGGATGAAGCGAATTATTTGTTGTGGAAACAACAAATACTGCTCACGGTTCGCAGCTACAGATTAGAGAGGCTGTTCAATGGAGAGTTACTACCGCCACTTGCTCGAATTGCTGATGAATCAGGTGCTAGTGTTGTGAATGAAGACTATGAAAACTATGTTGCTCAGGATAGTGCGCTTGCATCTTGGTAGCTATCTACAATCAGTGATCCCTTGTTACCTCAGTTTGTAGGAGCCGAGACAGCAGCTGATGTGCGGCGAACGGTTCAGAAGTTCTTTGCCAATCGGTCGACTACGACTGTGATGAGTTTGCATTGTAAACTCAGATCTGTTAAGAAAGGAGATGACAGCATGAGGCTATCTTACTAAGATTAAAGAAGTGTGTAATGCGCTTGCAGCGTGTGGGAGTGCTATCTCGGATCTTGAACAGATTGCTACCATTCTAAATGGTCTTTCAGTTGAATATCAACCGTTTGTGGCTGTAATTACTGCGAGCAAAGAGATGTTCTCTGTTGACAATGTCAAAACAGTCTTAATGGATGCTGAATCACAGTTGAGTGGTTTTCAGTTGCACAGTCTCTTCCTATGAGTGCGAATGTAGCTATTCGAACAAACAATCTGAAAATGGCAGGTCTACAGTTCAAGGCTACAACGGAAATGGCGCTGGCAGTTATAACAGGAATAACAAATCTGCAGGACGTGGTCGTGGCCGTCCTCGGTTACAATGTCAGCTGTGTGGAAAAAATGGACACTCGGTCGATCGCTGCTGGCATCGCTTCGATCAGACATTTCCAGGTTATTAGCTGACAAAAGTGAAGGTACTTAAGCAAATTACACTGCTGTAGATGAGTGTAAGTCGTGCAGCAGTGGTGTGCATGCTCAAGCACACACTGCCTCCACAAATTCTGGCTGGTGGATTGTGGACTCTGGGGCTACCCATCACATCACTCCCGATGCCTCGAACCTTACCACTAGCTCGGATTATAATGGACCAGGTAAGGTGGTAGTTGGTATGGACATCGTCTAACTATAGCTCGAGCTGGCTCTTCTGCCATGACTACTAATTCTCGTGCACTGGTTCTTAATGATTTATTGCATGTGCCCTCAGTAACTAAAAACCTTCTTTCTGTGTCAAAGTTTGCTAGAGATAACAAGGTGTTCTTTGAGTTTCATGCGGGATCATGCTTGGTTAAGGATGAAGTGACTAAATGGTGTTGCTAAAGGGACAAGAGCATGCATGCCTTTATCAATTGTAGCAAATACAGAATGCTTGGAAGCTTGTCATGCCATGGTGGTAGAAGACTCTTGTAGTAACAATAAAAAGTATGATCTATGGCACAGAGGCTTGGGCATCCTGCTCATCCGGTTCTTGTGCAAGCATGTAAAGAAGTTGGTGTAGTGTTTCCTTCTAGAAATAATATGGTTGACAGTTCATTCTGTGTTGCATGTAGATTGGGTAAAAGCCATAAATTTCCATTCAATCAATCTCAAACAATGTATACCACACCGTTTTATCTAGTTTTCAGTGATGTATGGGGTCCAGCACACATAGCTTCCAATGGATATAGGTATTATGTCTCTTTCGTCGATGCGTGCACGACATAGTTGGGTTTACTTGCTTAAACCAAGGATCAGGTTCTGCCAACTTTTCAATTGTTATTCAGCTTGATAAAAACTCAGTTCAATGCTACTGTGAAAGAAGTTCAAAGCGATTGGGGAGGTGAGTATTGGCCAGTCTCCACTTGGCTTAAATCTCTAGGTGTGGTGCATCGTCTAGTATGCCCACATACATCCGAGCAAAACGGTGTGGTTGAGCGAAAACACAGACACATAATTGAGTCAGCACTAGTTCTTATGGCTCAAGCTTCGATTCCATTTAAGTTCTGGTCGTATGCAGTGTGCACTGCTGTGCATCTCATTAATCGGCTACCTACGAAAGTTCTTCAAAAAAAATCCCCATACGAGGTGTTGTACTCAAAGAAACCAGACTATGGTTACCTCAGAGTTTTTGGTTGTCGTTGTTTTCCCCATTTACGGCCATATAATGCTCATAAACTCAACTATCGATCCTCTCAGTGCGTGTTCTTGGGGTACAACACTCAGCACAAAGGTTATCAATGCATGGACTCGGACGGTCAAGTGTTTATTTCACGACATGTTGTTTTTGATGAAGAATTTTTTCCTTTTGCAACATCAGGCATCAAGACTGGATGCAATTGTACGTTACGTAAGAGTGGTGTATAATTTCCTTTAGTAGCTGGTGCTCAGCGTGTCTGCATGAGAGGAGAATCACAGGGTGTTAACTCTGTGGCCAGTGTTGATGAGTCAGGGTCCAACTCGTTTAATAGTATGAATCTACCTGAAGATGCTAGTCATGAAGCAGATATACAGCCTGTGGTGTCAGGAGAAAATGTTGTAGATGAGGTTGAACAACGATATGAGAATGTGGCTGAACAACAAAGTTCAAATGAGACAAGTACCGCGGTTTGAACCAGGCTAATGGAGCATCTAGCGATAATGGTCAAAGTGGTCACGATCAGCATGAGATATTACAACCAGTGACACGCCATCACATGGTTACACGCAGCAAAAATGGAGTGTTCAAACCCAAACTGTACTCCTCAACTATCAGTGGTGGATACGTGTCAGAATAGCAGCGATATGAGTGAGGTTGAACCTCAAATATTCATAAAGCCTTCAAGGATCCGTTGTGGAAGGCTGCTGTGCTTGCTGAATATGAAGCACTTCAGAGGAATAATACATGGTCGTTGTCCTCTACCAGAAGGAAGAACTGTTGTTGGATGTAGGTGGTTGTTTCGAGTCAAGCGTAATGCTGATGGCTCGATACAAAAATATAAAGCCAGACTTGTTGCTAAAGGATTCTCACAAGTGCCTGGTAAGGATTTTCAAGAAACGTTCAGCCCTGTTGTAAAATGTCAACAGTGAATGTTGTGTTGACAATTGCTGCTCGCAATGGTTGGAGTCTAAGACAAGTGGATGTAAAAACGCGTTTTTGAATGGCGAACTAAATGAAGAGGTGTTCATGGAACAACCTCAAGGCTTTGAACAACAGGCTAGAGATGGAAAAAGGTTGGTGTGTAAGCTACAGAAAGCCTTGTATGGGCTACGGCAAGCACCAAGGAATTGGTACTCCAAGCTGAAAAATTTTCTGGTGGACTTGGGGTTTCAAAGTTCTCGTGTAGATACCTCGTTATTCATTAGACATAGTGATTATACCAGCACGTATGTCTTAGCCTATGTCGATGATATCATTGTTACAGGAGGCAAAAATGAGGACATTGAGCAAGTTGTGAAGCTGCTATGAGCAAAATTTTCACTCAAAGACTTGGGTAACTTAATTTATTTCTTGGAATTGAAGTTAAGGGTGTTGATGGTGCAGTGTTCCTTAGTCAGAAAAAATATATAATGGAGCTGCTAGATAAGTCAGGAATGAGTAAGGCCACAGCAACTCCAACTCCTATGGTTGCGTCGATTAAACTGTCAAGTAACGGTGCAGGCAGTTTGTTAGAAAATGCAAGGGAATATCGCAGTTTAGTTGGGTCCTTGTTGTATGCCTGTCATACAAGGCCAGACATAGCTTATTGTGTGAATAAGCTAGCACAGTTTATGCATGCACCATGCGAACAACACTTGGTGGCTGTCAAACGGGTGCTGAGATATCTTAAGGGGACACTTGATTATGGCCTGGTGTTTTTGCCGAGAACAGAACCATTTTAGCTTGTGGCCTTTGCTGATGCAGATTGGGGAAGTAGTATTGTTGATAGAAGGTCCATATCAGGCACCTGTGTTTTTCCTAGGTGGTAGTATGGTTCAGTGGAGTTCAAAGAAACAAAAGATAGTCTCGAGATCCACCACAGAGGCTGAGTACAGGAGCCTAGCTGATGCCACATCTGATGTCGTTTGGCTTGAAGTATTGCTGACTGATATGAAAGTTCCAGTTCAAGCTGCTTCAGTGGTGTGGAGTGACAACACCAGTGCGATTTCCATGAGTGCTAACCCAGTACACCACTCTAGGACAAAGCATGTGGAGTTAGACATACACTTTGTGAGGGAACGTGTGGCTGCAGGAAGGCTTCAAGTGAATTTTGTACCTTCTGAACATCAAGTAGCAGACGGACTTACTAAAGCACTAACGAAAGATAGCTTTGCTCAGTTCAGGCAAAGACTTGGTGTGCTGTCGTTTCTTGAAGTTGAGAAGAGAAAAAGTAGGGAGGTTATTGAAGTGAATATTCTAGAATGAATCTAGAATGAGCTGCTGAAGTAATTTTTGTGTGTGTGTGTGTAATGTAGTGCAGTAAGTTTGTTATGATTCTGTTATACCAGATTACCAGCTTGTGGAGTTAGTTACCACGTGTATATAAACCATGTGTTGTTAATGAAAAGAACTAAGTAACTTCCATCAAGATTTCCAGCTTTCTTTACTCATTCTAATAGCTCATTAAGAAAATTTGTTACTTAATTCGTTACTCGTTAAACTCATTGCTCTTTAAGCTCACCAACTTTTTTATTTTATTTTTAACAATAAGTAAAATATACTAATACTATATAGAACTTAATATAAACATAAATTAATAAATTTAACCAAAAAATTATCAAAAAAGTTTATGAAACAAATTCAAAGTCTAAACACCAAAATAATAATCCATAAATATATAAAAATAATAATTAGGGTTTGATTTTTTAGTGGAGTAAACCAATAATTATTAATTAACAATTAGTATTTTCAATCATTTATAAGAAAAATAATAGATTAGTAACTTATCATCTTTTCTTATTTATTAGTAAATTAGTAAATTTTTAATTAAATATTTTTAAAGATAACTATTTAAAAGTTATAAAAAAATTAAAGAGTTGCTCGTAAACTTATCGAGTCGAGTTAGACTTTGCTCGATTCAACTCGTTAAGATTTGAGTCGAACTCGAATTCAAATTGAATTTTTACCGAATCGAGTTCAACGACTCATCTCAACTCATTAAACACTCCTAGAACTACCCAAAACTAAAGACAAAACCACGCCTCTCCTTCCTGTACTGATTCAACCAACCTGGCCAATACATACCTTTCATCTTTATAATTTATATATAATTTTATTGAAGGGACCAAAAGCTCGCTAAAGCACATGGCACCCGCCTTTATCTACACCGCCTGCTTAATGTTCTCTTACAAAAACACAAAAAAAAAAATGATTTACTTTTGCTTTTATAATAATATCAATTATATATGCTCTTGCTTTAGGGTAAAGTACATATGGATAAAAGCAATCCTTGCATGCTCGCTTTGAACCATCAATTTCCTGAGCCCTTTGCTTCTATAAAGCAGGAACGAAGCTAAAATAAACTCGATAGATTAATGGATAATTAGTAATATTTAATATATAAGTAATTAAAATAGACCAACTTTTGAATGGTTAATGTATGGTAGGTAATTGATAAGGGCTTGGTTTTCCAAAGAGACATTTTAACAAGTTGGCCATTTGCTAACTTTTAGCGTTTGGGATTTTTTTTAATTTGAGTTAAACTTAACTGGATGTTGTTTTAATTAGTTTTAAAAGTGCAACTGCTCCCTTGTTAATGTAATTTATATCAACAAGTCAGTGTCAATAGCTGTAAAGAAGGACCAAAGAGCCTCCATTAAATACACCCTCTATGACACAGTGCAAGAAGATGGAAGAGGTGCTTTAAATTATAGTATAAGATTGCAGATGAGAATCACGAGGGATCTGGTATCTTAAAAACATGCATGTCTCTCGCACCCCTCCGCCCCCCCCCCCCAATTCATTACATTTCGGCTTTTATTGTTTCTCTGGTATATGTTGGTTTGAGAGGTTGAAGCTGCCAGCATGATCTGGTAATGAACCTAGATATCACCCTTTTTTCCCTCTTTTTCTTGGTTTATGGTTTTTGTATCGACTGATAACAGATACCCAATGTTAAGTAGATTCTTTATGACCAGTTTTAGATCAAAATTTGAGTCCATGAGCTTTCCAGGACATGTTTATCATTCATTTGTTTAAGGGCTTTTAGAATTTAAGATTGCGAGGCAAAGAAGTTAGACGTTTTTGTAAGGAATCCTACTTGAACTTTAGCTTCATATATAGATTCTGGTTCATACTATCAGGTCATCTTGCAGCTTCAATCACTCACTCACCAACAAAAGATCTCTCATTCTAGCTACATATCATACGGATACTTGAGAATTTCTGCCCTCTCTCAAACCTTCATTTCCAGGTAATTCCTCTATGCTTGGCTAAAAAAATTTCACTTCTTGACGAGCTTTTCTCTGATTGATTTTGTGAGAAATTTTGCAGTCATCCGTCAGTGATATGTATTTTTGTTAACCCTATACTCTCTTTCTCCGTTATATCATTATTGCCTGCATATATTATTCATAGACCTACACATGAAACCACATGCACAAATCTGCACACTCAACTCCATCGTGGTGCCTGGTAGACCTCTTATTATATACCTATATAATTTATTTTTTCCCAAGGAATAAATTAAAGATAATAACGTTGACTCTGCACAGTTCTTGTGCTGTTTTGCATGCCTGTGTGCAACTTTGTCTTTACTTCCCTGGTGGTATCCATAATCATCAAGTAAAACAAAATCACAATATTACACAAGAAAGACATGATTGATGATCAGATTAATGCACAGTATTGTTATATAATATTGTGATAGTGGCGTGTCAGGCTATCCCAACCGTATATATTCTTGAATTTTGATGCGCCCTTATAATTGCCACGATGCTTCTTTCATACTGCTTTGGAAGTTGAACTAGAATACAATGGGGAGACAAAAGTAGCTGTGATCTGGTTGTCACTTTTGCCTCGTCCCAACATACTGTTAGGGGACCAGTTTCACTTTTCTCTCCCCACCAATTTGAATACACAATTTCAGTATATTAATAACCATTTCACTCGGAGATGGATCGATCTATAGCAGTGAAATATACATGGAAACTTGTATATTAATCTGCCCTATACATGTGAAATGAAATGATTGTATTTTTCTTCCATAAGAGAACCAACTTCATGTTTGAATCTTACTGGTTTACAAATTTGTCTCATTAATGAATTTGTATGAAAATTCTTGATTTAATCTTGGCACACACGTATGGATAATTAGCTTGGAATTACTGGCATAAAAGGAGATATTTACTTGCAGCATTTGAACAACCGATCATTTGCCATGTTTTTTTTCCTGCTACATGATCTTTAATGTTTTCTCTTTTAGTTACCATTCCTTCTATGGGGTTCTGAGGATCAGCGTCCCGCCTAAAACTCAGCCCTTGTCATTTCCTTCCATTAGGGATATGCATGTATATCTGACTGACCACATGCATTGATGTTTTTAACATTCCGAGTTGATAACTCAACTTTTTAGGGTTTTATTCAAGTGCAAAAATTGTATCCAAAGGCTTCAGTCTTCATGTATGGAGGCTATATCCAGATTCGTAAAATAAACCCGAGCTATTGATTTATTTAGTTGAATCAGGTAATTGATTTATGGATTCAAAAAAATACCCATTAATTAGGGGGGGGGGGGCGGAAATGGGTTGTTAGGTTTATTAGTATTGAAATGATCAATATTGCTCACAGTTTATATACACACTAAAGAGAGCAAAGACGACGAGTGTTGACTCAGGAACCTTAATAGGA
Source organism: Hibiscus syriacus (assembly GCF_006381635.1). Lineage (NCBI taxonomy): Eukaryota > Viridiplantae > Streptophyta > Magnoliopsida > Malvales > Malvaceae > Hibiscus > Hibiscus syriacus. The sequence continues at coordinate 703,106 of NW_024063519.1, read as the reverse complement.
TCTTAAGCTGCTGCTTAATCTAATGAACACAAACAATCCACTTTGTTTTGCTCACGTATTTAATGAATTTGGGATAATATAATTTACTTTCTGCTTTATATATATATATATATATATATATATATATATATATATATATATATATATATATTTTAGCCACTCTCATCCTCTTTCTCTCCATCTATTTTTTTTCTTTATAGTTTCAGTAATTTTCTATAGATCAAATCAATTTTTTCTTTGAATTTATTTAGCTGACGACATTTTAGATTTTGATGTTGGTTGCCGACCTCCGATTATATTTTCTCTTTATCTCTTTTTTAATTTTTTAAAAAGAATAATTATGTATTTATGACACGTTTATCTTCGACTTCGTAACACATTTTTCTCTATCTTTTAGAAGTTTTCGGTCGCTTGGTCGTTGTTTTCGTTTATCTTTTTCTCAGAGTTAGATTTGACATCGTCACAACTAACCAATATGACGTTTATTTGTTATCATGTTGATTTTCTATGCTTTGGACCATCGGATTGATTTGAATATGCATTCTGAGTTTGTGGATAGTTTTCTCACGTCGTTCGACTCTGATTTACGATTTGTTAGTAGTCTTTCAGTAGTTTCATTCCCTTTTATTGTTCGTTTGTCGATGCAATCAGATTTGTTCGTATCTTTATTTTGTTCGAGCATTTGGTTATGTTTTTTAACCTTTTCCTTCTTTGGTCTTTGTGTGATCTAAACGGTTAGTTTTTGTGTCAATGATTATTGGAAAATATCCTAATTGTATTTTAGTTACGTTTATAGTCATGTTCGTAAATTTTTATTGTAGTTTTAGATATTTCAATTTTTAATAAAACTAATGGCTTTTATCAAAAATAATAAACTAACATTATTTTTTAAAAATTTATAAGTGTTCCACCCGTTAAAGATCCTACATATATCATCACACCTGACGTGGTTACGCCTATCAGAATATCTTAAGATATCTCCAATTTTCTAGCAACAATGAAACTCTAAAAGATATAAAAAAACATATTTAGAAAATGATATTGGGAAGTCACGATTAGTTAATATGATCTATGACATATTCACGGATTTATTAAAAAAATTCATTTTATTTATCGTATTAATTTAACCTATCAATTTACGTATAGTCATTATAAATTTATGATCGATTTATTACTAACTACGACTTTTAACTTAAATTAGGATAAACCACTAATAACCACCGTAATATATCTAATTCTATACGCATAAGTAAAATAAATAAATCGAGAGTAAAAATGGTACAAATAATAATCCACGTATGCTATTGCTTTCTTTTTCCATTCATGATTTTATTTCGTTCTAATTTACTTGGCGAGTTTTAATTTAAAATAAATGATTCCGTGTGATGTTTTCTTTGTTAGCTACAACATGTACGAAAGATAATAAAACGTACGAATGACAGTTCCAGACTTCAGTATCGTACTATGATTTTTACTGATCCATCACGTTGATGGTCTATTTGATTTTTATACTAATTTCTAATGTTTTTTTCCCTAAATCAAAAATAAAATGTAAGTTAACAATTGAACTTAATAGATATTTATTTGCTGTTTTCTTTTTTAAAGGAAAAAAATTCTTATTTTTTTGATGTTTGTAATTTTAAAATTTTTATGGCTACTTTAATTATAAGGTAAACTATAAAATTTAACTCTTTTATTTTAGTTTTATAAACTTTTCCACCATGAATTTAAAAAAAAATATAATATTTGGTTATTTTCGTTTTGTTTTAATTAAGATGTGATCAATAAAGGTTAATGGCCGTTAAACCTTTAACGGTTTGTTGACGTGGCACGGTAAATATATAAAATTAAAATTAAATCATTTTTCACATAGAAAATACGTGGATTAGTTTTGGTCACTTACATTATTGTTTTATTAATTTTTTGTCACTTATGTTATCGTTTTAAGTTTTAGTCACTTGGACGTTGAATATCGTTAATTTGATGACATGAGCCGTTAGTAAAATTGTTTAATTTTTATTTTAGCCTCTAAACTTTAGACAAGTATTGATTATGGGTCTTTTTGTAAATTCAAATTAGTTTAGCGACAACATTTCAATTTACTCATTTTTAATATTTTTTCTCACTAACCCCCGATATTGCACATATTCTCCCCACTTCTTCTTCATACATCTCTGCTCCATAGCAATATCCTTCTTGTTTCTAATTATTAGTTGTAATTATCTGAAGTCAAATTCGATGGGTTCTCAGTTGTAAGAAATGTATAAAAATAAGTAATAAAGATCGTGAAAATGCAGAAAATTCTCCATTAAAACTCTGAAAAGATTCACCATCACCACGACACCACAACCTCGAGCCGAGAAAACTATAGCTTCTTCAATGGCGTTGTTGTTAACGACACAATACCATGTTTTCATCTCTGACACGTTATCGACCAACGAAATCCTCGTGATGCGAAAGACTGTCGAGAACATTTCGTCGCATCCAAACGTGATTGACCTCCACGATGTTTACGAAGATCAAGCCAATGTTCACTTAGTATTAGAGCTCTACTTCAGCAGTGAGTTATTCAATCGAGCCGACACGGAAATGAGGTACTTAGAGGCCAACACGCTGTCGTTAATGTGATAGATCCCGTAGACCACAGGGGTTAACAATGATTCATAAGGCGAACATTGTTCATAGAGAACTAGAATAGGAATATTGTTTGTTCTTGAGCAAAAATAATGATTCGGCGCTAAGGATCATGGATTTTGGATTGAGTTCAGTGGATGAATTCATGGATCCAATTATTGAATTGTTTGGATCCATTTATTATGTTTCATCGGAGGCACTTTCTCAAGGGAAAATCACCACGAAAATTGATATTCGTTTCTCGAGTTATTTGGATCCATTGAATTGTCTTATTGTTCCTTGTTGGATTTGTCATTCTGCAATCTCAATCTTTGGAAATTGAATTTTATTTTGTATAAGTGAGATTACCCAACTTCATTTTATCTATAGAATCGAAATATTGCTTGTTCTTGAGAAAAAACAAAGATTCGACGTTGAAGATTATGAATTTTGGATTGAGTTCAGTGGATGTATTCACGGATCTAGTTGTTTGGATCCATTTATTATGTTTCACTACAGGCGCTTTCTTAAGGCAAAATCACCATGAAAAATGATATCTAGATATCGGGTTATTTGGATCCATTGATTTGTTTTCTTGTTCCTTATTGGATTTGGCATTTGTAATCTCAATCTTTGAAAATTGAATTTTAGTTTGTATAGCTGAGATTACTCAGCTTCATTTTATCTCTAGATGCCTACCCTTTCATTTTTCTCTGAACTTGTGGTGTTATTATTTGTCATTGGAAGGTGTCTGACGTTATAAACATTACCACTTTAAGTGTCTCAGTGTTAAAGGTGGTTAAAAAACCTCGTTAAGTGACACGTGTCACAATATGGTAATTTTAAAATTTTATTTAAAAAACTTAAAAATATTTTATTTGCGAAAACCCCCATTTTTTCTAAAAAACCCTTAACTCTTAAAATCTCTTATTTTAGTCTCATTTATTCCAACCGCCAGTCATCTCCGGCCACCCATACATCGTCGAACACTAACTAATCGATTACAACTCTTAATATCATCTCAAAACCTAAAATTCTCAAATCCCTAAATTTTAATCCCTAATCCCTTAAATTCCAAATACACAATCCCTTAAATTCATTTTATCAATCGTGGTAATCGATTGTGGAAACCTGTCCCTTAGCCATTTGATAGGCTGACCGTTTGAATTTTGTCCGTTTGGCCATGAAAATTAAAATGACGAAAGGACAGGGGACGAAGGGGAGGGGAAGCACACGCTTTTTTTTAATAGTATTTTTATTTTTAAAAAAATAAATATTTCAAAATTTTAGGTTTTATGACACGTGTCACCTAACGAGATTTTTTAACGGTCGTTAACACTAAACACCTAAAGTGGAAAAAAATTGTATAATTTGAGCACTTATTTTATACTTGAGCCAATTTCAAATTATGGTCACATGTTAGCAAATGAATGGATAACAGTTTTCAATTAACGATCGTTAATGTCCGGGCACCTAAAGTGGTAACGTTAGTAACGTTAGACACCTGGATGAACCAAAAAATACTTCAGGCACCTATTCGGAAAAAAAGGAATAGTTTGATCACTTATTAAGCTGTGATTTTATTCCATGAACTTGAAAAAGTAAATAAAACATGAAATCGAATTTAAAAAATTGGTCCATAGTTATAATGACATTTAAAGGGTTCTTAGTTTGGGCTTATCCATTTGTCTGGCTTAAGGGGATGACGCCACCACCAAGTGCCAAAGGAAGTAAAACAACGGGGATGTTGGAGTGGACGGAATGATCACTGTTAAAGCTCATGAGCTGGCCGAAACTGCGAGTAACCCACTGGTAAATGGACGGTACGCTGGTAATAATCCAACTGCACCGGGTGAAATGTGTCAAGGTATGTATGGTTACGGTGTGTATGAGGGTCAAGTCTTAACAGATGCCGCTGGTAATGGCTACAATGGGTGTGGAATCAAGTGAAGAGAAGATGCTTTGGACCTAATGCTATGGATTGAAAGTGTACCACGAATGACAGTTTAGCCTCTTGCTTGCCTGCTATCTAAGCAAGAAGAAACAAAGGTACTTAGAAGGCTGGTCGCCAATATCATGCACGCTATAAATTGAAACACCAGTTACTTTTGCCTGGCATACTTGTCCTCTCAGTACCAGGCCAACTTCCATTACTTTTTCCTTGGCTTTCATTATCAGCAACAAGTCAATGTAATGGCAAAGAATTTGATAGATAAAAAATGAATGTAGTAAATATAGAAACCGATTATCCATAATCGCTACTTCTATTCATTAGGCATCCCATGCCCTGAAAATAAGGTGGTTCTATTTGCATAATGCCAAAGGTACATTATCCCCTGAACATAGTTGGCAGATAAATTACAAAAGAAGATTGATTTCACTTGGTTGGGGATCCTAATCAGTTATCAAAACTGAAGGAATGAGATTATAGAAACTTTACAACATAAGAATTTCTAACATGACAATCGGAGCAATGAATACATATGGATGGTTAATATCATTACAAAAAATATTGCAACCGCGGGTTAAAAAAGAATTGCTTTGATTAATTCTGGGGCAGGGCTGAAGAGAGATAGATGTGAAACAACAATTCGGAGCAATGAATACATGTATGGTTAATAATCCTGGCTACAAGGCTGTCTGGCTCTGGAATGAGGGAAGATGTCACGCTGTTCCAGAAATGAAATGTCAGAGACTCGGTCAGAATCTTGTTGAATAAAGCATCTTGCTGTGATTTCTCAGTTTCTGTCGTCGGGGCAACAAAGTATCTGTTTTTTATCCAAATTAGTAATTGCGGAAAAGAAGAATTCAAGACTTAACAGGTAAAGAAGTGCAACTAGTGTAGTGCAAACTGCAAAGAGTCATAAGGCAAGCTAGAGAAAATTTTCAAGTGCAAACTGTAAACAGTTGATCTCATAAATGCACGCTAGTGTGGCCGGTGAGGATTATTAGGATCATATTATAGGTAATACCTTTTATTGGCTATGGAATTCTAGGTTCTACCGTTCTAACTGAGGTAGGCAAGCTGAGAGAAAAACCCAACATTCTAAAGAGATTTAAAGATAACTGACACAATCGAATGACTCGTATTCTAAAATAAGAAATTTACAATGGGAAATTCAAGGCTCTACTTATTTAAAATCTAGTTCTACCCAAAAACTAGTAGAATAGCTCGGTTAGATGGAATGCAGATGCCGAAAATGAATATGATAACAAAGAAAATCAATCACGCAAACTCCTGCAAACTAAATCAATTGCTATGGAGCAAAAATATAAAGTTGGAGTTTGAGATGCTTCCCTAGTCAGATTTTGCAATGACAAGGGCCAAATATCTTGTACGAACAGGGCTTGACACATTTTTATTTGTGTATAGTGCATAAATGTTATTTCCCAATGTGAATTGGAATTGTAAGAGACACATGAATTTAGAATCATTTTCAAGAGTAGGGATATACATGAAAAATACCTTGTAATATGCCGAGAACTAACAGGGAAGAAAACAGAGGCAGGTTGCACATTCAACTCTGGATGTTTGATGGATATGTTCTTTTTGTTCAAAAACCTTTTTGCAACTCTTGATAGAAGATCAGCCCCATTTGCTCTCAATTGGGTATCATCATACGTCGAATAAAATTCCTTCAAACATTCTATTATAAAAGGACTGCACAAAGAATGCAAAAACTAAATATAAATCATAGACTAAAGAGAATGCACCATGGTTATTCTCAAACAAGGTATCCATAATTATACGAGTCCAAGGAATTATCAGAACATGCCAAAACACGGAACAGAAAAAGGTAAACAGCTTTCTATTCTTTGAAAAAATATTCCAAGAAATGAAACAAGAAGAAACATCATTTTTGTTTTACAATAAATGAACATGAAGATCTGAGATAAAGACAATAGGCAGAGTAGTACAACTCCTCAAAATACTCGAACTGCCAAAGGCCTTCAGACAAATAGCAATTTCCATAATTGTAATCTAAATACAATACTATCCATTTAATTTTAAGAATTAATACAAAACATATGTATTACCTTTCTGTTCAATATATATGTAAGTATGTATGTATGTATTACCTAAAAATCCAAGCATAAGCAACAGTAATATCAACGAAACCAGATAAACTGGAAACAATTATTGAGACCATAAGAACCAAGTGCAGCCTTTTTACCTATGTTTTCTAAATGCCATTCAAGCTCCATTCAAATAGCTTCCCCGATCCTCCTGGCCCACAGTATTATTGAGTGCCAATAATGGTTTCAGAACTATAATATCAGAATCAAGATAGATGCCACCATAAATGCAAAACAGATGAGCATGCAGGAATAAGAGCAGAAGGAAAACAGTGTAAACATTGAAACTAAAAGGTAGCACTCTACCAAGTGAAATCTGCTATGTAGCAATCGATTAAAACAATTATGACAGCAAATTGATAGCATGACTAAAAATTGCATCCTGAACCTCACAAAAGCATGTGCATAGATGAACAAGCTTACTTGTAAAGGGCAGCAAGTCGTACAAGCTCACTATAATGGGTAGCATAAAACTTTGTCTTTCTCCATTCAAACCACACGGAAGCAAATACGTGTGTTAGGTGTATCTTTCAACAATTCATCAAGGTTTGGCATTGCCAAAGCAACTTTGTAACTGTGATGAACAAGAAACCATTAATAGAAGCATAGAAATGATAAATCAAAATGCAGACCCAGAAGAAAACTTACCCATCTTTCACAAAGCTGTCTTTGAAAAAATCAAGCTCAATAGTTTCAGAGAACACTAGGACACAAACATCTCTATGCTGAGCAAGCAGAATCTTCAGCCCTCTTTGGTGCCTAACACTATACATCCACGGAGGTGAACTCCATATCATAAAAACTCTAATATCACATTCCCTTTCTTAATAAATGCATCCACAAAATCCGTAAAAGACAGCCTTGAGTCCAATCCAGGATAGTAACCCCATCTCCTTCCGTCAGCATATATATTCCCCGAAAACTCGGAGTTACTCTTATGAGCTTCTAAATCTACATTATTGACTTCATTCTTCCCAATTCTACTCTCATTCCAACTTGAATTCGAACTCAAATCATCTTTACCACTATAGCTACTTTCTTTCACTTAACACATTCCTCGCATTTTCATTTTTCTTACTCATACTGCCTTCCTTAACCTCCAAGCCAGTCTAGGAGATCCCTAAGGGCTTCTTCCCAGTAAAAGGGACCTTCTTGAACTCACTCAAAATCCCCTTTTGCACCATTTTATCCCCTCTAGTCAAGCCAGTAACACCAACCCCATCAGGGTCTTGCAGTAAAGGATTATTCAATGGATTCAAAATCTCTAAATTGGATTTAAGCATTCTATCCCTTCTCAAGAAATCACTTTTCTTATCAAACCAATCACCCCATTTCTCCCTCAAAGGATTCACTTTTCTCCCAGCAACTTTCTTCACCAGCAAAGCATCTTCAATACTTTCCACTACAGTCATTTTCCTCCTAACTTCCTCATCTAATGGGATATCATCGGATCCAAAGGCTGCCTTAATTTTATCATCATCCCCTCCAAACCCATCATTCAAAAACCCCCCATCGTAATCCCAATCTTGAATCGAACGTTTATTGAAAGCTCTTCTAATTGACCCACTTGAATGGTCGAAATAAAAATGCCCAGAGGAAAAGATCTTGTTTTTTTATTCATTGTCGTCATTTCTGGCTCCTCTTGCTCGACTTCATTGCCGATGTCGTCATCGGTAATTTCTTTTTCTTCGAGGGTGTCCAATTCGTCAATTTTGTCGTCTGTTGAGGAGGTGATGGTGGTGATGGCGGCAACATCTTCGGAGTCGGAGAGGAGAGGGATAGTGGAGAAAACGGCGTCGTTGTTGTTGCAGTCGTCTACGTGGGAGTGATGAGGATACATGTCGGATTTGGAAGAGAGAGAAAGACGGGTGTAGAGGATAAATACTGAAAATAAGAGAAGAAGAGCTGAGATCACTGCACATGCCTGTGCGCCGTAACGTGGCCGCCGCCTAGATCGGAGATTTCTTATCACTTTCCCCCGTCGCTAATCTCTTAACGGATTCCGACAATGAATAAGATTGAAGATGAAATTCGACTGCGCAGAAAGTGGTTAGCATTAAAATGGAGCATTTGATCTTGATGGGAAGTTAACTTCTCTAACCAAATTTGTAAAATTCGTTTAAGGGTAAAGTATAGTAATGGTCACTAAACTTTTCTACAACTTTCATTTAGGTCTCCAACTTTTAAAACTTGTAATACAGTCCTCCAACATTTAGTCCGTTTGCAATATGGTCCCCGACGTAACCAGCTATTTGACGCCGTTACACTGCCGTTAGTACGTTTGCAGTATGGTCATTGAACTTTTCAGGCGCTTGTATTTAGGTCCCCCAAATTTTAAAACTTACAACACATTTCTTAATTTTATTATAAACCCCAAATTCCTTTTCGATCATTAATTTTCTTTCTCGCTTCTCTCTTCTCATTTCTAGCATAACTTTTCATTCGGTGATGCATGGGAAATTCTAATCTAACTTTGAATTATATGGAGATGTTGACTTGAATAAAGGTCTATTGAGAAAAGACCCAACCAAGGGACTATCGGGAACATCAATGATTCAAGGTGTAATATTATATACAAGTCATCTTAGGTGAAGTATAGATGTTCGATGAAATGCTTGTGAGAAAAAAAATGGGGTTAGAAATGCAGAGTTGACAAATATTACTAAGATGAACTAAGTATCATTGTTGAAAGTCACCAACAAAGCTGAATTATTTTGTATAAATGGAATATAATAATTTCTTCGTTTAATCCTTGTGGTTAAAGATTTTTCAACATATGATCAAATATAATGAAATCCCAAAAAGTGTATTCACCTCTCAGTCTCTTTCGCTCGCATGCACTCTCGTTTGGTTTTTATTCTTCAATTTTCCGCCATGTAAAATTGTAAACCCAAACAGTGCTATATCTTTCAGCTTTTTATTTACAAAGAAAAAAATGGAGGACGAATTGCTGGAACGCAACACCGATTGTGTTTATTTCTTAGCCTATCCCCTCACTTGCAAGAATGTATTTATTTTCTCTTTTGGGTTATCCGGAAGTAAGCTTTTCATTTTTCGCACTTTCTCATTTTCAGCTCGCATTGTGTGTTTTTTGTTGAAATTTTTATGTTTCTGGAGCTGCATGTGAATGATCTGGATATTCAATTTTAGTTTTGAACCAAAACCATCTAATTTTCTTTCTTTTTTCTTAATAAAAACTTTTAGTGCTCCTTATGAAAGATGTTAAGTCCATCAAAATAGAAGTGAAAGAATGTCCTAAGCTAATTTTTTTTTTATTTTCTTGTTTGGTTTTTCTTTAAATCATGGAATTGATTGTGAGTATCGACATAGTGAAATCGCCAGGCTCAAACCGAGAGATTGCTGGTATTAGTTTACTGGGAATTGTATTGATCCGACCTGTGGTTTTCGACGTCTTGTGAGTTCGTATTCTTTTTAATAAGTTCATGTTGATTATGAGACTAATATATCGTGAACGAATTTATTTTTTTACATGTTTTGAAAATTGAGTACTGTGTTGCAAGTTTTAAAAGTTGGGGACCTAAATGCAAGTGCCTGAAAATTTCAGTGATCATATTGTAAACGTACTAACGACGGTGTAACGGCGCCAACTGACCGGTTACATCGGGGACCATATTGCAAATGGACTAAATGTTTGAGGATTGTATTACAAGTTTTAAAAGTTGAGGACCTAAATTAAATCTTTAAAAAAGTATAGCGACTATTACTATACTTTACCCTTCGTTTAAAAGGGCCACCCTCACCCGGGTAAGTTAAATCAAATCTGGTAACTAGGGGTGTAAACGAGCCGAGTCGAGCTCGAGTATCGCAGAGCTCGACTCGAACTCGAAAACTTTAAATGTTAGCTTGACTCGACTCGAAAACTCGCGAGCCTAAAATTTTCAAACTCGACTCAAACTCGAAAGATAATATTGAAACTCGACTCGAACTCGAAAATGCTCAAACTCAAAAAAAAATTCAGGAGCTCGATTGAAGCTCGAGACTCGAGCTCGATTGAAGCTCGATTTTGAGCTCGATTCAAGCTCAAACTCAAACTCGAACTCGATTCAAGCTCGAACTCAAACTCGAATTTGAACCTACAAAAATCTTATATTGCATTTAAAATATATAAATAATTTTCCCTTTAATCAACCATCACCAATACATTATAATATGAATATATGAACTATAAAAAATCTAAAAAAATAAAAATACAATTACAAGAAACTTAAGATAATTAATATATGGTGCAAATCCACCAGGAGGAAGCCCGAGACAGTGCGCTACCCACGTGAACCCACCGAGGAAGACCCATGCTGGTCAGCCATCCACCGAAACCAATGCTGCTGTCGCCCATGCTGGCCATGCTCGAATCCATGCCCTGCAGACACACAAAACAAGGGATAGAGCACCAAGCACAAAAAGGGACAGAGCCTGCAAATGCTGGCCATGCTCGAATCCATGTCGTTACACGTCATTTAAAAACAACCTGTTAAAAAAGACTAATAGGTATAATAGAAAACGAGTTAGTTTTATTTGTCTGGACTCTGGAACAAGTGGGTTGTCGGGGTTTGGATCAGTCAGTAAGGAGCAGATTGAGAGCAAAACTTGTTTTGCACCAGTGTTAGTTTTGTTGACAATGTTTATACATTGTACTATTTTAACTATGGTATTAGCAGGAGTAAGGACAGACCTTGGAAATGGTTAGTGCAGGGCTCCATTGTTCTTTTAGGATATCAAGACAAATGCTCTCGTTGCTGTTGATGTTTGGATGTAAGACCTTGGTTCTAAATGCAACCTATACAACAAAACAACATTGTCCATGAAAAGAGTGTGTAGAGTATCATACGAACAATCATCAACACTAGAGTAAAACATCGCGGGTGAAGTAAATTACCTTAGGAGGCTTGAAAGGGTAGTCCAGAGGAAAATGAATCGTAACTAAAAATACACCTCCAACATAAGGGCTATCGGAAGAGCCCACGATTGTTGCTTGCCAATGAAACATGTCTTGAGCTACAGGACCTATTACAAAAAAAAAAGCATCCAAAGGTTACCTAAATGACATCCATTGATGCACAAGTCAAAGTTCAGATAATAATAATGAACAGTCTGAATCGGATCAAACAATTCTAGTATAGGAACCGAAAAGCTTGTCGATTAAATCAAAATCAAGTTGGAAGGCAAACAGACTACATGAATATCAAGGCCTAAGGAAGGGATTTGCTCATTTTTCATGATGAAAACCTTCATTTTCAACAATAAGCAGCCCTAACGTATATAAGGGTAAATGAGCTAAAGCAAATACAAGGAGTCAAGTTTGGAGCTTTGGGGTTTTAAATTTTTAATCGATTTTATTCATAAGCTAAAACTAAGTACGCAGTTAAAAACAATGAAAAAGGTAGGGTAAGCAACATAAACAATGAGATCAAAGTATGGTATTGTTGGTAAAGATATATTGACATTAGGCGGTAGAAGATGAAATGTTACCAGCACTGCAAGAAGTGGGTGGATCTTTCTGCAAATCCTTGAGTTCCTTCAAAATCCGCTTTGAAGCCATGACGCTCGAACAGAAAAGAACGCAACAGAACAGAGGACAAGACAAAAATTCTTTCTAGATGGACAGGAGCCAGGAGAGAAAAAAAAGAAACGAAAAGAAAGCTAAAAATATAGAAGGGAAGAACAAGTTAGAAAAGTATAAAGCTTTGAATTCAATGATCAAACTTTGAAGGCAGAGAGATCCTTATCCTCTTCTCCACCCGCAAATCCCTTGACTTTGCACTTGAAGCTTCAAACTAAGACACACAAAGAGAGCAATTTTGCTATTAGGGCTGTGCGGCTGTGTTTGGTATTTTGTGTGCGTGAGTTTAGTTTAGGTTTAGTTAAATTTAGGTTTCATATTAATTTTTTGGTAAATTAAGTTATAGTCCCCCAAACTTGAGCACGCTTTTGTAAATACTTAATTTAATTCTTGATTTGTATGTTGAATTTTACGTTTATTTAAATTTAGTTATTAGTTTAATATGTATATGCATGTTTAATAAATTTATAGTTTGGTATGTTATATTTTAATTTTTGTATTTCAATCACATTTGTTTAAATTTTCTTATTTGTTTTAAATGTTCATGTGTCATTTATGTTATTTTCCATTTTATTTTAGCTTAAACCGAATAATATCAATTTCATATAAGACCCTATAGTTTATGCGCATTTTGTATTTAAGTCATTGGTTTAATTCCAATTTTGTAAGTTTAATTTTACATTTACGTGAATTTAATCATCATTCTAAAGTTAGTATATTTAGTTTAAATTAGTCCTCACATTTAGGTTTCTCTTAATTTAGTCTATGTTTAGGATTGTTTTCTTTAATTAGTTGTGTATATTTATTTTGCATGTTGATATGTTTATGTATAAGTATGCTAATGATTTATTTAGGAGTCACATAACATCATTTTGCATAATTTGTATGTGACTTTCATGTGCATAACTTAACTCCTATCACATAATTGGGTTTAGGGGTTAAGGTTTAGTGTTTAAGGTTTATAGTTTAGAGTTTAGGATTTATGGAATAGATTTTAAGGTTTATTACAAAGACATTAATTAATCGACTTAGTATCGATTTATGAGGTAAGTATAATTTAGGGTTTAGGGTTTAGGGTTTAGATTTTATGATTTATGTTTTAGGGTTTATAGTTAGGGTTTGGGGTTTGGGGTTCATTATAAAAGATATTAATTAAAATTTGAGGGGAGTTGTATTATATAATTTTTAATATATTTTTAAAATGTTATAATTATCAATAGTGTATTTTTAATAATGTAATTTTAAAAAAACTAAAATTATAAAATAACATTTTTTTCGAGCTGCTCACGAGCTTTTCGAGTCGAGTATCGAGTAGCTCGTTTCGGCTCGTTAAGAAATCGAGCCGAGCTCGAGCTCGAGTCGAGTTCATTCGATCCGAGTATTTATCGAGCCTTGATCGAGTCGATCTCGAGTAGCTCGCGATCTGTCTCGTCTCATTTACAGCCGTACTGATAACCATTCTAGAAATTTTTTTAATAGAAAAAATAAATTTATTTTTTCAATTAAAATTCTGTAATTAGTGAATTCAAGCGATATTAATAAAACTGTTTTTCTTATTAAAATTTTAAATTTCAGTAGTTATATTTATAAGATATATTATTATTATTAATTAATTATTTTAAATAATTTTTACTGTTATAATGATCATAAACTATTCGAAAAATTTATAATTAATCATAGTGTATCTGGGTAAAATATAAAATAAAGTGATATAAAATTTGTATTTGTATATATTTTGGTAAAATAAAAAATATTAATGATATATTTAATAAAATTAAAATTTATAGTCTATATATGGTTAATTCGTTAAAATTTAAAAATGTATATATCTATAAGACATTAATTTTAATGCAGCTTGAAAAGATTTGATAGAAAGTTATATATATATATATATATATATATATATATTAAAAAAGTTATAAAATTTTACATGATGAACTTAGGGGTAGTGGGTGGAGGAGTTGCCCCAAGAAATCTAAAATTATTATATATATTTTAGTTTTATTCTATGTATTTTCTATTAAAAATTTATTTCTGTCATTTAAAATTTTATAAGTTCAAGTTCTCTCTTTAACTTAAAATCCCGCATCCATCTCTGATTCATAACACATTCAGATAAAACAAGATATACTAACATAGGCACAAATCAAATGGTTTAAGTGATAAAAGAATTATTATTATTTTTTAAGGTCTAGAATTTGAAAACCAAGAATATAAAGAGTATAAGCGTTAAATACTAAAAAATTATTTGAACATATATTATATTATACTTACTTAAATTAATAATATATATATATATTATCTTAAAGTTTAGATTTTTGTATTAGCTAGAAACTAAAGTTGATTAATGTTGATTGAAAATTAAAAAGTATTATTATAATTTTTTTAACGATATACTTTAATTTTTAGGATGACATCATAAAATATTAGATATAAAAATTGTAACGTATATTAAAATCTTTTAACAAATGTTAAACTCTTTTGATATTTTGACATACAATTTTTTTAACAAATATCTAAACTTTAAGCGAATGACTAGAAATTTTAATATTTGGATTAATATTTTCATAAAAATATTAATTTAACAGAAGTTTTAAAAGCTTTGAATTTGATAAAAGGTTAGACTGATGCATAGTAAAAAGGGTGGGACTATCGATACCAAATGTTTTACTCCTATTTATCCATAATTTATATAGTGACGAGCTTTAATCCCCTGGATCATCGATGGTGTTTAAAAATAAAATGGTTGGGTTTTTTTTGTCCATTAAGGTATTCGGGTTTTTTTTTGTTTAATTCATATACCCGGATTTTTATTTTAAGATCTAAGGTGTTTTCTATGGTGTTCATAATTTTTTTTTAAAATTTATTACATTACAGAAAAAAATCTAAATAAAAAATATTTTTATTAAAATTTATCATTTCAATGTGAAGAATTCTATGCACCGTAGAAAATGTTGTAGATAAAAAAATGTTTGTGTCATTTTGCTAAAAAAAATTCGAGCTACCTATTGCGCCAAAAAACCAATGGTTTGTGTGAACAAAGGCCAACCCACATCTCTAAAAGCATTCTTCCTCGGCAAGAAAAATGAAAACTACATAAAATGCACTATTTTCTCCTTTGCTTCCTCCCTTCCCATTCTAGACATTCCCGAAAGTATTTCATTGTCATCTTCTTCGTAGATCACAATCATGGGTGACAGTCAATATTCATTCTCTCTCAACTTTTAGGTAATGTCTTCATCCCTTACTAACTTTATAAGCGGAGTATATTTTTAATAAATTTTTTTGGTGTGTTTTTAATAGTCTTTCGGGCAAGCTAGTCCAAATCGAACACGCCTTGACGATAGTCAGGTCTGGTCAAACATCTCTTGGAATCAAAGGTTTCTTTCATGTTCTTAAGAGAAAGAAAGGGTTTATGGATTTTAGAAGTAGTGAAATAGATGCATGTGGGTTTTACCTTTATATTAATAAGGGTAAAGTATAGTAAGGGTCGCTGAACTTTTCTGAAACTTGTATTTAGATTCCCCAATTTTTAAAACTTAAAATACAATCCTCCAACATTTAATCTGTTTGTAATATGGTCCTCGACGTAACCGGCTGTTTGATGCCGTTACACTACCGTTAGAAGAAGATGACGTGGTAGTCCTCCAACATTTAGTTCGTTTGCAATATGGTCACTGAACTTTTCAGGTGCTTGAATTTAGGTCCCCCAATTTTCGATCTCGAATTTTCTTTTCCGTTTCTCTCTTCTCATTTCCAGCGTAACTTTTTAGTCGGGAATGCATGAGAAATTCTAATATAACTTTGAATTCTGTGGAGATGTTGACTTGAATAAGGGTTCATTGAGAGAATACCCGACCAAGGGACTATCCAGACCATCAACGATTCAAGGTGTAATATTATATACAAGTCATCTCAGGTGAAGCATAGATGTTCGATGAAATGCTTGTGAGGAAAAAAACGGGGTTAGAAATGCAGAGTTGACAAATACTACTAAGATGAACTAAGTATCATTGTTGAAAGTCACCAACAAAACTGTAATTATTTTGTATAAATGACATATAATAATTTCTTCGTTTAATCCTTGTGGTTAAAGATTTTTCAACGGATGATCAAATATAATGAAATCACAAACATCGCCTTCACCTCTCTGTCTCTTTCGCTCACATGCACTCTCGTTTGGTTTTTATTCTTCAGTTTTTCGCCATGTAAAATTGTAAACCCAAGCAATGCTATGTCTTTCAGCTTTTTATTTACAAAGAAAAAATGGAGGAAGAATTGTTTGCTTTTGTTGAAATTTTTATGTTTCTGGAACTGCATGTCAAGGATCTGGATATTCAGTGTTAGTTTTGAACCAAAACCATCTAATTTTTTTTCTTTTCTTCTTAATCAAAACTTTTAGTACTCCTTATGGAAGATATTTAGTCCATCATAATAGAAGTGAAAGAGGGTCATAGGCTAAATTTTGTTGACCTTCTTGTTTGATTTTTCTTTAAATCAAGGAATTGATTGTGAGTATCAATATAGTGAAATCGTCAGGTTCAATCCGAGAGACTGCTGGTACTAGTTTGCTGGGAATTGTATTTATTCGACTTGTGGTTTTCGGCGTCCTGTGAGCTCGTATTCTTTTTTAATAAGTTAATGTTGATTATGTGACTGATATTTCGTGAACGAACTGGATTTTTTTACATGTTTTTGAAATTTTACAATTGAATCTGTATTGAATTATAGTTTTAGAAGACAATTATGCATGCACGCAACTCGAAAGGCATCATGACAGGGTAGTATATTTGGAGCAGCTACTTGATATGTTGCATGGTCATTGCACATTTGCATATTCATTTATGGCATATATATGTTTCTTGCAGTGTCCTCTATGTTTTACAATGTCTTTTATTGCTGACATGCCATGAATTTACAAGAATTATGGGGTCCTATGATTTTAGTTCCGCTATCTGCTTTATATTCTCATCATGTTTGGCTATTGAGGACCATTAAACATGGAGTATTAGAAGCAATTATATGTTAAAAGGGTAGACCATTAATGCATTCACAATTGGTAATGTTGTATTTGACATCTAATGTTTATCTTAAACAACTCATTTGACGCCTTAGGTTTTGGAGTGACTATGACCGAACCTCTTTCCCTTTCGAATGAGTTATAAGTTCTCCTTTCGAATGAGTTATTAATTGATATTCTTGGTTTATTTTAGTTATTACTTGGTTGTATGTTGTAGTCCTATGAACTAAAACTCTTTACTATTTTCGCATCCGTTGGATGTGTATGCTCAAGTTCCATCCAAACCTACTGGATTGTTATACCAAAGTGCGACAGCTGCGAACAAGACAAATTGGTCTTGTTACTTTTACTTCAACGGTTTATGCAATAAACGTGATAGGTGCATTTTTCATGTTCAAAGTGCGACAGTCGTTGGATGTGCATGCAGCAAATTCATGTTCAAAATTTCAAAACACTTCAATTACATTCTAAACCCCAAATTCTAAAATATTTTAATTACATTTTAAACCCTAAATTAAAGTATTTTAGAATTTAGAGTTTAAAATGTAATTGAATTATTTTGGAATTTGGTGTTTAGAATGAAATTGAGGACTGTGTTTCAAGTTTTAAAAGTTGGGGGACCTAAATGCAAGCGCCTGAAAACTTCAGTGACCATATTGCAAACGAACTAAATGTTGGAAGACTACCACGTCATCTTCTTCTAACGGCGTCAAACGGCCGGTTACGTTGGGAATCATATTGCAAACAGATTAAATGTTGAAGGACTGTATTGCAAGTTTTAAAAGTTGAGACCAAAATGCAAACATCAGAAAAGTTCAGTGACTATTATTATACTACCACCCTATTAATAAATAGTTTTGAATTACAGCTGCTAATGAGGTAGTGATTGCTCTGAGAAGAAACTGCCTTCAATCTTGGTTGATGGAACCTCTGTGAGTATATTAGTATTTAGTACCATACACTCGTCCTTTCTATCTGCATTTGAATTTCTGGATTTGCTTTAGACGGCTTTATTTGAGTTTCTGGATTTTCTTGAGACGGCTTTATTTTCTAGTTACATGGATGTGAGCTCGGGTATTGGGTTTATCAAAGATAAGAGAATGGTTAATTACACCCATACCCGAGCAATATAAACTTGCAGTAGTTGTTTTTGCTTCATTGCCTATTATATTTCTTTTTTGAGAAAATTTGTGAGACTCCTTATTATCATATAAAAAGTAAACACCCGATGTTGCTTTATCCTTCTTTTCCTGGTAGAGTAAGTTGGTTCCTTTGAAGTAATTCAACTTTATAATGTATGAATTGATTAAAAAATCTATTCTAATTCCAAGCTGATGGATAGTTGCTAATTACCACGAAATGTGGATGTGTGATGTCTGATTTCAGGTTCAGAAAATACAGTGTCTGACACCAAATATTGGAGTTGTTTACAGGTTTCTTTTCATTTCTTCAATTATCTAGAAAGCTCAGTATTTAGTTATTTTAGTTGGGAAATATTGAATCTGATTAGCATGTAGTTGTAATTGCGTTAAAGTGCTTCAAAATACACCAAAAGGTTACATCTGTAATTATCTGTGTTTTGCCAATGACTTGAGCAAGTACCAGTTCATGTGCATCTATGATATTATTGACCATTAAACAAGAGGGTGCGCGAGGAGCACCCTAAATTACTATGCATTTCATAAGGTAGTCCATTGTAGAATACTCTTTTGTTCTTGAATTTCCTGTACATGTCCATACTTTTGTTTGGAAGTTATTCTTGTCTAAAATGTTTCACTGCCTTGTTCTGTGCTTTGATTGATATATAAAGAACAGGGTTACTCATATCCGATTTATCAATTTTTTTTTAATTTATGATCATGTCGTCTTATATGTTTTGTAAGAAAGCTATGTAAATCGTTAGTCGTGTAGTATAGTTTATTTTTATGGTTTTATTATTCTTGTTACATGTTGCCATCTCCAGCAAAAGAAAGGAGCTTCTTTTATTTCGGAAAGATGGTTAGGTATGTGGTAACATGCATTTTTTTTCAAAATAAGCGCTTATAAATAACTTGTGATCAATTTATGTTTTAATCTGGTTTTTGTTGCTAATATACCTGTCTATTATATAAATCTTCATACTGTTTTGCAGTGGTATGCGCCCTGATTTTTGAGTTCTGGTTCGGAAAAGTAGGAACCAGGCAGAACAGTATCATAGGTTGTATAAGGTATTATGGCTCTTAATGATATTTTGTTTACTTAATTTTTCAGCTATGTGCATCTTGAAAAAAGTTATAGCAGTTCAAATCATGGTATTGTAGCCTTGGTCTGTTCGATTGATCAAAACTAATCCTATCCGTATGTTTACCTTTGCACATTTGTCCCAATAACTTCGTTCAAACTGAAAGGCTATATGGCAATATTGAATGGATTTCTAACACCTGCAAGTTTTTTGTTTGCATGAACCAATTCCAGTAACACAACTTGTAAGGGAAACTGCTGCTGTTATGCAGGAATTCACTCAGTCCGGGTAAGAGTTATGTCATTGTCTATAAAACCCATTATTTTTTCTCCCTTCTATTTTCTCACAGTTGTGACAAAGATTCTGAGGAGTCCAAAAGCTTGAGCCTTTGAGGACTTTGGTAGTTGTCCCTTTTTTCAAAAGTAGGCTATGCTTTACTTGATTTGAGTTATTAGTTTCAAAAATAGCATTGTTTATTTGGCCAAAGTGAAAGTAGCGTGATTGTAATACAAAGTTGTTCTTAAAACTTTTGTATTATACTAAGTTTCTCTGAGAAGACTTTTTCTTTGAACTTTTTGTATATTACTAAGTTTTTTCAAGTGTTGTTCTGGCCTTTTTGCATGATGTCAGGGCTGATAGGGGAACCTGATAATGAAACTTTTTAGAAAAATGGAAAAGTTATAGATTCCTATTTTTTCTCAAATGTCTTTTAAGGCATTGCTGCTATATTTTGGGTCAATCTAAATTGGATCAAAAAGTGGAAATGCTAAATTGCGCAATACTCTGGCTTTTATAGTAAGTTTTATGCATCTTTCTTTTTCTTTGCAGTGGTGTTAGAGCTTTCGGTGTATCTCTACTGGTTGCTGGATACGATGACAATGGTCCAAAACTGTATCACATATTCCTCTTAGACAGTAGCTCATTGTATGACCAGGTATAGGTTGTATACAATGGTTTATATGCTTTTCAACTTTATGGTTTTGCTCCTTGTCACTAGGTGGATCCATCTGGTTTCTATTTCTCATGGAAAGCCTCAGCAATGGTGAAAAATGTCTCAAATGCGAAAACATTTCTTGAGAAGAGGTATTTGCCTAGAATCCGATTCTTATAAAATTCAGCACTAGTTAAACTAAAAATTATGTATGATATGTTAGATCGATTATGTTAGGATGTCAATTTTATAGCATGTGATCATATAAAACGAATTTGTATCTTTTCCAGAACTGAGTTGGACATTCTCTTACTTTCCGGTTCTTGTTGTGCAAAGACTGGAATTTCGGTTGATTTTATTCCTTCCTTGTAGATACACTGATGATATGGAGCTTATAATGCTGTGCACACCGCTATTTTGACTCTCAATTCTCAAAGAGGGGTAGGTTTCCTCCACCTAAATGTTGCCGTTGAGGACTATATGTATCAAGAAAACCTCAGGAGAAAAATGTTGATCTTGGGTTGCCTTTATAATTGTCTTTTGTAATCGTACAACCAGTTTTCCTCAATTTGCAGATTTGAAGGACAAATCTCAGGGGAAAACATTGAAATCGGGATCATTGGAACTGACAAAATTCAGGCAAGCACTGCTTTATTTCAGAACGGTTGTTTCTACCTATGTACATTATTTCTTTTATGATGGCTTATGGTGTTTGCTACGTTTTCAGGGTACTTACCCCAGCTGAAATTGATGATTATTTGGCTGGAGTGGAATAGCTCATCTTCTTACCGGAGGCTATTTATGTTAGTTTTTTGGTAAAATCCCATATTGGTTGTGTATAAGGAGGAGGGAGAATTCTTTTGTTATAAATAGAGCTCTCCTCCTCCTTAGTTTAGAATCTCATAAATATAAGCATTCTTCACTATTAAAGGCTATTTATACTCTTTCTCTCTTTGTAATATTTCCTCTACTAGTGAAATATTATTTTAGTAGTGTTTGAGGAGGTAGGCATAATTTTGGTCTAACCTTGTTAAATTTTGGTGTTCTCTTTATGTCTATTTAATAGCTATTGTCGGGTATAGTTGTTGTTAATTATTGTCCTATTAAAATTACTTGTCTTGGTAGTTTTATCTAAGGAAAGTGGGTTTTAAGAGGGACCATTGTGACCCCTCCTCTTTCCTGGGAATCTACCTTGGGGTGATTTTTAGTACAATCGTTTTCACACTAGTCACCTAGATAATAGTTTTCAAGGTGAATTTGTTATTATTGGTGGAAATCAACCCGAATTCCACAACAATTGGTATCAGCGCTCTTGGTTTATTTTAGTATGCTCTGTGGTTGCGGCTTAGGCTGATCTTCCACATCAGAAAAAAATTCCTTGGGATAATTGGCATTCCACATTGACAGCTATTAAATAGAATTTGAATGGCAGACGCAACAAAAACATCCACATCGTTGTCAACAGCTGTGACAAATGTTAGATTTGCAGTTGAGATTTTTAATGGCACCGGTCATTTCGGCATGTGCAAAGTGAGGTTCTAGATGTCCTATTTCAGCAGGGTCTAGACATTGCTATTGAAGGAGAGAAACCAGATGATGTTGAGGAGAAAGAATGGAAGAAGATCAATAGATTCGCATGTGGTACTATTCGATCGTGTCTTTCTAGAGAGCAGAAGTATGCATTTTCTAAGGAAACTTCTGCAAGTAAATTGTGGAAGGCACTGGAGGAGAAATTTTTGAAGAAAAGCGGTCAGAACAAGCTCTACATGAAAAAGAGATTGTTCCGCTTCAACTATGTACCAGGTACTACTATGAATGATCGCATTATTAGCTTTAATCAGCTGGTGACTGATCTGATGAATATGGACGTGACTTTTTGAAGACGAAGATCTGGCTCTGATGTTGATGTGATCACTTCCTGATGAGTTTGAGTATCTTGAAACTACCCTACTTCATGTGAAAGTTGATGTGTCTCTCAGTGAAGTAACTGCTGCCTTGTATAGTTATGAATTGAGAAAGAAAGACAAACAAGAAAACACAAGTGTCGAAGCAGAAGCTCTTGTTGTTAGAGGCCGTTCGAAGAGTCAGAATAAAGGAAGGAGAGGGAGATCGAAGTCAAAGTCCAGATTGAGCAAAGATGAATGTGCCTTTTGTCGAGAAAAAGGGCACTGGAAGAAAGAATGTCCCAGGCTAAAGAACAAAGGCAAACCTGAAAGGGGAAAGGTTGTCTCATAATCAAATGTGGTCAAGTATGATGATGCAGATTCAGATTTCGCATTCGCTGCTACGTCATCAACCAGTTGTTCCAGTTCATGGCTGTTAGTTTCAGCTTGTAGCCACCATATGACCCCCAATAGAGAATGGTTCTTTGATTTTAAAGAACTAAAATGTGGAATTATCTACACAGCAAATAATTCCCCTCTTGACACACTTGGGATTGGTTCAATTCGCTTGAGGAATCAGGATGGATCAATCAGAACCTTAACAGGTGTCCATTATGTACCAGATTTAATGAGAAATCTCATCTCTGTGGGAACCTTAGAGTCAAAAGGTTTAGAAGTGAGGGCAAAAGATGGGATTATGAGGATTATCTCTGGTGCACTGGTGATAATGAAGGGAATCTGGAAAAGAAACAATGTGTATTACTTTCTGGGTAGTACAATTGTTGGGACAGCAGCAGTGGCAGCTTCTACTGATGAACAGGAGTCAGAAGCAACCAGGTTATGGCATATGCGCTTGGGCCATGTTGGTGAAAAATCCTTGAAATTGCTGATAGATCAAGGATTATTGAAGGGTGCTCGGGATTGCAAATTAGCTTTTTGTGACCATTGCATCAAAGGGAAGAAGACGAGGGTGAAATTTGGAACAACAATCCATGATACTAAAGGTATTTTGGATTATGTTCATTCAAATGTATGGGGGCTTTCCAAGACAACTTCATTGGGAGGAACACACTATTATGTCACATTTGTTGATGATTTTTCCCGGAGAGTTTGGGTGTATACAATGAAGACAAAGGATGAGGTGCTAGGATTTTTCCTTAAATGGAAAAAGATGGTGGAGACTCAAACATGCAGAAAAATCAAACATCTCCGTACAAACAATGGTTGAGAGTACAAAAATGATCCATTTCTGAAAGACTGTGAAGAAGAAGGTATTGTCAGGCATTTCACTGTCAGAAGTACACCACAACAGAATGGGATGACAGAGCGTATGAACTGAACATTAGTGGAGAAGGTTCGGTGTATGTTGTCTAATGCTGGGTTAGGCAAAGAATTTTGGGCTGAGGCTTTGATCTATGCTTGTCACCTTGTCAACCGCTTACCATCGACTGCTATTGGTGGTAAAACACCATTAGAGAAATGGTTTGGAGTACCAGCTACAGATTATGATTCCTTACATTTGTTTGGTTCCACTGCATACTACCATGTTAAGGAGTCAAGCTGGATCCAAGAGCAAAGAAGGCGATCTTTACCTCTGGTGTGAAAGGCTATCGTCTTTGGTGTCCAGAAACAAAGAAAATAATCTTTAGCAGAGATGTTACCTTTGATGAATCTACCATGTTGAGAAAGGTGACTTCAAAAAAATTGGAGCAGACAGATGGAACTCCCAAACAAGTGGAGCTTGAAGGAAGCATAATTGACCCAGCCAGTAAAGAAACTGATGTTGACTCTCCTATAGTAGAAGAAGAGTCAGATGAAGAAGAGGTTCAGACCCATGAACCTCCACAGCAACATGAATCAATTGCACTCAGAAAGGGAAAGAGAATCATTAGACAACCTGCTCGTTATGCTGATATGGTCTCTTTTGCATCACCAATTGCAATTGATGACGTTCCTGCCACTTTTAATGAAGCAGTCCAAAGTTCAGAACATAAAAATTGGAGGATCGCCATGAATGAAGAAATGCAATCCATTCAAAAGAATCAGACGTGGAAACTAACTAGTCTTCCGAAGGGAAAGAAGGCAATTGGGTGCAAATGGGTATATGCAAAGAAAGATGGATTTCCTGACAATAATAACATCCGCTACAAAGCAAGATTGGCGTCTAAAGGCTACGCTCAAACGGAGGGAGTTGATTATAATGAAGTATTTTCTCCAGTTGTAAAACATTCCTCCATCATAATTTTGTTAGCTTTGGTAGCACAGTTGGATTTGGAACTAGTTCAGATGGATGTAAAAACTGCATTTTTACATGGAGACTTGGATGAGGAAATCTACATGACTCAGCCATATGGATTCAAAGTTGCTGAAAAAGAAGAGATGGTGTGCAAATTAGAAAAATCGCTGTACGGATTGAAGCAATCTCCAAGGCAGTGGTACAAGCGATTTGACAAGTTTATGATAGGGCAGAAGTACACAAAAAGCAAATATGATCATTGTGTGTATTTACGCAAGCTACAAGACGAATCCTATATATATCTTATTTTTTATGTTGATGATATGCTGATAGCTTCCAGGAGTCAGACAGAAATTGCGAAACTAAAGACTCAATTGAACAGGGAGTTTGAGATGAAGGACCTTGGTGAAGCGAAGAAGATTCTAGGCATGGAGATATCAAGGGATAAGAAATTGGGGAGGCTTTGTTTGTCCTATAAAACCATTATTTTTTCTCCCTTCTATTTTCTCGCAGTTGTGACAAAGATTCTGAGTCCAAAAGCTTGAGCCTTTGAGGACTTTGTAGTTGTCCCTTTTTTTCAAAAGTAGGCTATGCTTTACTTGATTTGAGTTATTAGTTTCAAAAATAGCATTGTTTATTTGGCCAAGTGAAAGTAGCGTGATTGTAATACAAAGTTGTTCTTAAAACTTTTGTATTATACTAAGTTTCTCTGAGAAGACTTTTTCTTTGAACTTTTTGTATATTACTAAGTTTTTTCAAGTGTTGTTCTGGCCTTTTTGCATGATGTCAGGGCTGATAGGGGAACCTGATAATGAAACTTTTTAGAAAAATGGAAAAGTTATAGATTCCTATTTTTTCTCAAATGTCTTTTAAGGCATTGCTGCTATATTTTGGGTCAATCTAAATTGGATCAAAAAGTGGAAATGCTAAATTGCGCAATACTCTGGCTTTTATAGTAAGTTTTATGCATCTTTCTTTTTCTTTGTAGTGGTGTTAGAGCTTTCGGTGTATCTCTACTGGTTGCTGGATACGATGACAATGGTCCACAACTGTATCAGGTATTCCTCGTAGACAGTAGCTCATTGTATGACAGGTATAGGTTGCATACAATGGTTTATATGCTTTTTCAACTTTATGGTTTGCTCCTTGTCACTAGGTGGATCCATCTGGTTTCTATTTCTCATGGAAAGCCTCAGCAATGGTGAAAAATGTCTCAAATGCGAAAACATTTCTTGAGAAGAGGTATTTGCCTAGAATCCGATTCTTATAAAATTCAGCACTAGTTAAACTAAAAATTATGTATGATGTTAGATCGATTATGTTAGGATGTCAATTTTATAGCATGTGATCATATAAACGATTTGTATCTTTTCCAGAACTGAGTTGGACATTCTCTTACTTTCCGGTTCTTGTTGTGCAAAGACTGAAATTTCGGTTGATTATTCCTTCCTTGTAGATACACTGATGATATGGACTATGGAGCTTATGATGCTGTGCACACCGCTATTTTGACTCTCAATTCTCAAAGAGGGGTAGGTTTCCTCCACCTAAATGTTGCCGTTGAGGACTATATGTATCAAGAAACCTCAGAAAATGTTGATCTTGGGTTGCCTTTATAATTGTCTTTGTAATTACAACCAGTTTTCCTCAATTTGCAGATTTGAAGGACAAATCTCAGGGGAAAACATTGAAATCGGGATCATTGGAACAGACAAAATTCAGGCAAGCACTGCTTTATTTCAGAACGGTTTTTTCTGCCTATGTACATTATTTCTTTTATGATGGCTTATGGTGTTTGCTACGTTGCAGGGTACTTAACCCAGCTGAAATTGATGATTATTTGGCTGAAGTGGAATAGCTCATCTTCTTACTGGAGGCTATTTAGAGGTGTCTTTTATATAACATTTGTTTTTGAGACGATCATTTCAGTAAAAAATGTTAGTTTTATGGTGTAACTATGGTTTCCATTCTCGGTTACAATCTCAACACAAGCTGGAATCCTAATGAGTTGAATACTATGATCTAGTCTGCAGTTATCAAGTTCAAATGAGTTTTGAATCTATTATGCAGTCCAATCTGCTGAAGTGGTTTTGGAGTATATGATCATTTGGTACATGGAATGTTACAAAGAATTTTTAAACTAACGCGAATGGTCGGGTGGCATGAACAATTGTTTCTAAATCATCAATTTCCCACGGTTCCAGATAGGAAAATCACTTCACTTGTAAGTCTTTTCCATTTTCTATTTGGTCCTCTAACATTAAATACTCTTTTCAATCAAGCCATATATAAATAATCCAATTAGACTTATCTAAAGTCAATTGCAAAATAGTTTTAAAAGGAATTCTAACCGTTATATGAAGTTGGTCAGTTGAGACTGCTTAATCAGATCCCCCAATAACTCATCATATTCGGGATTTATGAATATGGCCAATTAAAAAGGGACGCCACACGTTTTTTTAAGCATGGAATTAAAATTGACCCAGCCAACCGACACCGAAGAAATCAGGTAAGCTAAGCTGCCATTGCCCTCGCATACTATTTTCTATTGCGTTAATCTTATATAAGTAAATACGATGTAATTTATATATAAGTTCAAAGAAATTAAATTACACTTTTAGTATAAGTTCAATTATTTACTTCATTATTTAATTCAGTCTCCAATTGACATATGAGGAACAAACGAAAACATAATTCTGAATATTGACCATGCGGATGCCGATGGCTGATGGCAACTAAGACCTTAGAAGATTCCAAGAAATCCAAAGTGTTGTTGTTTATTCCTACCATGTACTTGGAGAAACCTTGCTTCTCTTATTAACATTCAATATATATAAATAATATACCCTTCCAGTTCCATGTCATCTCAATTTACATCTATCATGCAATTCTCTCTATTCATTCTTCTTCTGTTCTCACCTTTTGCTCTCCGCTGCCACCGATCGATACATTGTGTTTCATTTGTTTGTAAACTTTTGTTTTTGGATTATCTACAGGAATATTGCCCCTTCCATGGAGAAAATGCAAGTGTCTCCGATGAGGAATGTCAAGAGGCAGAAAACAGAAAAGCCGAGGACCAAAAGGGTATGGAGATTGAAGCTTAATGTAACTTGGCAAAGGATCAAGAAGGCCTTGAAATCCACTCTCAGGCACCGCCTTCATCTTCATCTTGCATCCAACCTCAACAAGCTCTCCACTCTGAAACTTAATCATCATTATATGGCTATCATTAGGCCTATTCGACATGTAATGAAAAAGAAGAAGACCTTTCGTCCCACCATGCCATTAGCCCAACTCATTCAATTGCAGCGCGCCGCTTTCGACTTCATAGACCGCGGTGATGCGATGACTCCATCCAAGTCCCCATTCGAGAATATATCCACACAATGGCGTGAGCTTCATGGTTTGCAAGATTGGGATGGCCTTATTGAGCCTCTCCATGCTTGGCTTAGGCGAGAAGTTGTCAAGTACGGCAAGTTTGTCGAAGCAACTTATGATGCTTTCTACTTTGATCCTTTATCTGAGTTTTGTGGAAGCTGTAGGTACAATCAGCACAAACTGTTTGAAGAACTAGGCCTTACCAAACATGGTTGCAAGGTTATCAAGTACATTTATGCCATGTCCCATGTCGATGTTCCCGAATGGTTAGAGAGGACTTACTGCTCTTGGAGCAAGAATTCCAACTGGATGGGATACGTTGCAGTCAGCGGTGGTGCTGAAACTGCAAGAATTGGGAGGAGAGATATCCTCGTGGCATGGCGGGGCACAGTGGTTCTAAACGAGTGGTACAGTGACCTCAGAACAAGTCTGCAGCCACTTGGGAAAACCAATATCAAGGTCCAACGTGGGTTCCTCAGCATCTTCAGTTCCAAGGGCGAGTTCACAAGGTACAATAAGTTGAGTGCATCGGAACAAGTCATGGAAGAAATCCGGAAGCTTGTTTACTTTTTCAGACGGGTGAGGAAGTTAGCTTACAAGTCTGCGGCCATAGCCTCAGGGGTGCCTTGGCACTCCTCAATGCTTACGATGCCGCAACGTACTTCCCCAATCTCTTCATCAGTGTCATCTCTTTTGGTGCACCAAGAGTTGGGAACATACATTTCAAGGAGAAGCTCAGAGAACTAGCAGTCAAGACACTAAGGGTTGTTGTCAAGTAAGATATAGTCCCGAAGTTGCCAAGGTTCATTCTCAACACCATTCTCAACAAGTTTACAGCGGTAACCGGGAGATTGAAATGGATTTACCAGCACGTCGGAACGCAGTTGAAGCTTGATGTACTCATGTCGCCGTATTTAACATGCGATCCAGATTACACGGGTAGTCATAATTTGGAAACGTACCTCCATCTGTTGGACGGATACATTAACAAAACATCAAAATTCCGTTGGAATGCAAGAAGAGATGTTGCCTTGGTTAACAAGACAAGAGATATGTTAATAAAGGAGTTAAAGATCCCAGAGTTTTGGTACCAAAAGCCATTCAAGGGACTTGTGCTAAACCAATATGGCCGATGGGTTAAACCAGGGAGACAACCTGAACACGTTCCTTCTCCAATTAGAATTAGATCCAATCACGACCTTTCACTTTAAGATTAAATGTTGGTTCTTTGAGAAATCCATTAAAAAACAAGAACCCCAAGTCCAATTTTGAATCTAGTTTCCCC
This sequence comes from Hibiscus syriacus, assembly GCF_006381635.1. Lineage (NCBI taxonomy): Eukaryota > Viridiplantae > Streptophyta > Magnoliopsida > Malvales > Malvaceae > Hibiscus > Hibiscus syriacus. Next base: position 673,884 of record NW_024063519.1, on the reverse strand, counting down.
CCTCCCCCCCATTTTTTCTGTTGATATGAGATTCATTTATTTGTTGAACATTGATCAGAAAAAGAGTTTTCTTTTTGTTCTTTTTATTGAATTTGATTGACATTATTTGCAACATTCTTTACAAAGTGTCAATCCACAAATTTCCATTAAACACTGAACAAGAACTAATCAAAGATGTTCAAGCTGAAGATCCAAAGGAAGTGATTATGTTTACAAACAAACGATCAGACATCAAGGTTCCCTAAAACCATATTATCAACAAACATATATAAGTTCAGGTACTTGTGATTCAAGACAACCTGGTTCCCGGGTGGAAAGACACAAGCACAATAACAATGTACATCAAACAGATGATTCTGATCTTGAAACTTGAGATAAAGAATCTTCGAATTGCTCGTCTTCTAGTTTCTCAGAGTTCAAGCTTGGTGGGATAAAGGATTTGAATATCTGGTCCATGTGAGGAGTTTCTTTCAATTCTTGGTTAGCGACCTCAAGAGCTGTGTGACAAAAAGCCCCATAGAATTTCTTCCTGCAGATGAAGAAGAAGAGGAGAGACAATATCGGTAGCGGAATCAGAATGGGAGTATAATAGAATTTCGACACCCCAAAGTAACCCAACATAGTAGCTTGGTATAACAACAGGGAACCGAGGATTCGGGTATGCATGTGAGGCCACATTCTTCCATAGCTCTCATATGCTGGGACATAAACTTTGAGTGCCTGTTACAAGAACAGCATAAAACAGATAAGTAAAATAAAACTAGGTTTGAATTGTAAGAATGATAATTATAAAGCAGAAATGGAAAGGGAATCCAGGAAAATGAGAGAAATACTTGATTCCGGAGAACAAGCCAACCCAAGGCAAAGTAAAGCACTCCAAATGGGATGATCACAGGAGCTATAACCGAGTAGCAGAGAACAATGGTGACAATAAGCATGTCATTAGGAACTCTAGTGGCATAGCTAATATCTCCGGGGAACCATGCTTCTTTTAACTCGGCTTCGGTCTTGCAAAGATAATTCCTCTTCACATGATATATGATAAGCGGCACTATTCGAGAAAGCTCGAGCCCATAACCGACAAAGAACCTGCCAACCAATAACCCCAATGAAACCAAAACACATATATTTAAAGCAACTGCAATGAGAAAAAGGTAGAAGGCTTACTTCAAAGCCACAAATGTAATGAAGAAAGTTGCATTCCCAGGGAGGCTTTTTGCCAGTATCTCGAAAATGGAGTTAGGTTTCTTTTCAATGGTCTTAAGTGCACTGAACAAAGTTCCACCGATAGTAACACCGATGAAAACATTAAACACGATGAAATAAAAGTATTTCCCTGATGCAGCCCTTATGACATGGCTCCCCGAAGGGATTCCTTCGGTCTTAGAGAGGAACAATAGAAGCTTCGGTAATAAGGCCAAAAATATGATGAGCGCAAGCTGGGGAAGATATGCCTCCAATACTGTCTTAAGTGCAACCACATCAACAACAGGCTTCAAGAATGGCAAAACTTTTCTCAAATTCTCGAGGGTTGTCAATGCGGAAATGAACGTAATGGGAATCAGATAAAAAATTATAGTCAGAAACACGACAAAATAAACAGCATATTGTCGTCTTATCCTCCCATAAAACTTGATGGTCAGATTGCTCCATATAAGTTGACGAGGTTCGGGTGCTTCCGTCACAGTCCAATTGTCAACCATCTGAGCATGTAGGCTTTGAGCAGCCGAGGCTGCAGTCAGCTTGCTGGTAAAGAAAACCAAAGCAGATCCTTGCTGCTTTTCTCGGAGGGTCAACTTTTGTTCCGCTTCCAATTTTTGTGTCAATTCCTTGATCTTTTCATTGTAGTACTCTATGCTGTCTACTTTTTTGCCACAGAAACCAAGGAAGCCGGTTTTGTGGGTCGGTTTCGTACCTTGACCTTTTCTCTCGGACTCTTCATATATTGCTTCTGCCCGCAGAAGCTTCTTCTTGAACCCTTCTAACTCTCCCCAGATTTTGTCAACCTACATGTCAACAATATGTTTGGTTTAAACCGAACAGGCTAGACTCAAAGGAGATGCAAATTATCATAATATTACCTCTTTGTTGTTCGTGACCACCATTGATCTGTAGAATGTATGGGAATATATAGATTTGAAATACGTATCGACCTGCTGCTTTCGACTTTGACCCGGAGCGACATCCGGCAAGTCTCTAACGAGAACCGCGAATTGCTCGGGTTTCACTTCATCAGACTTTAGAGCAGTAGCTCTTAGAGTAGAAACATGTTTGTAAGCCTTCCATGAAAGGAAATAGGTGACAACAGAGACCCAATAGGTGGCTACCAGGAATGCCCACAGCCTTGGACTCCTCTCCTGTATAGACAAGACGACAATAAACAGACTTTTGTATATAAAAACACATTCATGACACCGTAATCGTACTTGGTCCGAGAAAACAATAAACATATCCTGCTGACGAGAATGTTATACGTAGCTTACTTGAATATTTGCCATTGACAACTTGTCTAGATCATTGAAAGTCCCGTTACTTGTACTATGTGCGTTCTTTACACCATCAGTAGCAGCAATGGGTAGAAGAACTGGAAGCAGTACAACGCCAGACAAAACAAATATTCCCAATACTGTAACATTCATCAGGAAAAAGAAAATTCAGGATTAGTCTTTCACACACCTCTTCATTGCATTAAGCAATTCAGACAAAAATTTCTTCTGTTTTTTGGAGTCAACCCCGTATACGGCATTCCTAAATGTATCAGTGAACAACAACGATCCTACATTCCTCACCTTGACAGCAAATCAAGGCAATTCCCAGTATCCAATCATGCATCAAAAGTTCAGGTAAGATTCAAAAGCACCGGAATGTCATGTGAATAAATTAAAACATAACTACATGGTGGACGCTCTTTGTTTAGCTCAAAACGGTCGCCTCCGACGTAGATTATGATGTGGATATGGTTTATATTTTAAAAAGAAAAAAGAAAAGCTCAGAAAAAATTAGGTACATAGATTTGAAGGTATACCATATAACTAATCCTTACTAAGTACAGCTAACATCACCTAAACTAACACAAATTCTGGTATTACGATTCAGATTACTTTTGTATATTTGATCGATTACAGAAAGAACAAAGAAGATTCCCATTAAAGTAGATAGCAAAACTATCCATAATTAGATAGAAACTGATGAGTCAATATAAATTTCACTTCAGAATAATTAAAAATAAACCTCAATACATATTATATATATGTTTGTGTGTGTAAAAACTCCTAAACTAAAACAAACACAGGCAGATCTCAAACTCAAAATGCTAAAAAAGAGGACAGAAAATCAGGTGCACTAACTGAAAAAACAACATTTGTACAAAAAATTCAGACATGTGCAGAAGACTAAAAAGGAAACAAAAGGATAAGAACAAAAACCAGTGCTAAGGAAGACAAAGTAGACGGCAGTGTCGACCCCAGACATGTGGATGACATCTTGTTCAGTAGAAGACAACGCTTCGCTTATCCAAGCAAAAGGTTTTCGTGTCTTAGAACCGCCTTCCCACGGTTCCAAACCTTTGACGATCCTGTTCGGATAATACACCACCGCGTTTCCTTGCCTCGTCGAAAGCCAGGCAAAGAGCAGCATGAAAACAGTGAATATTACAAAAGACGTCCCTAAGGACGTCAGGAATGAACTAAAATCCATCTGGGCTCACTCTCCCTTACAAAGAAAAAACTCTGTTTCCTCTGTTTTCTCAAACTCTTGTATATGTGAAGAAATAAAAAGGAATGGAAGTGGTAGCCGTTAAAAGCCGTGACAAAGAACTTCCCAGAAGAAACAGGGAAAAACGATATATCCAATTATGATTTTTGTTGTTGTCAAAAGAAATTTATTCGACATTGATTGATTTGATTAGGTGGAAATTACGATAACCCAAAGTTGTCATTGTAAAATATCTGCCCAAGAACCGGGGGTTCTGTTTGAGGGGCATGCATTTGAAATCGTTCATTCTTTTTCTCTTTTTTCCTTTCGAAGGCAGGGATTTGCTGCATAAGATAACTGTGCTTTAAAGCGGATTTCATGGGGGATGGAAACTTGGCCCGTGGTCGAGTTCATTGATGCAGTGTTAAATACTTGCCGTGGTTTTGTTTTTCAAGTCTAAACAAAGCAAGTAAAACCGAGAACGATTGGTTTTTCCATTTTGTGTTGCTTACATTTGAATTTTCTTGATGAGAATCCACTGTGTAAGAATTTGTTTGAAATTGCAATTATTTGATTTTACTGTTGAAGTTGGTGATCATACATATTATTTTCATAAATAAATAAAATTGTGCCAGATAATAATTGCCTTGCAAATAGTAGAAAATAGAAATATACTCTCTACTTTTTAATGATATATAATAGCATCGTTTAGATGAACAATATATTATATATACATACAATATTATTCTTTAATGGTAATTTCTTTAGTGATCATAAAATGATAATTAATTTATTTTATCTTTATTCCATAAAATATATATGTTGCAGGTTACTTTTTAAAATAATATATTGGTCAACGATTTAATGCCATAAAATTTAAACGCAGTTTAATCCTTTATAAAATAATTTTTTTAAAAATAATATATGTAGACACATCCACCTTTTTTTTACTCATACTACTATTTCATAGTTTAAACTGAGATTAATTTATAAGATTATAAAAACGATAAAATTATTATATAACAATTTATTGAATTTATTAATTGTAAAATATATTAAAGGTTATCAAATTATGATTATTTTTACTAACAGGAGCTTGTTCAAGTGATAAAACTCGATATCGTTTACGTAGAGTCACGGGTTTGAGTTATTGTGTATGCAAAAAATCTCTGATGGGAGACTCACCCACCAAAAGCAGGTGTGCAAGCGAGTTGGTCTCGATTAGTTAGGGTGAAGTCTTGGATCTGGGAGGGAAACAAAAAAAGTATGATTTTTCTATAATTATTTTTTTAAAAAAATTAAAAAACAATCATTTAATTTTATAATTTTTATAAAATATTAATTAATACCAATTTAATAAATTTTGAAAAAAAATTAATAATTAAAACTATTATTTGAATAAATTTAATAATTTTTATATATTTTATCAATTAAATTATAGGTAAACTATATATTTATTCACTCAATTATCATTTTAATTTCGTTTCGGACATCTCATTATTTTTTAATATAATCACTAAATTTATATTTTATTTTTATTATGATCTCTTATCGTTAAAAAATTAATAAAACTATCGATGTAATTTTTTAATTACTTTTTGAAACGATGACATGATATTATTTTATCATAAAATATCATTATCATTATTTTTTAATAATAAGTAATTAAAATAAAATTAAAATAAGATTAATAATTATTTAAAAATAGATGATAATTAAATACTATACAGGCTAAAAACTTCAGAGAATCAATTGGGATGGGAGCTGCTAAAGAAGCTTAAGGCGGAAGTTTTGGCCTATGCATATCATCTACCTTATCCACAAAAATATCTGCGTGACTCATGCATGACCAACTACACTCTCAATTTTTTGTCTCAGCACCACCCAACTTCGACTGAAAGCTACTCTCTGTAAAACTTACACGTGTCAGATTTATATCAACAATCGGCGTCAGCGAAGAGCCAGTGCGTTGTCCGTGTTTACTCCGCGGCGAGTTGATTACGGAGATAGTTTTCTTTACAATTCAAAAGCGACACGTGGAAGGAAAAAGAGGGCTAAATTACATACATGATACCGTTTGCTTTTAATTTTACTTTTCTGACACCGTTTGACCAATATTTCCAGAAGTAGCACCCTTTCGGCTGAGTTGGCAAAGGCGCGTCCCCGGGGGCGCGCTTTACCCGTGTTTTTCGTTGAGTTGGATGCCACGTGTGGAAGGCGCGTCCCCGGGGACGCGCCTTTGCCAACTCAGCAGACACGTATTTTGTTTTATAATAAATAGTTTATTTTTATTATTATTATAAATTAATAATATATTATGTAAAATGTTTCGATTATAATGTAAGAATTATCAAGTTTCGAGTATTTTTGATTTTGATTATCGATCTATTAATTTTATCAGTTAATTATTTAAATGTTATCAATCTAGTCATCTCATATCAATATTTAACGAAAATATTGATGCATAAGTTAATAAATTAGTATAATTACATATTTAATCTTCAAGACTTACATATTTTATAAAATTAGTCTTATTGAAAATTTAATTTAATAAATTTAATCCTCCAATCAGAACATGAAATGTGTCATCGTATACATAAATTTTTTAATAACTTTTAATTTGTTTAATTTAATATTTTTCTCTACTTAGAATGTGGAATTATTATTATATTTTTAAAAAAATTATAACTAATAATATTAATTATTATATTAAATAAATATATTAAATATATTTATGTATTTAAAAGTTAAAAAAAATTATTTAGGTGTACATACATTGACAAATTATATAAATGCAATAACATTAAATTATTAGAAATAAAAACATTCATTTAAATACAATATTAATTACATAAGAGTTAACGGTTATATGATGATAACAGAGCTGGACATTTTTTTTCTATTGTGCCCGATGTTTCTACAATGCCCACATCGTTTTTGTTCTGTTGACTTCTCCCGAATATCTATATCATAATGTATTCTAGTAGATTTTGGACGACCTGAGTCCCTCAATAGCAATGGATCTGGTACAATTGTAAGCCAAGTTTGAATCTCATTTGGGTCTCTTTCGTTTTCTATGGGCGAAAACTCAAATTCATATACCTTGAATACTTGTGAAAGTTGGTATACGGGATCAACATAATTTTTGTAGTCCAAATGCGAATGTGAGCAAGCAGCAATGACATGAGAGCATAGATATTTGAGTGCTTGAAAGAAACCACAATCGCACCACCTCTCTTGCAGATTAACTCTGAAAGAGTTAGCTTCAATCCCTTGCAGCGGACGTGACATTTCGGTTACACGAAACAATTCACGGGTGCGAGAAAAATTTGTAACTAACATCTCATTTGATGCAGCCACTTTTTTCTGTAAATCGGCTACTAGTCTTGGGTGGTAAATATGTCCGTTTTGCATCCAAGTAAGAGATTGTCCACCGAGTTTTGCAAAGAGTTGACCCAAACGAAAATAAGTCGTTTTGACCAACGCCGTGACTGGTAAATGACACGCCCCCTTTAAGGTTGAATTTATTGCTTCAGTCAAGTTTGTTATCATATGACCATAGCGATACCCCCCGTCATATGCATTTGTCCACATTTCTTTGCTGATGTCCATAATGTACTCGCACCCCTTCTTATTTTTGCCAAACAACTCTTGTAGCATCGACTCAAACCTTTGAGGTAAGAGTTCGTAACCTAAGCCATTAGGAATATGTAATAGTTAATATGAAGTATAAATAAGTAATAAGAAATTGATAGAAAAATTGGGAAAAAGTAACATACCCATCCGCACGACTAACTGACGTTCATCGTTCTTCTTGTATTTTCCGTAATAGTTTGCAGCAATATGACGGACACAATAACGATGTTGAACATGTGGAGGTCTATACATTGTACCCAAAGAGTCCATTGCTGCTTTTATCCCGGCTCCTCGGTCTGAAATAATGCATAGTCGTTCCCTGGTGACAACATGTAAACGCAAATTTTTAAGGAAAAAAGCCCAAGACTCAGTGTCTTCTCCTTGAACGAGGGCAAACGCAACAGGAAGAATATTGCGGTTTCCATCTTGGACCACAGCCAATAATAAAACTTGCTTGTATTTCCCATACAATAAAGTACCATCAATTTGGACAATTGGTTTACAGTACTTGACTGCATTAATACACTGAGGGTAAGTCCAAAAGACTCGGTAAAATTGGCAGCGATCGCGAACCATTCGATCATTCACGTAATGATGTTGAGTTTCGAACTCAACAATTATCCCGGGATTAAGTCTTTGCACAACATGAAACCAACTGGGCAGCTCGTTGTAAGAGGAATCCCATTCGCCATGAAGTTTGCAAATGGCATTCTGTTTTGCCAACCACGCTTTTTTATATGAGACAGTGTACCCATATTGTGACTGTATAGCAGAAATCAACACTGCAACAGCTATATGAGAGCTTTGCTTCATAATGGGCATGATTGCTTGACAAATAATGTTGGAGTCCAAGTTGGGATGATCCTGGTTTATACCTGTTGCACAACATGTATGAGGACCGTTGTATCTGGTTAGTTCCCATAAGTTGTTCTTCCTCTTCCTCTTTGATACACGGACCATCCATTGACATCCGTTATGACGTTGGACGCAGTAGCAGACATATTTCTCCGTGTTAGATCGATCAACTCGGGACTGAACTGAGTTACGAATATTGTAACTCTTTATTGCCATCATTGCTTCCTCCTTCGATGCGAACTCCATTCCAATATGTAAATTATCATCATTGACTGATGATTGAAGTCCATAGTTGCCAACATCAGGAAGATCTGGAAATTCAGGCTCATACATTGCATCATAATCAGCCTCATACATATGTGCAGGAAGTTCGACTGGTGTTGTATTTATTGGAACGTCATCCTCGTCATCATCAGAATGTACGTTAAACTGTGGTGAGTCAGGTTCAACGAATAATCCCGTTTCAGCACCATTTGCACCTGGCTCCCGAAGAGGTTCTTCTGGTGGAGATGAGGGTTCCTCCGATAATCCAATGTTGAGGTCAAATAAGTTCCCGCTTGCGTGTCCTCCCCTTGAACTTGAGGCCATTGTATCATGTGGGATGTGAATAGACTGTCGTCTCGTTGGCATTTCCATATGTAAGTCGAAAACATTGGCAGATGAATGTCTGCCTCTTGAAGTAGAAGAGATGTTGCCATATGAATTATTGGTGAAGCCACGTGGGTTGAGATCATAAGCAGTTGCAGATGAATGCCTTCCTATTGAACTTGATGGCATGGTATATGGCGTTGGATCCGCCATTAATGATGTGAAATCATTACAGATCAGTTGTGTCGGGCTATCAACTTGATCAGTTTGATATGCAATGCCAAAGTGAGAGGAATATGAGAGACCACGAGTTGCACGAACCTCAATAAAAGTGGAATACATTTCAATAAGAGATTGTGAACTCCCCATATGAGCATCAACCATCATAGAAACATCATCATCGTTTGAAAGCTGAAATGATGTATACGTGAGCGGAAAAAGTTCAGTAGGAAATCTGTACTGAAGTGAAGATAGTCTTCTCTGGCCTGCTACACGAATCTTTAACGAAATTTTTGTGATTAACTCCTCAATTGTGATGTTTCTCTTCAAGGTTAAGGGGATATAATGTTCTGACTCAAAAAAACCCCCTCTTCAACTTCCTTAATTTCTCCATCATACAAAATAACAGCAGAAAGACGACTCATTTTCAGAGAATTTGAGAATTTAGAGTTTGGGAATTTGAGAATTTGAAAGATTGTGAACTGAAGTTTATTTTGAAAGTTTATAATACGTTGCATATAATAGTGTCTATAATCGGTTCACTATTCATATGAAGGCGCGTTCCCGGGGGCGCACCTTCCATTATTTCGTCAGAGAATATGTTATCATTGCCCTATTATGTCATTCATGTCCCTCGGGGACACTAGATATATCAGTACCTATTATTTCACTATTCACATGAAGGCGCGTTCCTGGGGGCGCGCCTTCCATTATTTCGTCAGAGAATATGTTATCATTGCCCTATTATGTCACTCATGTCCCTCAGGGACACTAGATATATCAGTACCTATTATTTCACTATTCACATGAAGACGCGTTCCCGGGGGCGCGCCTTCCATTATTTCGTCAGAGAATATGTTATCATTGCCCTATTATGTCATTCATGTCCCTCGGGGACACTAGATATATCAGTACATATTATTTCACTATTCACATGAAGGCGCGTTCCCGGGGGCGCGCCTTCCATTATTTCGTCAGAGAATATGTTATCATTGCCCTATTATGTCACTCATGTCCCTCGGGGACACTAGATATATCAGTACCTATTATTTCACTATTCACATAAAGGCGCGTTCCCGGGGGCGCGCCTTCCATTATTTCGTCAGAGAATATGTTATCATTGCCCTATTATGTCATTCATGTCCCTCGGGGACACTAGATATATCAGTACCTATTATTTCACTATTCACATAAAGGCGCGTTCCCGGGGGCGCGTCTTCCATTATTTCGTCAGAGAATATGTTATCATTGCCCTATTATGTCACTCATGTCCCTCGGGGACACTAGATATATCAGTACCTATTATTTCACTATTCACATGAAGGCGCGTTCCCGGGGGCGCGCCTTCCATTATTTCGTCAGAGAATATGTTATCATTGCTCTATTATGTCACTCATGTCCCTCGGGGACACTAGATATATCAGTTTGAATAACTTAAATTTAACTTCTTTTGAAAGTTCAACAAGTTAAGAATAACTTAAATTAAAACGTTATGTGAAGTTTGAATAAATTAGATAAAATGTTATGGATAAATTGAATAAATGTGAAGTGATAAGTTGATTGTGACATTGAAATTATATGGAATGAGCATTGAAATGTGACATTGAATAAATTGCCAATTCACCCCCCTCTTGGCTGATTCCGTCGATCGATGAACTCAACATAAGTTGATTTTAATGTATACGTTTTAATATATATGTTAATGATAAAATCATATGTATGGATAAATTTAATTTCAATTTAAGTATTGTGAACTATAATTGGAATATAACTTTTAATTTCGAATACAATTGGAATATTAAGTTGAAATTTAATGTTAAATTTCGAATACTATAATTTATATTTTAAATTTAAATTTGAATAATATTATTTTTATTTTTATTTTAAATTTCGAATAATATAATTTGTATTTTAAAAATATTTATCAAACATTTAATGTTAAATGTGAATAAAAATAACATTAAAAATATGTATGTAACAACCATGAAACATTTAAATAACATAACCAAATTACATAAAATTCTGAAATTTAATTATTTAAATAACATTAAATATAACTGGATCACCGATGTCGTCTTCTCGAATGAGTTCCACATGGAGGTGGTTGCCTATTTCGTGGAGGATTTCTTCGTGGAACTTGTTCTTCAGTCTCCTCATCTTCACTATCATCATCAGCAGCATTTTCTTCATTTGGTGTAGATGACGCTGAAGGGGCTGAAGGGCCTGTATAAAATAACGACCCTGGATGAGTGCTAGTAACAATCCCACCGCTCCCCGGGAACTGTGGAAACTGTGGAAACATTGTCATCGATGTATGTGATCCAGATGAAGATTGAGGTGTCTGCGGAGAAGCACCACCAGCCAAATAAGATGCATATGAACCATATGCTGGATCATTAAACATAGTCGTATATGCACCTCCATATGGTATAAAACCCTGCGGGCTAGGCATGTAACCTGGCGGGCTAGGCATGTAACCTGGCGGGCTAGGAATGTAACCCTGCGGGCTCGGAATGTAACCCTGCGGAGATGGCATATAAACTGGTGGGCTTGGCATATGAAGTGGAGGGCTGGGCATGTACCCTTGCGGTATCGACGAATAAGGATGTTGTGGTGGGACTGATGCAGAACCGGTAGCGCCTTCTCTCCGTCCACGCGTCGGGGGACGATGATATTGAGACGGTTGACGTCTTTCTCGGCGCCTAGGAATGTTAACCCCTCGTGCTTCCGCCGAAAGTAGAAACGGCTTCCCATTTTCATTAAACCAGCCCATATAGTTATCCGTAACCATATGACCAGTTTCAGCGTAATATTGTCGAGGGGCCAACAGTGTATATCAGTTCTCCCAAAGCGCAATCCAATCTCTGTGTCTCACCACCCAGCTAACATCTTTCTTTCCCCGTCTATCTATGTTATGCACGTCGTCTAAATTTCTAGGAGCTCCAGGAATATATTGCGTACAACCATACTGACGGAGCACGCGATCAACTGGATGCCACTCAATAATAGCATAACATATAAGAGGTATAACCGATATCCATACCTCTAATGACCCACTAAGGTGGGGTGGGATGCAAGCTTTCACTTCATCGCTCGCATAAGGTATCCACTGAAACTGAAATATAAATATACAATTCAAATAAATAATATATTCTAATTATATCTAACATTTTAAATTAAAATATTAATAATTAAACAAATTTAAAAACATACCTCAGACCCAGCTTTCGTATCAATAAGTAAACGAATTTCCTCTAACCCAGTAGGTATACTTTTATGGTCCTTTCTTTTCATCGACCACCTATGAAATATAATATAAACTAAATATCACCCTATTTAATTGAAAATATTTAAATCAAAATTTAGTTCGAAAATTACCTCAACAATAAGGGGAATACGTATGGTTCATTCACGATCGGGCATAAGAAAGGCATGCGGAACCACGCCCATGATTGTAGAAGCAGAAGACATCCACCGATAGCAGTTTTCTTATAATTCGTCGCCCGACACATTTCTCTAAAGAGAAATGCCAAAACTGCAGCACCCCAACTATATCTTCCAGCTTCATCAAAATCGATCAGATGCCGCAACCACATACAATGCACCTGGTTGCGAGATTTGTCGGGCATCAATATTCCTCCAATTATTCGTAGAATATATGCCCGAGCACATGCCTTTGCTTGATCCTCTGAAGCATTTTCATTTAAAATCTCAAAATTAGCTTTCAACCAAGATAAAGCTATTCTACCTCCATTAAACTCTGGCGGAGCAGCTCCAAGATAATCAATGCACATTGATTGCCAATCACCATCCGCCATACCACACATCATATTTCCGTCGACGGGAAGCCCCAGATGCATAGAGACATCCTCCAATGTAATTGTTGCCTCTCCACATGGAAGGTGAAAAGTGTGTGTCTCGGGCCTCCACCTCTCAATCAGTGCAGAAATTAGGACAGGTTCGAGTTTGCAACCGCCTATAATTGTTGCAATATACCCGAACCCAGCAGAAGCCAAATATGGCAAAATACGTTCCGGTGTCGGTATACGTGGATTTTTAATAAAAGTTTCTAAAATACGATCAGCATCCTAAATAATATATATTATAAAAAATAAAAATTAATATAAATTCATAATAACTTTAAAATAAAAATAAATTTAAATATTAACATTAATTATAAAAAATATTACCATATCGCTAAAATGTCTGGAGATATGATCAATATCCAATCGCAACAGCATTTCGCATTATAACTGTAGACAAAACAATATAATTAGCAAAAAAAATTAATAATTAATTAATAATTTAATAAATAAAAAATAATAATATTTAAAAAAATAATAACATAAAAATAAATTTCTTACCACTAATAACAAATTTAAAACTCAAATAATTGGAGAATTTGAGTTATATAAGAGAGGAGAAGATGATTTTGGTGTGAAGAATGAGGGAGGGTTGAGAGGGTTTATATAGGGGAGGAGGAGGGGTAGTTAGGAAAAACGGATGGGGGCATTTATGACATTTAATGGAAGGCGTGTCCCCGGGGATGTGCTTTCCACACGTGTCTGCTGATATGGCAAAGGCGCGTCCGGGACGCGCCTTTCACACGTGGCATCCAACTCAGCGAAAACACGGGTAAAGCGCGTCCCCGGGGACGCGCCTTTACCAACTCAACAGAAAGGGTGCTAATTTTGGAAATATTGGTCAAACGGTGTTAGAAAGATAAAATTAAAAACAAACGATGATTTAGCCGAAAAAGAGGAGACAGTTCTTCCATGTTCGCTTTGAAACGTGGCAGATCTCTGCTATGCCGACAGAGGCGGAGGCATTTTTCAGAGGAAAATATGGGACCCCTAACATTTTGAAATTTAGACAGTTTTCGCTTGAATGAGGAAAACTGAGCGGCACGTGGCGGGTCAAATAGATAGCCAAGTGGGGATCAGTCGATGAAAAGGAAATATACAGCAAATGGAAAATATCTTTTATTCTTTGAAAAGATAAGGTTATAGTGGTGATTAATAATTTTAGATGAAGAAAATCTTTAACGGTGCTAATTAAAGCTCTAAAGGTATGTTTAGTACGAATTATGTAAGATTTATGGTAACCTAGTATTTTTTTTCAACAATGACAATTAAATTTTATTAATTAAAAATGAAGGAAATAAAATTACAATATATCTAAAGAGAAAATTATAGATAATGTTCATAAAAATTCATAAATAAAATAAAAATATTAAATCCAAAAATACGAAGAGAAGAAAACCTTCCAAACATCAAAACAATCCAGTAATCTTCATAAAACTTCTTTTCTCAATCGAACGAGATACTTTACGATGTGATAAAGAGTGGTGAGCGAACAAACGATTTAACAGACCGTTTTGCTACACATTTCTAATTATATCAACAAAGGACCATTTACAAAAGAAGATATCTGATAATACGTGCCACCGACAAGCCAATCAGAAAATAAATACAGTGATGATCTTTGTGGAAGCACCAACAATCACAAAAGTATGCGAAAAACTTACCGAAAACCATAAGGATCGTATCACAAGAGCAGAGAAAAAGCGTATCATAATAGCAGAGAAAAAGTGTGCCACAAGAGCAGAGAAAAACGTGTCACAAGAACATAAATTCTTGTTTAAAAAAAAAGTCAAGAAAAAAAAACAAAAACATAATATGAAAAAAATAAGAAAAATAATAATCACCGACAATAAATATTAAAATTAATGTCACCGTTGGTTAAACAAAAAAAAAAAAGTGAAAAATACGGCACAAAAATATTAAAGAGAAAAAAATTAGGCTAAAGAAGACGACTATGGATCAATTATTTCTAAAACCTATGGTAACCTAATATTAAAACTATCTTATTTCGTTCAATAATATTTAATAGTAATGGTGTAATATCTCCATTAGTTAACATTGTTTGAGAATATAGATATAGTCACATTAATTATCCCATTTATATTAGATTCTGTCATATCCTCGTAGGAATATTAGTTCTTGTACAATTTTGTTTGAAATAAAATATTGATATAGTATAAACATTTTTGGTATTATATATACTTTTTTAAGAGAATGATTGAAATTAATAAAATAATTTTACGAAAAGAAATAATTATCTATCTTTATCCATATAACAATCTTAAAAAGTATAAAAATAAAATTTTTACACTAACTGTAATAAATCCTATCCTATTTTACCTTTAAATTTATATTTATTGTTAGTTTAGTCATTTAAACCAATTTAAACACTAAAAAATTGATTCACAAATTAGACATATATGTACATGCATAAAATATATTAATAATATAATAATATATAAACTAATTTTAAAATTTTTTTATTCTCAAATATAATGATGCATAAATTAACATCTCTAAAAATAACACATTGAATATAATATTTTAAAATGATAATATTATATATAGCAAAACCTAATATAGATAGTCAAAGTCATATTACTTCAGGACAAAAGAAAGAAAATTATGTAAATCCCAATTAAAGATTGACAATGAATACTTATCATTTATTAATAATACCTATAGTATTAAACAAATTTGAGTAGGTGTTGATACCTAAAATCCATTCTTATCGTTCTTTAAAATAAATTTAAATTTTATTTTTCATTTCAAAAGAAAAAGGTAAATTATGCGAATAATCTCCTTTGTTTTCGGTCTGACGGGCTTTGGTCACTAATTTAAAAATTAAGAATATATGGTCCCTTACATTATCAATATGTTTGATTTTAGTTCCCAACATTATCGATCCATTCGATTTTAGTCCCTTAGCCGTTAACTCCATTTCGATTTTAGTCCCTCAGTTATGCTATATATTCATTAAGGGTTAACGGCGGAGGGACTTAAACCGGAAGGACCGATAATATTAAAGACCATTTATCTTTAATTTTTAAATTGGTGATCAATATCAGATAAACTCTATACAAAAGGGACTATCCGCCTAGTTTACCTATAAAAAACTTAACTATAAAAGTTAAAGTTAAGCAATAAATACTGTAATTCACACTTGCAGATATAATCATGTATGGGAAATCATTCCATACATCGTTAATGATTGTATATATGAATAGTTTGTGTAGCTGGCAAATTATGGCACTTCGCTTGAAAGAAAAAGCAACCTCTTGCTTTTTATCAACGAACAAACTCGGCCTAAGTCCTTCATTTCTCTTCATATTATTTTCGAGTTCGACAGAACATAAAGTATTGTATTTTTTCACCTTTACGTGCATTCCACTTGATGTTATTTATTCATTTCCTTGATAAAGTTAGCTAGAAATTGTAGATGCAGTTTTCAAGATTAAACTACATAATGGTCAATACTTTTTGAATATATATATATATATATTTTATTAAAATTTTAAAAATAACAAAATAATTATTGATATTATTATTTATAATAAATTATCACTCTACTTTCATTTCCGTTGAATTGATGATGTGATAACAATAAAAGATTATTAATATTTAGTATTATTCTTAAAATAATGTTAAAACATCAAATATGTTTTTGAAAAATGATCATATATCTAATTAACCCACCTTATTTTTAGTTTTCTTTTTTTTAGACACTCCACTTTTACATTGGTACAAAGGATAGATAAGCCTCAATGTATTTTGATAATTAGAAGGTAGTTTTCTAATTGTAAGAAAGGGAGTTTGAATGTTGTGAAGGTGGTATGGTGTATGAAATAAAAATTAAAATTAAAAACATTTTAGTATAAATTAGATATAAAATCATTGTTTAAAAACTTATTTAATATTTTAGTAATATTTTAGGGATAAAATTAAATATTAACATTTTTTAACGTTGTCATGTTATCAATTTAACGGTATAAAGGTGGAGTAATTATTTTGTTGCAAATCAACAACGTTAATGATTAATTTGTTACTTTTAAAACTTTAATGATAAAAAAAATTTACTCAAATATTAGTGATCATTGTTGTAGTTTATATATTTTTTAATATCTTAAAATTTTAGATCTTCCCTACTATTTATAGTTTAAATTTTCCATGTAATTAATTTATGTAGTCAACAAATATATAATAGCACGAATTAAGAAATTTCAATGGTTAAAAAGATGGTTTTTTATTTATAGAGGTATCGAGTTCAAACACATCATTTATATGAGTGTTTAAACATTTATTGTCAAATTTAAAAAATATTTATAATAGATATTATATTATAAACACTCATACTTATAAAAAAAACATATATAATAAAGATGATTAGACATGCTTATTATTATTTTTGAGATCTAATTAGACATAATTGAAACACATTAATATTCTATACTTGAATAATGTATTAATGAATTAACAATTTCTGGAAGAAAAAAAACTAACATGTAACAATGATATTAGGAAGTTAATATTTCCATAGATTTGAATAGTTTGGATATAAGATAAAGAAATACATATTTCATTTTATTATTATTTTTCTCTATGATTTTGTTATTAGTATTTGTAAACACACCTTTTCGTCCGGGTACAACACTCTCAACAACTCTAATTTAGTAGATTCAGAAAACAAACATAACATTAGAGTTTTACTAGGATTCAAACTCCTAAAAATAGGATAGAGTTTTACTAGAACTCAAACTCATAAAAATATGATAGAGTTCTACTGAGATTCAAACTCCTAAAAATAGTATCCACAAGCATGATAAATAGACATTGTAACACACGATTTACATACAAAAAAAAATACAGAGGAAAGCACGAAAAAATACAAAGACAAAACTATTGTAAACGAGTCGAAAAAGAAATAAAAGGTAGCATCTTTTTTACCTTGATTCGTTCATTTATCGCATGTGCATGTTATTTTTCTTAAGATTTGGTTCGAATAACCCAAAACGTGGGTTGCACCGATGACCAAAAAGGGATGGGGTTTCGAGGTTTCGAACCTAGATCTACCCCCGAGACGTGTTCATGTTTTTAAATATTTAATTCACCCCCTAAATCAATTTTTTACTTCGAAATTTGCCCATCAATTTGTTTTTTCTTTTGATTCGGTCCCTTACATTTACATTTTAACTATTATTATTTTATTTATTTAACTTTATTTATACGCACATTTCTCTTATTACTCATTTTATTTAATTGCTTTGTTATTTTTTTTTCATGTAATATTTTTTTAGTTTAGTATATATTTTTATTTTTTTTAGATTACATATATATATATGTTATTTTTATTATCTGTTTTATTAATTTATATATATATATATATACTATTTTTATGTTTTTATTTATATATATATATATATATTATTTTTACTTTTTTTTTTATTTTATTTATATATATTTTTCTTCTTATTCTTCTTTATTTTTTAATATTTTATTTATTTATTTTACTTACTATTTTATCTTTACTTTTTTTATCTTATCTTTTATTTAATTTGTTTTTTTTCATTTTAATTTAATTAATTTATTTATTTCTTACTTTTTTATCTAACATGGTTTTTTGACCTTCTTAAGGGCACACCTTTAAAACTATCTAAGGTAAGTAATTGAGATCGTATTTTTACCTTTTAATTTTAAAATTACAATTTTCTTAATTTAAGACAACTGAAAATTACGTAGTACCGAAAGGGCAGTTCAAGGGTGCTAACCATTCATTGACTATAACCGACTCCCGAATCCGACACATCTTTGGAAAGATACAGATCAGGTAAGAAATAAGGTATTCGATCAATCCATTTGTTTTAAAATAAATGATCGGTGGCGACTCCAATTCGTTTAATCCAAGTCGAAGCCCAATTTTGGGCCCAACCAAAATACGATTCCGACAGCTTGGCGACTCCGCTGGGGACATAGGTAAATGAGTCAGGCTAAGGTAATTTCCAGTTGTCTTTTTAATAAAAAAAGGTAAGTTTAAATTTTAAGGTAACATTTTGATCATTATCGATTACTTTTAATTATATTTTCGAGTAAATAGTTGTACTGACAGTTTTCTCAATGATTTCAGCCTTTAAAGATTTTTTTTCCACCTAAGGCTCTATACCCGAGTTTCAAACCCTATTTAAGTGAGGGTAAAAGCGACGCCTTCGTGAGAATTTATTCTCCGCACAGGCCTAGCAAGTAGTCTTCGGGATTCATATACCTTATGTCTTCATGTGAATTTATTCACCGCATAGACATAAGAGAATGTGTCCTCTCGAGTTTAACTTAGTCCACACAAGCTTGTAATAGGCTTAGGACTAAGGGTCTGGAAAGCCCAAGGGGACGCCAACAAGGAGAACTCGGTTACCGTTTTTTAGAACCAAAACCGGGAGACTATGGAGAATTAGAGCCCACCCCAAAACCTCATTTCCAAACCCTAGGATGCTTTGATATTATTTCTTGCTTTATTTCATATTCAAAGCATGTGAACTAGAAATTTATGCGGTTAGGACTTGTTCAAAATCAACTTGCGGGATAGAGATCATGTCTGGGTAGAAATCATAAGCATGCGGGGTAGATATCATGTGGGCTAGGACTTTTATTTTCATTATTGTTTTGATTATTATCCTTACCTCACTAACTCTTTTCATTTTTGTTCTCTTTCATTTTATTTTCATATTTTGCATCATCATTCAAAAGAGGTGTTGATCCACCAAAAACGTGTTTGTTAAATGTGAATAATCTGCATTAATGGACAAAAGGGTTATAATACAAGAGATGAAAAACTCAGAAGTCTAGCTATGGTCATAGAATACTCAGGATAAACCGGGATGAGCTGACAAAGGTTGTACGGGCAAGACGGTCCTTTCAAAAACAACAAAAACAATATCGTGAAACCCTAGCCAAGCTGGAGATCATTATTGACGAATTCAAGAAACAAGCTTCTTATAGTTTCCATCGATGGAGGGCTCCGGTGGCACTTTCTTTAGGAATAAACTCAGCAGAGAGTGAAAGCCGGAGATACAGTCGTTCGAGACTTTTTTTTGGCAAGTAGCTCGTCACTTGCATAACTTAGCTAGAGGAGCCGAAACAGCTCGACAGGGTATTCAATCGATAACAGAAAAGACGGAAGACTAATTAACTTGTCAGAGGTTGTTCGAGATCTATACCATCAAAAAGTTTTTTGTCTCTTAAGAACACTTTTGTTCGCAATAAGGATTATTTTTAATAACATACAAATTTTTTTGGATCAATGCCTCGAACATTTCATGTTTTTTTTTACATTTTTTGCATCTACATTTCATTTTTAAGCATTTTCATAAACATGGAATTTTTTCATGGAGGATTCGATGAAGTGGTCTTAACCAGATAACACCACATGGAAGCAAGATTTTAACAATTTGAAATCAGTACAGTGAGAGCCTAATCAGCTGGTTGTAGGATTAAGCATGCCAGGATGATCTGAGAAAAAAGTCCCCATATCCTAAGGACTACGACGCTGAAGCTGTGTGCAGTTGCCACATAGGAAGCTCCAGAAATTCCTATGAGAACTGTAGGACACTGAAGAGCAATATGCAAAACCTGATGGATTCAAAGGCATGAACAATGCATATACCATTTGCACTTAGAGCATTGTTTTGTTTGAACACATCTTTGATCTTTTATGTTTGGTTAATCTTTTAAACAATTGAATTTATGCTACCTTCTAAGGTGGAATAATTGAACAAATTTTAATCTTTAGTTCTTCGAATATTAAATGAATTAAAGATTCTTCAAGAATTATATATTTTTGACATATGGCAAGATTAGACATTTTTTATCATGTCTCAAACCCCAAAATAAAATGCATGGATTCTTTACCCAGAATAATTCATGGTCACAACCAAAGAAACAAATTTTGAAATTTCCTCTCTTTGAGACCTTAAAACATTCTTTTCGACCTTGAAACATTGCATTTATCTTTTCGATACACAAAAAGACATACACATACCTTTCTTTGAGTCAATCAAGTCACACCATTGTCTTTTTAGATTCAAAATTGACATTTATATACCATTAAAACCCAAGGCATTGAGTTGTTCATTTGAACATGAGCATTCTTCTAAGACACAACTTGGGGCATCTCGTAGGGAGCCTGAACATTGAGACATGTTGGGAGCAAGAAGAAGAAGAAAGAATTCATTCGAAATAATTCTATCATGCATTAATTACACCGTTTTCAAGTGAATAAAATTAATTCTGAAAATCTACCCCATGAGGATACCTCTTCTGTGAAGACTTCCATGTATGAAATGATAAACGACTTTCTTTCTTCATCCCTTCACAACAGGAGAAAATATATATCCATTGTGCCCCCTTTTGAGCCTATAATATTTTTCTTCTGATTCAACCCTAACCAAGGATCACCCTTCATACTAGGGGGCAAGGTGGAATAAATCTGCTCACATGAGTGAAGACATTAATCCAGGGAAGATATCAAAAGGTGAATCAAGTGCCAAGTGTGAAAATCCAATCAGAATAAAGAGCAAAAAGGAAAAAAAAAAGAAAAAGAAACAAAAAAACAAAAAAACAAAGAAAAATAAGAAAAAGCAAAAGCAAAAAAAAAAAGGGAACAAGAAGCACATATAAAGATTCCCTCGAGTCAAATGGCGCATCCAACTTCAAAATATGAGATTGAACAAGCACAATCATCACATAATCATTTCACTTGAATATCATAGAGCATCAAGAGAGAGTCATATACGAACAAATTCAAATTGAGCATGACAAGATTGAAGGCATTAGAATGAACTGATCATTGGTTCAATACCCTGAAACACTTGTTTGGGCCTATTTATCCTTTTATTTCATAACCATGAACCATGACCTATGTTATGTGCCTTAAAAAGTCTCTTCTTATCAAACATGAATTTCTAAACAGAAGAGACTATCTTCAGATTTAATCCCGCCCATCAGGATTAATTTTCATTTGCAAAAAGTTTTCTAAAATCTTTAATGCATGATAGAGAAAAATAAAAAAGGGGGTTCAAGACGTAAATTCTGAATGACATTTTGAAACCAAAGGAGGATTCGAGTTGAAAACTTGAAAAAAGGCAGCTCGAATATAAAAATGATGCAGCTGAGGCGATCGTACAAATTCCTTAATAAGGCATTGCACAATCCGAGTGTAACCATGAGAGTTGGGAGCCGTAGAACACTTCTAGTGGAGAAGCATACAAGCTACCCCGTCAAATAAGTGAACATCAAAGAAATAAAAAGGCCAAACTATTGACCAAACACAATAACCTGAGACTTTTTTATCCTTTCATTACTTAATCATTTCCCAAAGTTAGCTTTGATCTTGAAACTTGTCAAATAGCTATAATTTATTAAAGGATTAACAGTGTAATTAATTCTTTGGTGTCCAATGAACTTTAGTTTTATGATTTGTCTCAATTATGAAACCGAGAGAGGGGCAATATTTTCAAAACTTTTTGATCAAACATTTTTCAAAACTCTTCTATTTGGTATTTTCAGATCTAAAAAATAAAAGAGGAAGAAAAAAACTTTTCAAACAAGACAATCTCAAATGTGAAAGTCTGCAACCCAAGAAGAAATGAGGCATGATCGATTCCAAGGACCAGATCAGCAGATAAAGCATGAGACTTTGCCCAATGCTAATTCATATTGCATGCATCTTACCATTACATTTTTTAGCATACATAATTTTTTACAGCTTTTATAAGTCAAGTTTCAACTTCAAGATGAAAGATAGTCGATTCAAAAGCACATTCAAAAATTGATGGTGGTTGCTCGACCTCACAGCGAAGGGGCGACTGTCTGACAACGAAATAACTTTCCACTGTCATTCAAAGTCAATTTCAACTTCACAGCGAAGGATATTGGACTCGAAGCAACATTCATTAGATTTCAACTTCACGACGAAAGATATCCAATTCAAGGTTCAACTTCACAACGAAGGGGTCATCCACGGTTTCAACTTCACGACGAAGGGAATCGTGCTCACCAGCAAACATACCATCCATAGATTTGACTTCCTTAAGTCAATGATTAGAGCTTCTAAAAGGATTTCTTTAACATGCAGGAACAAGCAGATTATCGATCGCCTTTGAGATTGTTTTTCTCGAAACAATGGGTCGTCTCGCGTGAGACTAATTTGCTCAAAACAAAGTTTTGTCTCTCTTGAGATAGTTTCCCTTAAAACAAAGTTTTGTCTCTCTTGAGACAGTTTCTCTTGAAACAAATTTTTTCTCTCTTGAGACAGTTTCCCTTGAAACAAATTTTGTCTCTCTTGAGACAATTTTCCTTGAAACAAAATCTTTGAATATGTTTTCCTTGAAACAAATTTCGTCACCCTTAAGACAGTTTCTCTTGAAACAAATTTTGTCTCTCTTGAAACTGTTTCCCTTGAAACAAAATCTTTGAATCTGTTTTCCTTGAAATAAATTTTGTCTCTCTTGAGACAGTTTCTTTTGGAACTAAATTTTGTCTCTCTTGAGACAGTTTCTCTTGAAACAAATTTTGCCTCTCTTGAGACAGTTTCCCCATGAAACAAAATCATTGAATCTGTTTTCCTTGATTCAAAGTTTTATCTCCCTTGAGACAGTTTCTCTTGAAACACAAATCTTCGAATATGTTTCTCTTGAAACAAAATTTTGCCACCTTTGAAATTGTTTCTCTTGAAACACAAAAAAACATTTGAAAATGTTTCTCTTGAAACCCAAGACCTTCGAGTTCGATTACACTCAGCTTCGAGTGCACATCATTTGCAGTATAACTCAAGGCTAGAAGGGTTATCTATCAACAAAGACCTTCGAGTTCGACTACGCTCAGCTCAAAGATATATCATTTGCAGCATAACTCAAGGCTAAAAGGGTTATCTGTCATTAAAGACCTTCGAGTTTGATTACATTCAACTCAGAGGCAAATCAAATTTACAACATAACTCAAGGCAAGAATGGCTATCTGTCAATAAAATTGTCGAGTTTGATTCCATTTAGCTCGATGACACATCAATCACACTACTTTCCGATGACAGTCAAGGTTTTCAAGTCGAGAAGAGTACCTGTGTTAGCCGTGCCTTAGTGACAAGCAACCATTTTCAAGCAGCATAGCTTAAGTCAAGAAAAGCTATATGTTAACGAAGATTTCTGAGTTCGATTCCGATCCAAGGTCTTTAAACTGAGAAGAAGACCGAAGGGCAACGAAAAGCCACGTACTGATTCAAATTCTGAACTACGGCTTCAATTCCATATCATTTCAAGATGAGCTCGACTTCACGACGGAGGAGTCATCTGCAACTCAATTTGACAGAGAGTTATTGAAATATCAGAGTCAATTTTCAATTCCACCGAATGAAAAACGTGTCTTTTAATCTTTGCCCTATCCCCGTTACACGATTATGGGCAAAGAAGGGCAGCTGTCAACACACATTTTCGTCTGGGTACAACACTCTCAACAATCCCGATTTAGTGGGATTCAGAAAACAAACATAACGTTAGAGTTTTACTAGGATTCAAACTCCTAAAAATAAGATAGAGTTTTACTAGGACTCAAACACCTAAAAATAGGATAGAGTTCTACTAAGATTCAAACTCCTAAAAATAGGATCAACAAGAATTATAAATAGCCATTGTAACAGACGATTTACATACAAAAAAATACAAAGGAAAGCACGAAAAAATACAAAGGCAAAGCTATTGTAAACGAGTCGAAAAAAAATAAAAGGTAGTATCTTTTTTACCTTGATTCGTTCATTTCTCTCATGTGCATGCTATTTTTCTTGAGATTTGGTTCGAATAACCCAAAACGTGGGTTGCGCCGATGACCAAAAAGGGGTAGGTTTCGAGGTTTCGAACCTAGATCTACCCCCGAGGCGTGTTCCTGTTTTTAAATATTTAATTCTCCCCCTAAATCAATTTTTTTTTGCTTCAAAATTTGTCCATCGATTTGTTTTTTCTTTTGATTCGGTCCCTTACATATACGTTTTAATTATTATTATTATTTTATTTATTTAACTTTATTTATACGCACATTTCTCTTATTACTTATTTTATTTAATTGTTTTGTTATTTTTTTTCATGTATTTGTTTTACATTTTATGCATTTTCTTTTTCAGTTTATTATATATTTTTATTTTTTTACATTATATATATATATATATATATTATTTTTTATTATCTGTTTTATTAATTTATATATATATATATATATATACTATTTTTTTTATGTTTTTATTTATTATATATATATATATATTATTTTTACTTTTTTATTATTATTTTATTTATTTGTTTTATTTATATATATATATATATATTTTAATATTTTATTTATTTATTTTACTTACTATTTTATCTTTGTTTTCTTTGTCTTATCTTTTATTTAATTTATTTTTTTCATTTTAATTAATTAATTTATTTATTTATTTCTTACCTTTTTATCTAACATGGTTTTTTGACCTTCTTAAGGGCACACCTTTAAAACTATCTAAGGTAAGTAATTGTGATCGTATTTTTACCTTTTAATTTTAAATTTACAATTTTCTTAATTTAAGACAACTGAAAATTGCGTAGTACCGAAAGGGCATTTCAAGGGTGCTAACCCTTCCTTGACTGTAACCGACTCCCGAATCTGACACATCTTTGGAAAGACGCAGATCAGGTAAGAAATAAGGTATCCGATCAACCCATTTGTTTTAAAATAAATAATCGGTGGCGACTCCAATTCGTTTAATCTAAGTCGAAGCCCAATTTCGGGCCCAACCGAAAGACGGTTCCGACAGTATTGTTAAAAAAAAAAAATACAATAGATCGAATTAATTTGCGAATGAAGCAAATTGGGTTGGGAGATAGCCCTCACCTCTGCAGTATCTGATCTCCATTAGTCAGTCAATAGATCGGATACCAATGATTAATTTAAAAAAATACAATAAGAATGATTAAAAAATAAAATTTTATATCTTAAATAAATTTAATTATAGTTTTATTGAGAGAAAAAAAGGAATATTCGATATTTTAAAAATTATAAGCGTCGTAATCCATGATTCTCTTTACTCAAATATCTGAACAAATATAATGGAAAACCCTAGAGAGAGAACGCTCGACTTCAACAATGAGATTACGGGATCTGGCGGAGGACGACCACCGGACACAACGAAAAAGGCAAACACGACACCATTATCTGAAACTGATAGACAGACTCAGGATGAAGGTTTTATTGACGAGGGCTCGACAGATATCTGCATTGGAGAAAACAACGACAATATGGAACAAGGAAAAGAAGTTACTGATAACATATCGAACCTTGGAAAACGGACAGAAATCAGGAAGAAAACCTACGCTGATATGTTAACAGAACCATCAAAAACTAATAACCTAAACAACGAAAAGCCAGAAGAAGAGGAAGTGGTACTATGTGAAGGAGACTACACCATCGATAGGACCAGGGAATACCCTAGAATAAAATTTTCAGAAAGAATTCATGACTTGATCGACAAAAGCATGAAGGGATCGGTGATAGTTAGACTTCTTGGGAGAATGATTAGTTTTAAAGCCCTAGAGTCAAGAATTCCATCCTTATGGAATCTCAAAGGGAACTTTAAATTGATTGATTTGGAAAACGGGTACTTATACCGAAGAGGATTATGTGAAGGTTTTAACGGAGAAACCCTGGACAATCTATGCAAACTATCTTACGGTACAACCTTTGAGTCGCTCGTTTTCCACCATGGACAAGCACCCATCGTATGTGGTAGTATGGATAAGAGTCCCAGGATTACCGTATAGATATTATACAAAAGCCCTTTTCAATCTAATCGCCGCGACCATAGGGAACTTTGTGAAAGTAGACTACAACACGAAAAAATGGGGAGGGGCAGATTTGCATGATTAGCCATAATGATTGACCTGGGAAAACCTTTAATTCCTTGTATAGGGATAGATGGCTTTGTGCAGAAAATGGAATATGAAGGCTTGCACTTAATATGTTGTAATTGTGGAGTCTATGGGCACTTAAAAGTTCACATTAGATCAATGTGAAGCAGCTAGGAACAGGACGGAAGAGAATAAGAAGGATGGCTCAAGTGACATAGGAACACAACAACAGAAACATGCAGATGGAACAGCAAACAGAGAATATAGACAAGAACAATGCGTATAGTCTATGGATGATTGCGGAAACCAGAAGAAGGAAACCTATACTAGAATACAACAAAACCAGCCCGCAAACCACTAAAACAGTAGAAGCAAGGGGCTCTAGATTTTCCGTGTTGCGGGAGCAAGAGGGGACAAGAGACAAAGACATACATAATCTGACAAACCGAGAACCAATAGAAAGCATGGGGCCAAGGATAAATCTTGAAGGGTAAAATCGAGATAAAAAACAACTCGAAAGAAGGATAAAAACAAATCGAGGTAAAATCTTGAAGGGACAATCTTGAAAAAAGGAAGGATAAAAAAAAACATAGCACACAAGAAGGATCAAATCCCAAATCACAAACCAAAGATAAAGCGATAAACAACAAAGCTAAGGAAGGAAGCTCGAAAGAATACTTCAAGGAGAAGGAACAGATAAATGAAAGCCAACTCGAGAGGACTACACAGATAATAGGAACGAATGCAATAGGAGCAGTGGAAAAAATATCAGCAACAAAAGTTCAGATTGTGCCTAGTGCAGAAGTTACAACTCCAGAAGTAACAATTCATGAGGCAAGGAAAGGTGATAGTAAACATATTGCAATCACAATTGTTGAAGAAGATGAAGGCAAGAAAGGACCAGGAAAGAGTCGAGGCAAATCTGGTGTGGGTGGCCCAATAAGATCAAGCAGGCTGAGCACAAAACGTGGGATGAAGGCAAAAGCGCAATATGAAACAAGACCACCTAACAAGGCCAAATCATCGGAATGGGTAGAATCGGTCTCCACAAGATTCGATGCTATACAAACACCGAACAAAGGAAGTGCAATGGTGAATACAAAAGGAGCGGATCAGAATGAAGGGGAAGCAAAGAATGGGAACCAAGATTAAGCGGCACAGAATAGTAACGACATGTTTCACAATATGGTCTAGGTAGAGGTGCAAGATGGAACGCGCTTGTAATTATACAGGGCAAGGTCGTAAACTTCAATCGTATACATGATGATTAAGATCTTATTCTGGAATTGTCAAGGAGCGGTGAGCCAATCCTTTAGACGAATCTTCAAGGACATGATCAGTAGAAACAAACCTCAAGTAGCAGTGCTGATGGAGACTAGAGTTAGTAAAAGAGCAGCAGACAGTATTGTTCACAATTTAGGATTTCCGAACTCCATCCGAGTAGAAGCACAAGAATTCAGCGGCGGTATATGGTTATTATGGAAAGGCAACATTTACATGGATATACTACAAGCATCGAAACAATTCATACATGGTAGACGTAAGACCAAGGTAAATGAGAAAGGGATCATCTCCACGGTGGTGTACGCAAGTCATCGTGTGGAAAAAAGAAAAATGTTGTGGAGCAAAATTCATCAACTTGACCCTGGAAACAACGAGGCATGTGTGGTAGGGGGAGATTTCAATGCAATTTTGAAACAAAACGAAATGAGGGGTGGTAAACAGAGGAGAAATGGGGTAAGTAGATCGTTTACGGACTTCGTTTTCGACACCTGTTTGCATGACGTTAAGACCCTGGGATAACCATTTACGTGGAGAAGAGGCAGCTTGTACCAAAGACTCGATAGGTGCTTGTCAATGAGGAATGGCTCAAGCAGTACCCAATGTCTTTTGTAACCCACTTGGTAATGATCGGTTCAGATCATACACCAATAGTAATACAAACAACAGCTAAAAACCTGGAGAAAGAAAAAAGACCATTTCTATTTCTTGCTGCTTGGTTAGAGCACCCACAATTCAAAGATTTCCTGGCCGCCAACTGGAAAAGAGACAAAGACATAATTTCCAACATTGAGCACTTGAAATGCCAAGTCATAAAATGGAATCAAAAATCTTTCGGCCATATAGGATAAAAGAAGAAAAAGCTGCTGCCACGTTTGAGAGGAATTGAACGATACCTGAGTACGGCACATTCAGAATTCTTAAATGATCTTGAGAAACAACTCAAAACGGAACTGGACATCGTACTTGAACATGAGGAAAGCTTTTGGTTTCAAAAGGCGAGAAACAAATGGATCCTCAACGGTAATAAAAACACGAAGTTTTTTTCCGCCTCAACCATGAATAAACGTAGTAAAAACACGGTGGCAGCTCTTAAAAACGGGAACGGAGAATGAGTAACAGACCAAGAAGAGCTAAAAGATATGACAGTGGATTTCTACCAAAAGCTTTTCACAAGCTCCGGAGAATCTGATTCTAATTATGAAATACGAGGTGACTTCACTAATAAATATCCAGAGGCTTTGAAGGAACGATCGGCGCCAGTTACGCAAGATGAAATAAAAAGAGTCGTCTTTGAGCCCGTGGAAGGCACCAGGAGTAGATGGATTACATGCCGGATTCTACCGAAGAAATTGGCAGCAGGTAGGCGAATCATTTTGTCAAATGGTGCAAAACTTCTTCAATGGAGAACCTCTTTTTAAGGAACTAAACCGCACAATGCTTGTGTTATTGCCGAAAACAAACACACCAGAGAATCTAAGCCAATTTAGGCCAATAAGTTTATGCTGTGTACTCTACAAAGCAGCAACGAAGATTATGGTTAATAAACTCAAGCCTTTTTTGCCCGATTGGATTTCACATACACAGACAAGTTTTGTTCCAGGCCAATCAATTACGGATAATGTCATAATAACACAAGAGGTGGTTCACTCCATGAGAAGAAAACAAGGGAAGTGAGGATGGATGGCAATAGAAATTGACCTCGAAAAAGCATACGACCACTTAGAATGGACATTCATCGAAGATACACTCCAAGATATCGGAATACCACCGAATTTGAGAACACAAATAATGGTATGTGTTAAATCAGTTTCAACACAGATAATTTGGAACGGAAGCATGATAAAACCATTCAAATCGACACGAGGACTTTGACAAGGCGATCCAATATCACCTTAGCTGTTCGTCATGTGCATTGAGAGGCTAGCACAGGCAATAAATAGAGAGGTACGTAATGGGCAATGAAAACCGTTCAAGACATCGAAAGATAGCCCAGCGATACCTCACCTATTTTTCGCAGATGATATGATTCTATTTGCGAAAGCGTCAACCAATCAAATGGAAATAATTCGGTCCGTGCTGGAGAAATTCTGTAAAGCATCCGGACAGAAAATAAGCATTGAAAAGACGAACATATTCTTCTCTCAAAATGTTCCAGAGGTTATGAGGAAAAACATCAGTGGTGAATTCGGATTCAAGGAAGTTCATAACCTAGATAAGTATCCAGGAGTCCCAATAATACATGGAAGAGTGACAACAAGATCACATGGCTACTGATTTGTCCATTCTGATACTCTGATGGATGTGCCCGTGGGTGAAGGCACCATCAGTGAATGTTAAGGGTCGCATTTTTTCTTCGTTTTGATGATGAGTATCATGCTTTGGAATTGCCAAGGAGCAGCTAGCTTGGTGTTTAAGGGTCATTTCTTAAATTTTATTCGTGAGTTTCATCCTTCGGTTGTGGCTTTATTTGAACCACGAGTAAGTGGTACCATTTCCGACCGGGTTATTAGTACTCTTGGGTTCAATCGATCTTTCAGAGTGGAAGCTCATGGATTCCGAGGAGGTATTTGGTTGCTTTGGAAGGAGACTGTTACAGTTGATATTATTCAAGTGGCTAACTAATTTATTAATGTGAAGGTGTATGTGAAGGATCTGGGGGTTCATTTTCAGTTTACAGCTGTCTATGCGAGTCCATCCAAAGTGGGACGGTCAAATCTTTGGCAGCGTCTTGCGAGTATCAACCCTGAAGATGGGATTCCCTGGCTCATTGGAGGTGATTTTAATGTCATCCTGTCTCTTGAAGAACGTCGTGGTGGAGCCTTATTAAATAAGCGTGGCATTAAGGCTTTCTCGGATTTTCCTTTTGCTAATAGTTTGACTGATTTGGGGTTTCGTGGTTCCCCTTTTACTTGGTATCTTTATCAACGGCTGGATAGGTTGTGTCGTTAGTTCTTCATGGACAACTACTTTCTTTGACTCTTGTGTTGCATCTTGATAGGTTGGGATCTAATCACCGGCCCCTGCTCATTTCTTTAGGCGATTGGGATCATCATCAGCATAATCATCCCTTTCGTTTTATCAATGAGTGGCAGTCTCATCCGCAGTTTGCTGACTTTCTTGTTTCAGTGTGGGAGAGTAATCGTTCGTTGGTTGATAATATGAACCAATTTCGTGTGAAAGTTGAGACTTGGAATAAAGAGGTGTTTGGATACATTGGGGAAAAAAGGAAACTTAGGGCCCGTATCTGAGGTATTGAACGTTCTTTGAGCAGAAGACATTCTTGGTCTTTAGTTTCGCTATCGAAAAAGCTTAATTTGAAACTGGAATCTGTTATGGATCAGGAATAATCTCTTTGGTGACAAAAAGCTTATTCATAATGGATTTTACAGTGGGATCGGAATGCAAAGTTTTTTCATAAGTCCGTGGAGGAGAGAAGGTGAACTAATCATATATATACTCTTAAAAGGAATGATGAGAGTTGGTGTACAGATGCTGATGAATTAATTAAGTTGGCCACTGAATTTTTCAAGAATCTTTTTACTAGCTCGATGGGTGGGCAACAGCCGTATCCTGTCCGTGGTCTTTTCCGTAGGTTGAAACAGACGGAGTGTGAAAGATGCACGATCCCAATTTCTAATGATAAGGTTCAATGGGGTCTTTTTGATATGGGAGCTTCTCAGACCCCTGGTGTAGATGGATTGAATGCTGGTTTCTTTCAGAAAAACTGGACAAATGTGGGTGCTTCTGTTTGCGAGTTTGTTAGGAATGTGTTTAGTACCGGAGAAATTCCGGTCTATATAAACCAGACATTAATTGTTCTCATTCCGAAAGTTTCGTTGCCTGAGACAATGAGTCAATTCCGTCTGATCAGTCTCTGCACTGTCATCTACAAAATTATCTCTAAGATTTTGGTGAATTGTCTAAAGTCTTCCATCCCTGATTGGGTTTTGTGCCTGGTCACTTGATCACGGGCAACATCATTCTGATTCAAGAAGTTGTTCATTCGATCCGAAAGAAGACGGGTAAGAAGGGATGGATACTTTAGTTGATATTAGAATTCCGAAGACTTTTCGAAAGTTAATTGTGCAATGTGTTACTACAGTATCGTCGTGACTCTTTTGGAATGGGGATATGACTGATCCTTTTACTCCTCGGGGGATTCGTCTGGGTGACCTTTTATCCCCCTATATTTTTGTTCTGTGTATGGAACGTCTCTCTCAATCAATTCATACGGTTGTTTTGGGGGTTTTGGAAACCTTTCAAAACTTTTTCTCGTGACCCAGATACTTCCCACCTATTTTTGCGGATGACATGATTTTATTCGCTGAGGCCTCGATGGACCAGTTGTAGGTTATTCAGCGTGTCCTTGCTGATTTTTGTATGGTGTTTGGCCATAGAGTCAGTGTGGCCAAGACTACGATATTCTTTTCAAAGAATGTTCCTAGCAATCTTCGTAACTCGATCAATAATGGTTTCGGGATTGGCGAGGTAACCAATCTTGGGAAATATCTTGGTGATCTGGTTCTTCACCAGCGGGTCACCACAGCCTCCTACCATTATCTTGTTCAGACTGTCGAACGGAAGCTTAGCGGATGGAAAGCCAGGTGTTTATCTTTGGCAGGAATAATCTTATTAGCAAAAACGATTCTTTCTGCGATCCCAACTTATACCTTGCACTTGCAGACGGCGGTTCTCCCTAAAGTAGCTCGCTCAACTATTGAGAGACTTATACTGTTGGGGAAATCGGGTTATTTCCCACACGAACGTAGTTTTAA
Source organism: Hibiscus syriacus (assembly GCF_006381635.1). Classification (NCBI taxonomy): domain Eukaryota; kingdom Viridiplantae; phylum Streptophyta; class Magnoliopsida; order Malvales; family Malvaceae; genus Hibiscus; species Hibiscus syriacus. The sequence continues at coordinate 641,061 of NW_024063519.1, read as the reverse complement.
AATTGACCTAAAATGTCAAGATCAAAATCACCAAAGGTTGCACAGCGGATAAACCTGTCAAACTATTGAATATTGAAACACAATGGAAAAAACCGAATAAAAACAATAAATGAGAGAACACACCAAATTTACGAGGTTCGACGAGAATATCGTCTACTCCTCGGGCACTACACCGGATGATAACTTCACTATCAACAAATATTACAACAAATGAAATTCTTTAAAATTCCCAAAGTGAGAGAATGAAGAAAACAAGAGGAAGAGAGAACTTGTTTTGGGATGATTTCTAATGGAAATACTTAGGTCTATTTATAGTTGAGTTTTAAGGACTAAACTTATAAATAACCTAATATTTTATGGATCAAATATGATTCCCGTGTTCAAAGTTTGGCCACCTACCAAAGAATTTTCCAATGTTGGCCACCAACCAAGATGAAGTTTCCAATAAGTTGGCCACCAACCAAGATGAAATTTCCAACTTGCTAACTTAATTTCAAGCCAAATCTAACAAATCTCCACCTTGGCTTGAAATTACCAAGTCTAGTCAACTTCTTCAACTCCCCAAATTTGTAGTGCCTCTAATTGCGCTCACAAGTGTCATACACCCGAAGATGTTCATACTTTCAGGATGTTAATCAAGTTCAAACAATGATTGAACTTGATTACTATTACCACCTTGGTCATCATATATGCATGATTTTCTGATGTCGCAATTTTCTGAAGTAGAATCTTTCCTTCTTCAATGATCTCCCACACAAAGTGATACCTCACGTCGATATGCTTATTCCTTGAATGGTAGACTTGATTTTTCACTAAGTGAATAGCGCTCTGACTGCCACAATAGAGACTAATGTGACTTTGAACAACTCCCAAGTCTTCCATCAACCCGTTAAGCCAAATTGCTTCATTTACAGCCTCTGAAACTGCCATGTATTCTGCCTCTATAGTAGACAAGGCCATTGCAATGTAGACTTCCAACTTATTGGGGCTTTAGCAAGAGTAAACAAATATCCAGTAGTTGATCGACGCTTATCCAAATCACCAGCATAATCGGAATCAACATATCCAACCACACACTGACCAAGTGCTTCATCCTGTTCAAAAACTAAACCAACATCCACGGTTTGTTGGAGATACCGTAGAATCCATTTCACATCTTGCCAATGTCCTTCTCCAGGATCATGCATGTACCTGCTCACAACTCCAACTGCTTGTGAAATGTCAGGACGCGTACACACCATTGCATACATCAAGCTCCCAACTGCATTAGCATATGGAACTTTTGCCATATACTCTCGTTCTTTGTTAGTTTTAGGAGATAATTGAGAACTAAGTTTCAAATGAGAAGTCAGTGGGATACTTACATGTTTGGTATTTTCATTCATGCCAAAACATTGTAATACCTTTCTCATATATTGCTTTTGTGTTAAACAAAGTTTCCCTCTCTGTCTATCTCTGCTTATCTCCATACCAAGAATCTTCTTGGCCTCACCTAGATCTTTCATCTCAAACTCTTGATTCAACTGAGCCTTTAATTTGTTTATCTCATTTTGACTCTTCGAAGAGATCAACATATCGTCAACGTACAAAAGAAAATAAATGAAAGATCCATATTTGAGCTTTTGCAAATACACACAATGATCATATTTGCTTCTAGTGTACTTTTGCCTCCTCATAAAGCTATCAAATTGCTTGTGCCACTGCCTCGAAGATTGCTTTAATCGATGTAGTGATTTGTTCAACTTACAAACCAATTTATCACAACCATCATCTTTGTATCCTTCTGGCTGAGTCATATAGATCTCCTCTTCTAAATCACCGTGCAAGAAAGCCGTCTTTACATCAAGTTGAGCTAGCTCCAAATTCAACTGTGCTACCAAGGCCAACAATATTCTAATGGAGGAATGCTTCACAACAGGGGAAAATACTTCATTGTAGTCGATTCCCTCATTTTGAGCGTAGCCTTTAGCTATCAATCGTGCCTTGTAGCAAACATCTTTCTTGCTATGAGATCCATCTTTCTTTGCAAATACCCACTTGCATCCAATTGCTCTTTTACCTTTCGGTAATTGAGCCAGTTTCCAAGTGTTGTTCTTTTGGAGGGATTGCATTTCTTCATCCATGGAACTTTTCCACTTATAACTTTTCAAGCTTTGTATTGCTTCTTGGTAAGTGATAGGGATATCATCATCAACAACTGGAAGAGCATAGGCCACCATATCAACAAATCGAGCAGGTCTACGAATTTCTCTTCTTGGCCTTGTAACTGCAAGTGGTTCTGGTGTCTCCAATGGTTCTTGGGTTTGAACATCTTCATCTTCTGATTCTTCTATTGGAGTTGAAGAATAGTTGCATCAACTTCTGGGATCATCATCTGCTGAAACTCCACCTATTTTGGAGTATGCTCCACCTGCTGTGGAGTACTACTTGTCTGAACAACTTCATTTGTTACCTTCTTTATTAGGGCAGATTCATCAAAGGTAACATATCTTTTACAAATTATCTTCTTGGTGTCTAAACACCAAAGGCGGAATCTCTTCACTCCATGGGTGATTCCCATAAAGAAAGCCTTCTTTGCTCTCAGATCAAGCTTGGATTCCTTCACATGATAATAAGCAGTGTATCCAAATACATGTAAGGAATCATAATCAGTAGCAAGTTTTCCAGACCATACCTCCAATGGTGTTTTTCCTCATATCGCTGATGACGATAGATGATTGATGAGATGACCAGCATATGTCATAGCCTCATTCCAAAATGCCCTGCCTAACCCAGCATTAGACAACACACATTAAACTTTCTCCAATAGTGTTCGATTTATACGCTCTACCACCCCATACTCATGGCAAACGTCAAAGAATGGGTCACTTTTATATTCCCCTCCATTGTCCGTCCTAAGACGTTTGATCTTTCTACCAGTCTGGCTCTCGATCATATTTTTCCATTTCAGGAAAATTCGAAGCACTTCATCTTTAGACTTCATCGGATACACCCAAACTCTTCTGGAAAAGTCATCTACAAAAGTTACAAAATAATGGTTTCCTCCCAAAGATGATGTCTTTGAAGAACCCCATACATCTGAGTGAATATAATCCACAATACCTTTTGTATTATCTATAGTGGTGCCAAACTTCACTCTATTCTGCTTTCCCAGAACACAATGCTCGCAAAAGTTTAATTTGCAAGCCTTTGCACCTTTCAACAATCTTTTCTTTGCTAGAATTTGCAAGGATTTCTCTCCAGTATGTCCCAACCGCATATGCCACAACTGGGTTGCATCCAAATCATCACCTCCGGAAGTTGCTGCAACTGCTCCAATAATTGTACTACCTTCGTAGTAATACAAATTATTTTTCCTGATGCTCTTCATCATCACAAGTGCGTCATATGTGACTTTTAAAACTCCATCTCTCATAGTGACTACTGAGCCTTTGGATTCCAAGGCTCCTAACGAGATGAGATTTTTCTTCAAACTGGGCACGTTTCGGACATCCGTCAGAACTCTGGTTGATCCATCTTTATTCTTCAATCGAATTGAACCAATCCCAACAGTTTTACAGGCATTGTCATTGCCCATATAAACAACTCCAGTATTTTGTTCTACTAAATCGGAGAACCACTCCCGATTAAGGGACATATGATAGGTGCAACCTGAATCTAATATCCATTCATCTGAATGGAATGTTGTTGATGAAGCAACCAATGATATGTCAGAGTCATTTGTATCATTCTCTGCAACACATGCTTCTGGAGCAGCTTTTCCTTTCTTCTTCAGCTTCGGACAATCTTTCTTCCAATGGTCTTTCCCATGACAAAAGGCACATTCATCTTTTCCTAGTCTGGACTTCGACTTTGATCTCCCTCTGCACTTTGGCTTTTGACTTTTTGAGCGACCTCTTACACCACAGCCTCCGCTACTTCGTACTTGCTCTCCTTCTTGGTTTTCTTCCTGAGCTCATAACTATACAAAGCAGCAGTTACATCTTTAAGGGTAACATTATCATTACCATGAAGTAACGTTGTCTCAAGGTGCTAAAATTCATCTGGAAGAGATGACAACAACATCAAGGCCAAATCTTCATCTTTGAAGGTTTCATCCATGCTCAATAAGTCCGTCACTAGCTCATTGAACGCAGTGATGTGTTTATTCATACTGGTGTCTGGTTGATAATCAAATCTGAACAATCTTTTCTTCATGTGGAGACAATTCTGAGAGTTTTCCTTTAGGAATTTTTCCTCCAATGCTTTCCACATCTTACTTGCAGAAGTATCGTTCTTGTAGCCATACTTCTGCTACCTGGAAAGACAAGATCGAATCGTGCTGCACGCCAAACGATTGATTGTTCCCCATTCTTTTTCCTCCGTTTATTCGGGCTTTTCTTCCTTAATGGCGATGTCTAGATCTTGTTGGAATAAAGCGTCTAACACCTCACATTGCCACATGCCAAAATGATTGGATCCATCGAACAACTCTACCAAGAAATTTGCATTTGACATCATCCTCCTCACCGGTCTGGATGAAGAGCTTGATATCTCAACTGATCCATATTTTGGCATTTTAATTCCAACGAACAATATTCAATAGCACGAACTGTATCTTTTCAGCAACGGAACCACCATGATAACCTCAACTGAAGCTCTGATGCCAATTATTGGGGAAATCAGGTTATTTCCCACACGACCGTCGTTTTAAAATTGACCTAAAATGTCAAGATCAAAACCACCAAAGGTTGCACAACGGATAAATCTGTCAAACTATTGAATATTGAAACACAATGGAAAAAACCGAATAAAAATAATAAAGGAGAGAACACACCAAATTTACGAGATTCGACGAGAATATCGTCTACTCCTCGGGTACCACACCAGATGATAACTTCACTATCAACAAATATTACAACAAATGGAATTCTTTAGAATTCCCAAAGTGGGAGAAGAAAACAAGAGGAAGAGAAAACTTGTTTTGAGATGATTTCTAATGGAAATACTTAGGCCTATTTATAATTGAGTTTTAAGGACTAAACTTATAAATAACCAAATATTTTAGGGATCAAATATGAATTCCCATATTCAAAGTTTGACCACCTACCAAAGAATTTTCCAATATTGGCCACTAACCAAGATGAAATTTCCAATAAGTTGGCCACCAACCAAGATGAAATTTCCAACTTACCAACTTAATTTCAAGCCAAATCTAACATATACATCATTCTGTTTGGGGAATAACTTCATAAAGAGGAGGGGTTCATTTGGTTAAATGAGACGATATGTGTAGGCCTATTGTTGATGGTGGTATAGGCTTTCGTAAATTGGAATTTGTGAATGATGTTTTTCTAATGAAGTTGGCGTTTTAGTTTCTTGTTTGTAGGAATACTCTTTGGGTGTGCTTTGCTCGGGCAAAATATAAGTGTGGGGATGGAGTGTATGATTCTTTACGTAGCACCAATTGCTCTCATCTTTGGAAGAGTATAAACACCGTTTGGGATAATGTTCGTAATAATCTGATTCGATCCATTGGTTAGGGTACAGAGACTTATTTTTGGTACGATCATTGGATTGAGGATGTGGACCCCCTTGTTGAATATGTTGATCCCGAGCTTGTCTCGACCATCCAACTTATAACGGTGGCTTCGATGGCTGGTAATCGGGGAGATTGGCATTGGCACTTGTTTGACACGTTGCTACCCCAAGATATCCTGATGCGCATTACCGGAATCAAAGCTTCAGATGTTCGTTTGTCTTTTGATCCGATCGGGTAGCATGGAACTAAGGATCATTCCTTCTGATTGCGGTCTGCTTATATGCTTCGGTATAGTCATAATTTGATTCATCAAAATTCCGTCTGGTCTTCGATTCATAAATTCCGAGGATTACCTAAGGTTAAAGCATTTCTTTGGCTAATGTGTTGTCGAAAGCTTATGACTAATGAGGAACGGTGCAAACAAAACTTTTCTATGGACAGCCGGTGCATGATTTGCAGTGGAATGGTCGAAGATATTGAGCATGTGTTTAAAAATTATCTGTCTGCTTTTCAATCTTGGTCTACTCTTGTAAGTACTTCCAAATTTGATGAATTCTATGCTTTGGATTTACATGATTGGATTAATGCTAATTTAAATGGTGATTCATGACCTGCAAAAAAATTGAGAATTGGGAGATGTTATTTGCTTATGTACTTTGGAACATTTGGCTTGCTCGGAATTTGTGACTTTTTGGAATCCGACGACAGGTCTGGGAACGATTGTAGAGCGTAGCAGACACCTTGTTGCGGCCACTGTTCGGGCCTTGAGCGATTCCAATCGAATCGTGCCTGCTGAAGCTGATATTGATAGGCGTGAGATTCAATGGTCTCCTCCGATGTTGTCGTGGGTCAATGTTAATACAGATGGGGCTAGAAGAGATAGTAATGGATTCGTTGCTTGCAGTGGGGTTTATCGAAACCATCTTGGTGAGTGGCGTTTTGGTTTTACGAAATTTATCGGGATTTATTCTGTTCTAGATGTCGAATTATGAGGCGCGTACTATGGGTTGTGTTTTACTTGGGAGGCAGGTTATCGCCAGATTGTTCTTGAGCTTGATAGTCTTGAGGTTGTTAAGATATTGAAGAGTGATACTAGTAGTAATCATTTTCTCCATTGGCATCTGAAGGAGCTATCGACGAGATTGGATTGTGACCATCCAGCATATTAGGCGAGAAGGAAATATCGTGGTCGAAGCGCTTTCCAAAAGCATATTGAATGATTATCTTGAGATTATTTATCATATTGATCCTCCTTATTGGATCATTCCTTTGTTAACGAAAGACTCATTAGATTGATTTGTTATATTTATACTAGTATGAGTACCATTTTCCTTCGCATAGGATTTCAGAGATTTTTAAAGAGACTTGTACTAGTATTCCCTGTATGACGGTTGAACAGCCATACAATTCACCAAAAAAAATCAAACACGAAAAATATATATAAAGTTTAGGATTTTGAGTTTTTGTTAAAAAAATAAAATTGTGGGAAGCTTTCTCTCAAGAAGAGGAATAACATACTTCAAAATTAACTCGGCGAACATTAAAGTGCTAAAATATTGAACGTTTAAATATATTTTCGTCGAATTGACAAATTTTATGATAAATTAATCTGATGAAAATAGAGAATGGTGAAATACACGTGTTTTAGCATTTTTTTTTAAAAAAAGAGAGTGCACTCAATCTTTGTTGAAACAATCAAATACTAGGAGCAAATTACAACCTGTAGACACCTGTTTTTGTCCGGATCTACAAAAATATTATATTATATTTATTTATTTATTTATTATTAATATTTTTTTCTTTTATTATTTTTGCAGGCCCCACACTCAATAACTCTGATTTAGTGAGATTCAAAAAATGAATCAACCTATTTGAGTCCTATTAAAACACAAAAACCAACGTATTTAAGTCATATTGAAACACTAAACCCCATGTATTTGAGTCCTATTGAAACACTAAAACCGAAGCATTTTGAGTCCAAGTAGGATTCTAAATTTGAGCTAAAAATATGTTTTTTAGACTATAAATAGACTCAAGCATCAAGAGGAAATGACAAAAAGAAAAACGTGGAATCAAAATCAGAGGAAGGGGCAACGATTTGGAAAAACCGAGGGAAGAAAAGGACAAAAAATAAGCGTGGAGGATCCAAAGCCAATATCTAAAAGCACGAGGAGTGGCAGAGCATTTTCATTGCAAATCCAGTTTCTCTACACGCAAAACATGGGATATGGATACTTTCAATCGATCAAATGTAATTAATTCGGATTGAATTTTTGAATTTCAATTTAAATTTAAATTTTCGCAAATAAAGACAACCGAAAAATTAATTGGTACCGAAAAGGCGGTTCAAAGATGCTAATCCTTCATTGACCGTAACCAACTCCCAAACCCGACACGTTTCTGGTACAATGCAGATCAGGTAAGATGGTGTCCGACCCACCTAAATTTGTTTTAAAGTGGTCGGTGGTGACTCTAACCCAAATTATTCAAGTTGAAGCCCAATTTCGGGCTTAACCGAAAGACGGTATCGACAACTTGGCGACTCCGCTGGGGACAGGTAAGTGAGTTAGGCCGAAATTAATTTTCGGTTGTCTTTTTATGCGAAAATGGTAACTTTAAATTTTAATTTATTTATTTGAATCCAATTATTTACCTTTGATTATTTTTCAAATAAATAGTTGTATTGATGTTTTCTTTCAATGATTTCATATTTGAAAAACTTTCATCTTTGGCTCTATACCCGAGCTCCGAACCCATTTTAAGTGGGGGTGAAAGCGACTCCTTCGTGTGAATTTATTCACCTTATGGCCTAGTAAGTAACCTTTGGGATTCATATACCTTATGCCTTCGTGTGAATTTATTCTCCGTATGGGCATAAGGGAATGTATCCTCTCGAGTTTAACTTAGTCCACACAAGCCTGTGATGGGTTTAGGACTAAGGGTCTGGCAAGCCCAAGGGGGCACCGGCAAGGAGAACTCAGGTACCCTTTTTAGAACCTAAACCGGGAGAGTACAGGAAATTAGAGCCCACCCTAAAACCTCATTCCGAACCCTAGGTTGCTTTGTTTCTTGCTTTACTTTCTGTTCAAAGCATGCGAACTAGACAAATATGCGGTTAGGATTTGTTTGAAATTAGCATGCGGGATAGAGATCATGTCCGGGTAGGAATTAAAGCATGTGGGGTATGATCTTTCATTTTTATTATTGTTTTGATTTACCTCACTAACTATTTTATTTTTTTTTTGTTCTCTTTTATTTTGTTTTCATCATTCGCATCATTTAAAAGAGGTATTGGTCCACTAAAAATATGTTCGTTAAACGTAAATAATTTGTATTAATAGACAAAGGGGTTGTAATACAAGAGGTGAAAAACACAAAGGTTCGGCTATGTTCAGGGAGACAATCTGCAAGACAATTCAACCAAGAAGACATGGTATTCGTAATCGAAGCTATTCCACTCTGTTACGTTATAAAGGTCAGAATGGACCGGGTTTACATCGAGCACGTCGAAAGTCAACTTTTCCAAAACGGGTTGACAAATATTGCAGGGGCAAGATGAGAAAAGGTTGCTGACCTGGAGAGTCTTTTCAAAGACAAAAAGAACAAGCTGACAAAGCGATAGCTGAAATTAGAGGTCATTGTTGACGAATTCATAAAGCAAGCATGTGAGGTTCAGATAGTTCCTTTTGATGGAGGGCTCCAATGACGTATTCGTCAGGAACAGATGCAACAAAAGATGAAATTCAGAGATGTAGTCATTCAAGAATTTTTGGAACAAGTATAAAAAACATCCATTCGAGACTTTTTGGAACAAGTACAAAAAACATATCAATACTTGCACGGTCCACCCAGAGAAGCCAGAGCAATTCGACAGTGTATTCAACCGGTGACAGACAAAGATAGAGGACTAGTCAGAAGTCGTTCGAGGTCTAAAAGATTTAGTCAAAATATACCTTTGATATTTTTATCTCTTAAAAGATAAAACATTTTTGTCCCCAATAAGGATTATTTATAATAACATACATGTTTTTGGATCAATGCCTCGAGCATTTCATGCATTTTGCATTTTTATATCTACATTTCATTTTTAAGCATTTTCATGAAATTTCTTCATGGAGGATTCGATGAAGTGTTCTTAACCACATGACACCACATGGAAGAAATATTTGAACAATTAAGGAAAATTGAAATCAGTACAATTAGAGTCTGATTAGCTGATTATATGATTAACATTGTCAGGATGATCTGAGAAAAGATTCCCCATATCCTAAGGGTTACGATGTTGAAGCTGTGTACAGTTACCACATAGGAAGCTCCGAATATTCCTCTGGGAACCGTTACACACTAAAGCGCAAGATCCAAAACTTTATTGATTCAGGGGTATGAACAATCGAAGAAGGGGGCATTGGATATACCATTAGCACTGACAGCATGGTTTTGTTTGAAAATGTTTTGATCTTTCATATTTTCTTAATATTTTAAATGACTGAATTTATCATACCTTCTAAGGTGGAATAATTGAATGATTTTTAATCTTTGGTTCTTTGAATATTAAATTAATTAAATATTTTTAATTCTTCAAGAATTATAGATTTTTGACATATGACAAGATCAGACCCTTCTTATCCTGTTCTAAAATAAAATACATTGATTCTTTACCCAAAATAACTCATGGTCATTACCAAAAGACCAGATTTTGATATCACCACCCTTTGAAACTTTTGAACATTGTCTTTATCTTTTCGATGCACAAAGAGTCATACCCATACCTTTCTTTGAGTCAATCAAGTCACAACATTGTCTTTTTAGACTCAAAATTGACATTTGTATACCATTAAAACGCAAGGTATTGAGTTGTTCATTTGAACATGAACATTATACTAAGACACAACTTGGGACATCTCGTAGGGAGCCTGAACATTGAGACATGTTGAGAGCAAGAAGCAGAAAGAAGAATTCATTCTAAATAATTCTATCATGCATTAATTACATTATTTTCATGTGAATAAAATTAATCCTGAAAATCTATCCCCTTGGGGATACCTTTTCTGTGAAGACTTCCATGTATGAAATGATGAACGACTTTCTTTCTTTATCCCTTCACAACAGGAGAAAATATATATCCCTTGTGTCCCCTATTGAGCCTATAGTGTTTTTCTTCTAATTCAACCCTAACCAAGGATCACCCTCCATACTGGGGGGCAAGGTGGAAGAAATCTGCTCACATGAGTGAAGACATCAATCCAATGAGATACCAAAAGGTGAACCAAATGCCAAGTGCGAAGATCCAATCAAGAACAAAAAGAGAAAAAAGAAAAAGCAAAATCAAAGGAAAAATGAAGAAAAAGAAAACAAGACGTATATGCAAAGATTCTCTCGATTCAAATGACGCATCGAGATTCAAATTATGAGATTGATCAAGCACAATCATTCCAGAATCACTTCACTCGAAGTTCATGTAGCATCCAAAGAAAATCAAGAGAAACACATATGAGCAGATTCAAATTGAGCAAGATAAGATTGAAGGCATCAGAATGAATTGATCATTGGTTCAATACCCTGAAACACTTGTTTGGGCATGTTTATCATTTTATTTCATAACTATGAACCATGACCTACGTTACGTGCCTTAAAAGTCCCTTCTAATCATACATGGATTTCTGAACAGAAAAGACTATCTTCAGATTTCATCCCGCCCATCAGGATTAATCTTTATTTACAAAAAGTTTTCTTAAATCTTTAATGCATGATAGAAAAAAAACAAATGGGGTTCAAGACGTAGATTCTGATTACGCCTTGAAACCAAAGGAGGATTCGAGTTGAAAACCCGAAAAGGCAGCTCTAATATACAAATTCCTTGATAAGACATCGCACAATCTGAGTGTGACCATGAAAGCTGGGAGTCGGAGAACACTTACAGTAAAGGAGCATGCGAGCTACCCCATGAAACCATTGAGAATCAAATAAACAAAAATGCCAAAACGTTGACTAAACACAATAACCTGAGACTTTTTTCCCTTGTTTAACCATTTCCCAAAGATAGCTTTGATCTTGGCACTTGTCAAATAGCTATAATTTATTGAAGGATTAACAATGTAATTAATTCTTTGATATCCAATGAACTCTAGTTTTATGATTCATATCAATTGTAACACCGTGAAAGGGGCAATATTTTCAAAACTTTTGATTAAACATTTTTCGAAACTCTTTTAATTGATATTTTCAGAACTTTGAAATAAAAGAGAAAGAAAACCATTTTTTTAAAACAAGACAATCTCTCTAGAGTGGATATTGGTAAATGACATGTGGCTCTCAGACACAAAACTCATGCTTAGAATCAATGCTAAAGCAAGAAATGAGGAACAATGTGGCATCTTTGAAAATTCAATATCGAATATTGGGGCATCTTTGGGGATTCAACATCCTAATGTGAATTATCACATCTTTTGAAGGTCTTTCCTCCACATATAGGAACAAGCAAACAAAGAATGAGGCTTCATCCAGTAGATAGAACATAACTAATTCATGTTGCATGCATCTTATGCATACTTAAGAGCATCACATTTATCATTTTTAACATACATAATTTTTGCAATTTTTGAGTCAAGTTTCGACTTCAAGACGAAAGATACTCGATTCAAAAGCACATTCAAAAGTTGATGGTGGTTGCTCGACCTCACAGCGAAAGGGCTTCCCAGTTTCATTCAGAGCCAATTTCAACTTCACAGTGAAGGATATTAGAATCGAAACAATACAAGCTTAGATTTTAACTTCACGACGAATGATATTCAAGTTAAGGCTCAACTTCACAACGAAGCAACCATCCACGATTTCAACTCCATGACGGAGGACATCGTAATCATAAATCCACGATTTCACTCCATGACGGAGGATATCATGCTCAACCATCCACGATTTCAACTTCACGAAGAAGGATATCGTGCCCAATGAAGTGATTTAGCATCACAGCAAACATTTCATCCACATATTTGACTTCCTTAAGTCAACGATTAGAGCTTCTGAAAGGATTTCTTTAACATGCAGGAACAAGCAAATTATTGATCGCCTTTGAGATTGTTTCTCTAGAAACAAGGGGTCGTCTCGCTTGAGACTAATTTACTCAAAACAAAATTTTGTCTCTCTTGAGACAATTTCTCTTGAAATAAATTTTGTCTCTCTTGAGACAGTTTCCCTTGAAATAAATTTTGTCTCTCTTGAGATAGTTTCCATTGGAACAAAATCTTTGAATATGTTTTACATTAAACAAATTTTGTCTCCCTTGAGACAGTTTCTTTTGGAACTAAGTTTTGTCACTCTTGAGACAATTTCTCTTGAAACAAATTTTGTCTTTGTCTCTCTTGAGACAGTTTCTCTTAAAACAATTTTTTTCTTTGTCTTTCTTGAGACAGTTTCCCTTGAAACAAATTTTGTCTCTCTTGAGACAGTTTCCCTTGAAACAAAATCTTTGAATATGTTTTCCTTGAAACAAGGGGTCGTCTCGCTTGAGACTAATTTACTCAAAACAAAATTTTGTCTCTCTTGAGACAATTTCTCTTGAAACAAATTTTGTCTCTCTTGAGACAGTTTCCCTTGAAACAAATTTTGTCTCTCTTGAGATAGTTTCCATTGGAACAAAATCTTTGAATATGTTTTACATTAAACAAATTTTGTCTCCCTTGAGACAGTTTCTTTTGGAACTAAGTTTTGTCTCTCTTGAGATAGTTTCTCTTGAAACAAATTTTGTCTTTGTCTCTCTTGAGACAGTTTCTCTTGAAATAAATTTTTTCTTTGTCTCTCTTGAGACAGTTTCCCTTGAAACAAATTTTGTCTCTCTTGAGACAATTTCCGTTGAAACAAAATCTTTGAATATGTTTTCCTTGAAACAAATTTCGTCTCCCTTGAGACAGTTTCTTTTGGAACTAAGTTTTGTCTCTCTTGAGACAGTTTCTCTTGAAACAAATTTTGTCTCTCTTGAGACAGTTTCTCTTGAAACAAAGTTTTGTCTCTCTTGAGACAATTTCTCTTGAAACACTGATCTTTGAATATGTTTCTCTTGAAACAAAATTTTGCCTCCCTGGAGATAGTTTCTCATGAAACACAAAAAAACCTTTGAAATCGTTTCTCTTGAAACACAAAAAAACCTTTGAAATCGTTTCTCTCGAAACACAAAAAAAAACCTTTGAAAATGTTTCTCTTGAAACACAAAGACCTTCGAGTTCGACTACACTCAGCTTCGAGGGCACATCATTTCAATATAACTCAAGGCTAGAAGGGTTATCCGCCAAAGACCCTCGAGTTAGATTACACTCAGCTTCAATGGCACATCATTTACAGCATAACTCAAGGATAGAAGGGTTATCTGTCACCAAAGACCTTCGAGTTCGACTCCACTCAGCTCAAAGGCACCATCATTTGTAGCATAGCTCAAGGCAAGAAGGGTTATCTGCCAAAGAGCTTCGAGTTTGATTTCATTCAACTCGAGGGCGTATCAGCCGCGTTGCATCTGCAAGGAACTACTTTCTCGTCAAATTTTTACACCCAAGTCTTTAAATTGAGAAGAATACCAAGGTCGACCAAGATTGGCGATAAAGAGTCACTTTCCGATTCACCCACGATTTCAACTTCAAGAAGAAGGATATTGTGCTCAATGGATCGACTTAGTGTCATAACAAACACTATAAAGTCTCAAATCAAAGAGAACCGGACAAAAATTGGTTGTCTTTTTCATCTTTTCCCTATTCTTGTTAACACAAAAATGTGCAAAGAGGGACAGCTGTAAACACCCGTTTTCGTCCGGGTCTACAAAAACATTTTATTATATTATATTTATTTATTTATTATTATTATTATTATTATTATTATTTTATTATTTTTGCAGACCTCACACTCAACAATCCTGATTTAGTGAGATTCAAAAAATAAATCAACTTATTTGAGTCCTATTAAAACACTAAAACCAACGTATTTGAGTCATATTAAAACACTAAAACCCACGTATTTGAGTCCTATTGAAACACTAAAACCGAAGCATTTTGAGTCCAAGTAAGACTCTAAATCTGAGCTAAAACTAGGTTTCTTTAGACTATAAATAGACTCAAGCATCAAGAGAAAAGGACACAGAGAAAAACGTGGAATCAAAATCAGAGGAAGGGGCAACGATTTGAAAAAACCGATGGAAGAAAAGGACAAAAAATAATCGTGGAGGATCCAAAGCCAATATCTAAACGCACGAGGAAGGACAGAATATTTTCATTGCAAAACCAGTTTCTCTACACGCAAAACATGGGAGATGGATACTTTCAATCGATCAAAGGTAATTAATTCGGATTGAATTTTTTAATTTTAATTTTAATTTTAATTTTCGCCAATAAATACAACCGGAAAAATAATTGGTACCGAAATGGCGGTTCAAAGGTGTTAATCATTCCTTGACCGTAACCGACTCCCGAACCCGACACGTTTCTTGTACAACGCAGATCAGGTAAGATGGTGTCCGACCCACCTAAATTTGTTTTAAAGTAGTCTGTGGTGACTTTAACCCGAATTATTCAAGTTGAAGCCCAATTCCGGGTTTAACCGAAAGACGGTCTCGACACAACCAAACTATAAGAATCCACTCACTATACAAAGCAATCTGGACAGTACCTGTTAACCAACTTATGTCCAGAAACCTAACCAAGCCAATGAGAAAATCATAGCACATAACCTGCATACTTTGATAACAGAGATGGAGAGAATAACCTGCCAGCCAAATAGGGATGAGCAAACTAACCTGTATGCTTGAGTGGAGAGAATAACCTACACATATTTTAGTATTGATCTTGTTATAAATGACAATTGATGTAGAATGAATATAGATTGACAATAATAATCAAAAGAGTTAACATTGTTTGCATAAACTAAAATAATACACAAATTAAATTTAAATATCTAAACATGAAACATTTAAAAGTTTAATGAAAAATTAACACATAAATTAAAGTTTATATAAAAGAAAATATTCATATTAATACATCATTAATGAACTAACGATCTAATACTTATATTATAGCCATAACTAAAATTTAATGATAAATTAAAATATTTTAAAATTTAATAATAAAATTAATATAAATACAAAATTTTAATTAAAAAATAAAATAATTTGCCCTAAATTTTAAATCCCATGTCCTTTTCAAATATATATACACACAAACGGTGGGCGGGAGAGAGAGAATGAATTTAATAAGTTAATGTCGTATTTTGATAGTTAAAATGGATGATGTTGAAACTTGAAACGTGTTTATAATTTACTACTCCCTCCCTCCCTCCCTCCCTCCCTCCCAATTTTTATTTCCATTGTTGATTTTTCACATAGTTTTATAAATAAAAAAATCATGTAACAGATGTGTTTTAAAAATAAATAAAATGATAATTTTATCTTTAAAAAGTTAAATTTACTTTATTGGGAAAATAAAAAAATAAAAAAAATGTGATTAATAGAAGTTGTTATTTTTAACAATGACTGCTGAATTTCATTAATAAAAATAAATAAATTAAAATTATAATGTATCTAAAGAGAAAATTGAAACTAATAATCATCAAAACTCGTACATAAAATTAAAATATTAAGCCCAAATATACGTAGATAATGAAACTTTCCAAACATCAAAATAATTCAATAATCTTCATAAAAATTATTGTCTCTGTCAAAAGAGACATTTTACGATGTGATAAAGGAGTGATGGGCGAACAAACAATTTGGCAGACTGCTTCGCTATACAATTCTGATTATATCGATAAACGACCATTTACAAAAGAGGAGATATGACAATACGTGACCACCGACAAGCCAATCAGAAAACAAATGTCATAAGGATTTTTGTAGAAGCACCAACATGACCGCAGAAGTATGTGAAAAACTTACCGAAAACTATAAGGAACGTGCCACAAGAACAGAAAAAAAATATGCCACAATAGTAGAAAAAACGTGTCACAAAGACATAATATTTTATTTAAAAGTGAAAAAAACTTAATAAAATATAAA
This sequence comes from Hibiscus syriacus, assembly GCF_006381635.1. NCBI lineage: Eukaryota > Viridiplantae > Streptophyta > Magnoliopsida > Malvales > Malvaceae > Hibiscus > Hibiscus syriacus. The sequence continues at coordinate 624,514 of NW_024063519.1, read as the reverse complement.
GATATAATATAAAAAAATAAAAATCACCGATAATTTTTCGAAATCGAAAATATAATTTAGGATGGGGAAATAAATAAGGTCCGCTAAAAGTCACAAAGGATATTAAATTTACTCTTCGTGTAGGGGCCAATCAACTCCAATCATGGAATTCATGTCAGCTGACTCTGCTCTGCTCTATCTGGAATCAAATGAAAATTTGTGGGAAGTCACGACGTGCAAAAAAAAAAATCGAATAAATAATATTGCGTTTGATTTAATTAAATACTTACCGACATTATATAGAGCTATAATGCTATGTTAATATGTTTGATGGTTGAGGTTTTGAAACGATTGTTACAAGTTTTAAAACATAACCATCAACTTTTTTTTTTTTGGATTTTTCAGATAATACTATATTTTAAAATAATTAATATGTTTTGTCTTAATTAATTGAACGAATAATAGAGGAATCAGACCATTTTGTCTTATCTATAAGTTGTTTTTATTGACACGATTAAGTTCAAACTACATATTTTTTGTGTGTGAAATTAAGGTCTAAGTGTCAATATGTACCTCCACGTTTTTAGCACGCTAAGATATCTACATTTGATTTTTTTTTTGTCTGTAGATGCAACCAAGGAGCAACTTATATTTAATATATGTTTGGAAATTACAAGCACGCATTTTTCAAATACGTTGATAAATTAATTTCGGGGAAAAAATTGGCGGGTACAAATATTGAAAGTTAATTTCCTAGGAATGTTTGATAAGAAATAAATAGGCATAATATTTTTTTTGAAAAGACAATAAAATACTCTTAATATTTGATAATAGTGTCAATTTAATTTCTATTTTTCCCTCAAGTATATTTTCCTTTAACATTTCAATTAAAAAATCTTCTGTAAATGAAAATTATTAATCAAGTCACGGTCAACGTCTTGAAATGACGTGACATACTTACATGATACTATAGTAGGTGTGATCGTGCCACATGTGCATAATGTGTTGGAAATGACATGCATCATTTTTTAAAAATTAATTATATATATATTTAATATTTTTATCTAATGAGATGATGATATACGTATTCATCATATTGATTTAAATTTAAATAAAGTAAAATATGATTTTGTGGGGACTTAAACCTAGACCAATATGTTTGAAATCTCAACATCAATCATCATGTCAAATCTTGTATTTGAAGTATTCATGCAATACAAGATACTCAACGTATGTGCTTTGTCTCTCACCCATTTTATGAAACATCTTCTCTGTCCCTTTCCCTGTAATTTATTTTTCTTTTGTTGTGAACCAAGAACCAAAATATAAATATATAATCAAACGCATAAATGTCAAAAAAAAAAACTGTCAGATACAATATTACAAAACACGTACCGTAGATTTGAAATAGTGAAGAACAAGACTACATAGCAACTAACCCATGAGGCTCTCGCATTTCGACAGCAACAAATACAGAGCAACAACATAGAGGAACATAACATGACTACTTTCGAGCTTCTCGCATCGAGCAGTCGGATCGAAGACATTACAAGGTGGTGGCCTGAGGCTGGAATAGTACACAGTGAACAATGCTAGTCCTTAGAGAATCGACAATCATTCACAAACAAAAAGGAAATAAAGCAGTCTACCATGAAAGAGTAGCGATGAACAGATGATAATGATATCAAGCAATAGCCTACCAGAAACTCGATGTACCCAGAAATTAGAACAGTTCTAAAATCTGTCAATATAAGTGTTCGTGAAGATAGCGAAAATAATGAAAAGGATATAATCAGTCCCCATGAAGTTGGTTAAAGCATTAGTTGCATCAGATGATTCCATGTATAAAACTTCATTAAAATAAGTAACCAGGTTCATGACCATATAACAACAAATTATTTATATTTGACAGTTTTTTGAACATTTATTCATTTGGTTTTATATGTATACTTTGGTTCTTAATTAATAAGGAAGGAAAAAGAAATTGATACTATTATTAAATGTTAGGGAATAATATGCTAAAAAAATAAGGACCAAATTATCACTATTATCCAACGTTAAAAGTGTTTTGTTGCATTATACCAAACAATTAAGATAAGATTGCTGTTTGCTTTTTATTTGGCACATTTATAATCTGAACCAAATCTTGTACGGCGACCTTAAAACCTAGGACATAGGAATAGAGAAAAGCATAATATTGATATTATTATAAGGTTTAATATAAGAACAATGGTTCAAATTTTATAATTTTTATTGAAGTGATGTCTAAATTCTTTTTCGTTCAATACCTATGTTTAATGTTATAAACCTTATTACTTTAAGTATTTGGTATGTAATGACGTTAAAAGAACCCATTAAATAAAACGTTACATTATTATAATTATAATTTTTTATATTTTAAAGAAATATTATTATATTAAAAAACCCTAAACTTTTTTATTTTACCTAAAATATCTTATAACTTTACTTCGGTCACCGGTCATTTTCAATCACTCATTTATCTCAGAGCGACCTTGACCACTCAATCGATACAACTTTCCAAACCTTAATAATAATCGTGATTGCACTTAAGTTGGAAAATTGTTAAAGGGGGACGAAGGGTGGGAGACCAACAACACGAGGGAATTATTTTGAGATAAATTATTTTTTAAAGAATAATATATATTTTTATCTTTTTTAAAAAATAATTTTTTTAAAATTATCCCAACGTGACATATGTTACTTAACGATATTTTATAACAGTCATGACACCTAAAGTGATAATATTTATAATGTTAAATACCTAAATTAACCTAAATAAAAATTGAACATCAATTTAGAGAAAATGATATAATTTAAACATTTATTTTTATATAAAATATCGTTGTAATAGTTGATTGAAAGTTTTTAAAGTACTCAAATGCATAGTATTTTTTAATTGAGGAATTAAGAATAATAATTAATTATAAAAATTGATATATTTCTATTATTTATTCAATATAAAGTACACCTAATAGTTCTTATATTTATATATATTAGATATAAAACTTATAAAAAGAAAGATGTTGGTTTCAAAAAAGTCGGCTTAGATATCTGATATATCCCTCATGAACCAACACACCAACCAATGGCAGCCAAGTAAATTGTATCCGCATGGGGGCCAAATGCATTCGCAATTATCAATAATTGAAATAAATAAAATAATTCCATTTACCTCTAGCTAGATTCACCGTCTACACTCGAATTTCGATTTATACAGATTAATCATAATTTTTTTTATAAATAATAATAACTATGTCAAAAAAGCAACAGCTCAGAGCTTAGATTTGTAGGATCCGTCCATTCTTCTCTCCCTAGATTTGGTCGTCCCCATCCTTTCTCCCTTGATACGATACGACCCCAATTATCCACCAGCTGCTCTGGCTCTGACTCAAGCTTTAATCGTTTGCTTATCGGCTCGGCAGTCAATAATTTTATTTACTCTTTTACTGGGAATAAGCAGCGGGGAACTCTCTCTCTTTCTGTATCTATCTCCGATTTTATTTTTGCCTTCTCCCTCCTTGATCACCTGTATTTCCTTTGCTGCAAACAGAAAATAGCATCCTCTTCAGAAACCAGGAAAGGAAATTTTTCCATCTTTAAAAATTTTCAACTATAGATATAAAAACATATATCCTTCTGCAAACAAAAGTCGTATAAATATCCAAGGCCTCTTTTGAGGGAAGAAAATCCAAATGCATGTAGTGATAACAACACTACAATTTGACTCTTTTAGCTTCTTTCCTTTGCATCATTTTATCTTTGGGTTGTGAGTGAGAACGAAGACCTGAGCATTTTCTTTGTTAAAAGAAAACAACTTATTGGTGAGAGGCCAGGAAAAATCGTTATCCTTCTAGTTGAGATCTTTTGGGTGCTTTCTTCTTGCTGGTGGTATTGCTTACAAGCTTTGAGGGACTCAAATAAAAAGACGGGTGTTTGGTTCACACTTTAAGGATCAAAGCTTCGAAAGTCTTTGTTTTTGGGAGGTGAAATGTGGGGCTAAGGTGTTGGAACATAAGGAAGGGCAGATTGTGTGTTTTTTTAGCATTAAGATTTGGTTCAAAAAGAATTAACTCCTGGGGTATTTGGGTGGAGAAGAAGATTGATTGGAGGCGGATGAAGCTAAAAGCGACTGTCTTTTGTAGTAAAACTGGGTTCGGTTGAAAAAATTAGACAGCAAGTCTTGGTGCCTTGTGTTTTTGCGTTGTCGTTAAAGTCTTATTCGATGGATAGATTGTCAGCTATTTTATCAACTGGTTCTTGTCAGGGCGTGGTATTTTTAATTTGTGGAGACGACGGAGTAGAAATAAAAGTTTTTTAAGTGTAAAGGTCGTTGTTTGGAGGAATTTGTTGCTTAATTGGTGGTGTTAAAGGAGTGATTTTAGCGGTGGGAATCTTCTTCTCGAGTATATAAACTTAGGAATTAAAGGTATTGTTGAACCGTTTGCAAAAAGAATGAGGCTCTCTTCAGCTGGTTTCAATCCGCAACCTCAGGAAGGTATGCTTTCTTAGTTCTTTCTATGGATTAGATTATGTTTCTTGAGAGGTGAAGGGGGAGGTTGGAGAATTGAAATTTTCGGGTGTTTGTTTATGGCTTGAGTAAGAGCAAAAAAAAAAATGGTTTAAAACTCCAATCAGTATTCATTTCTTTCCCCTTTTTTCCGAAAAGAAATGTTTTCCTAGGGGTAAACAAGGGCTCAAAAGTTTAAAACTACTCTGCTTTGATTTCATTCATCATTTTCTTCGTTTCAAGCCGGGAGTTTAATATGGTTATCCCTTATACGGGTTTGTTTTTTCTGTACTCTGCCCGAGCTTACCCATATTTGTTGGAAGTTTGGATTTTCTATCTTTTGGCATCCCTTGACCCGCTTGATTACATGTTTCTTTCCTTCCTTCATTCCTTTTGAATTTTTCTCTTTTAATTTAGTTTGAAGTAGTTTTAAGCAAATGCAAAATAGACGTTGCAGGAGAGAAGAGAGTCCTGAACGCTGAACTTTGGCATGCATGTGCGGGTCCTCTTGTGTCTCTACCTCCGGTCGGGAGTAGTGTTATTTACTTCCCACAGGGTCATAGCGAACAGGTTAGTGTGCTTGAATCTGGTCTTTAGCTTCCTACGATTCATTGATTTGGAACCAGATTTTGTATATTGCAGTTGGTGTGTATGTACCAGCTTTTTTTTGACCAAATGTACATACGTATGTATGTACCAATCCAGAGTAAATTATGAATAATGTTTCAAAACCTTTATTCTAGGGAATAGGGAAAAGTTATCTTGCAGCATATCATCATTACTGTCCTTTTCCTATTAATTGAAAGAATGTAAAATTGTAAATAACGTAAGGGTGACGATTAAATGTCTCTTTCTCTTGCTGTATGGCTCATCTGCCTTTAACTTACCATACTTGAGCCTCCGTAGATCTGAGGTGGACAAGTCTTCCAGCACATCATACTTTTTTTTTAATAAAATTTAGAAAAAGTTTTATTTTATTTATAAAAAGAAGATAGATACGTTCTGGAAATATCTGTGGTGTGCCTGTGGCATATCAAATATAATAATTGAAGTTATCAATATGGTTTTCTCCAGATATAGTGCTTCATTCTACTTGATTTTTCATCATATTGCAAACAGCATGCTTTGAAGGGATATATTGATGGTTTTCTTCACAGGTAGCTGCATCAACCAACAATGAAGTTGATGCCCTCGTACCTAATTACCCAAGCTTACCTCCACAACTTACATGTCAGCTCCATAATGTCACCATGCATGTAAGACTTGTTTAATTTGATTTTCCGATGATATATGTACCTATAGACTTGTCTCTAAAGCCTCAAAGTTGGTCTACTTCAGGCAGATGTTGAGACAGATGAAGTATATGCTCAAATGACCTTGCAGCCGCTGAATCCCGTAAGTGATTTTGTCTGCATTCCCACTGTGATGTTGTCAGTCGTATTGATTGCTTTAAGTCATGAAGTTTACTTGTTCTGCAGCAAGAACAAAAGGAAGCTTACCTTCCAGCAGAATTGGGCACTCCCAGCAGACAGCCAACAAATTATTTCTGTAAAACATTAACAGCCAGTGACACAAGCACCCACGGAGGGTTCTCTGTTCCTCGCCGAGCAGCTGAAAAAGTGTTTCCCCCACTGGTAAACTGTCACCATGCCCTCATATGTTTTTAATTTCAATGGTTTATTTATAAATTTATGCTTCTGATTGCCTACAGGACTTCTCACAGCAGCCTCCTTGTCAAGAGTTGATTATGAGAGACTTGCATGACAATGAATGGAAATTTAGGCATATATTTCGGGGTTAGTTTATTACGAGTCCTATTTTCCCTCGTCAAATATGGAACTATTTTACCTGGAAATGCTATTTTCTGCAACATGTTTCCTTGTAATTGTAAAGTTGTAAAGAAGTTACAGTACGTGTCACAGACAATTAGCAGTCCCTTAATTATAATTTGCCACTTTATGCCATTGATTGATTTGATTCATTTGATTACTATAATTATGCTAGCAGTTGTTGACTTCTTCTGCCTTGCAGGTCAGCCCAAAAGGCACCTCTTAACAACAGGATGGAGTGTATTTGTAAGTGCCAAAAGACTAGTTGCAGGTGATTCGGTGCTTTTTATCTGGTACGTAGCTGATTTGTCTTTTACTTTATCTTCTACTTTGTGTTATAGTATTTTGATGCTCAAACCAACATATTAGGTTATTTTGGTAGGAATGAAAAGAATCAATTACTTCTTGGTATCCGACGAGCTAATCGACCTCAAACTGTAATGCCTTCGTCAGTTTTATCAAGTGATAGCATGCACTTAGGGCTTCTTGCTGCTGCTGCTCATGCAACTGCAACGAATAGCCGCTTCACTATATTTTATAACCCAAGGTATGGTGCTATTGCCATGCATCTAATCATTGAGGTATTCTCTGTCTAGTGATTTATCAGCCCGTCTAAAACTTATCCCCTTCAATTCAGGGCTAGTCCATCAGAATTTGTCATACCTTTGACAAAATATATCAAAGTTGTCTATCATACTCGAGTTTCTGTTGGTATGCGCTTTAGAATGCTGTTTGAAACAGAAGAGTCAAGTGTTCGTCGGTAAGGCAAACCTTCTCTCTTGTTGACATTTCGTTCTAAATGTTTAAAGTAACTTTCCTTACAAAAGGATCATATTAATATTCTTTTAGTGAAAAGGAATAAGTTGCAACTATGGCATATGTTATATTAGATCTGCTGTTCTATGGATGCATTTTTCTAATGCATTCTTCAATCATCTAGCGGATCATTTTGTTTCTTTCTATGTTTTGGATTCCATCTCATATGCTTACTTTTGAACATCATGGATTTTGCGTCTGATGGTTTTGCATTTATCAGATACATGGGTACAATAACTGGCATAAATGACTTGGATCCTGTTCGGTGGCCAAATTCACATTGGCGATCAGTCAAGGTATATTGAGAATGTTTTACCTTTATCTTTTTTCATTAAGAATCTTGCTCATTTGTTGTTTTAGATATTCTATCATTGATGATGAGATTTTTTCAGAATTTAACTTATTCGTGCAGGTTGGCTGGGATGAATCAACAGCTGGAGAAAGGCAGCCAAGAGTGTCCTTGTGGGAGATTGAACCATTGACAACATTCCCTATGTATCCATCTCCATTTCCTTTAAGGCTTAAGCGACAGTGGCCACCAGGATTACCTTCTTATGGTAAGCCAATCTGCTGCTAACTCCATGGCTGTGCAGCTCCAACTACTAGTTTTATTTCTCTTACCCTCTCATACGTTGAATTTGACTTTTAGAAAGCTTTTTCCTTTCATCTGTGTGTTATTCTTTGACAATTTTAGTTGTTTTAATTCAACTTTTTCTGTCTCTTAGGTTTCAAGGATGATAGTTTAGGCATGACTTCTCCACTTATGTGGCTGCAAGGAGCTGCAGGTCGAGGAATACAGACTCTGAATTTTCAGGGGATTGGAGTTACACCGTGGATGCAGCCAAGACTGGCTGCTGCTTCCTTGCTGGGTTTGCAGACCGACATGCACCAAGCTATGGCTGCTGCTGCACTGCAAGACATGAGAGCTGTGGATCCGTCCAAACCAGCAACCACTACATTTCTGCAATTCCAGCAACCCCAAAATCTATCCTGCAGGCCTGCTGCTTTAATGCAGCCCCAGATGTTGCAGCAGTCTCAGCCTCAGGCCTTTCATCAGGGTGTTGAAGACAACCAACGTCAGTCTCAATGTCAAACCGAGGTTCAAACACAACCACATCTTGTTCAGAAACAATTGCAGCAGCATAATTCATTTAATAGCCACCAAAACCAACAGCAGTCGCAGAATCCACTGTCACAGCAACACCAGCAACCAGTCGATCAACAGCATATTTCTAGTGCGGTGTCTGCCATGTCACAGTATGCTTCAGCCTCTCAATCCCGGTCATTGCCTTTCCAAGCCATACCTTGGCTTTGTAATCAACAGAGTTTTTCTGATTCAAATGGGCAGACCAGCCCTATTGTTTCTCCTTTGCATAGTCTTTTGGGTTCTTTTCCCCAGGATGAATCGTCCAATTTGCTCAACTTGCCTAAGTCCAACCCTGTATTAACTTCTACTTCATGGCCATCTAAGCGGGCAGCTGTTGAAGTTCTCTCATCTGGATCTCCACAATGTGCTCTGCCTCAGGTGGAACAGTTGGGGCCCATCCAGACCAACGTTTCTCATAATTCTATTTCATTGCCTCCCTTTCCTGGCAGGGAGTGCTCAATAGACCAAGAGGGGGGTACTGATCCAGAGAGCCATCTCTTATTTGGTGTTAACATAGAGCCTTCATCTCTTCTGTTGCAAAATGGGATGTCAAGCCTTGGGGGAGTTGGTAGCAATAGTGACTCGACAACAATACCCTTCTCATGTAATTATACGAGTACTGCAGGCACTGTTTTTTCAGTTAATCCAGCAATGACACCTTCCAGTTGCATTGATGAATTGGGATTCTTGCAGTCTCCAGAGAATGTGGACCAAGAGAACCCACAAACTAAAACCTTTGTTAAGGTCAGTTGCTTTCTGTTTTAAATTGATGAATTTGGCTGGTGTTATGAGTTCCATTTGGCTTGTGAATTTTGGTTAGTTTGATCTGTTTGCAGTTTTATAGCCTTTTTTTTTCAGACAATTATTTTGATTCTTTGTAACTGATGTGGATACTTTTACAATGGAACAGGTTTATAAATCAGGGTCCTTCGGGAGGTCATTGGATATCTCCAAATTTAGCAGCTACAATGAGCTGCGCGGTGAACTTGCATGCATGTTTGGCCTTGAAGGCCATTTGGAGGACCCTTTGAGATCAGGCTGGCAGCTTGTATTTGTTGATCGGGAGAATGATGTTCTTCTCCTTGGTGATGACCCCTGGCCGTAAGTTTCCCATACTCCCATCGCATGGATATAGTTTTGTCTCAAGCTTTAGGATGCGTGTCAAGTTAATTTTGGACAATTTTCTCAAGAAATTAATGCGTTAAAAATACTTTTTTGAAATGCATGCTCATCCACGGACAAACACATGTTTGAAAACTTGGTGAAGTAAAATGAAACCTTTGGATGCAAGCATTTAAATCTATTTTTGGGTTCTCCACATGCTAAGTTCTTTGCTAATTCCAAACTTTACCTTCTATTTCGTTTCCAACAGGGAGTTTGTAAACAGTGTGTGGTGCATCAATATACTTTCACCGCAAGAAGTTAAGCAAATGGGCAAGCGTGGCCTGGAGCTTCTAAACTCTGTTCCAGTTCAGAGGCTCTCGAATGGCGGTTGTGATGACTATGTAAGCCAGCAGGACTCGAAAAATTTGAGCTGCGGTCTTGCTTCCATGGGGTCTTTGGACTACTGAAAAATTATACCTGTTAAGATTCCGTTATTCTCCTGTAACGTTAGTGCGTCTTGGTACCCTTTTATTGGTTGAAAGAGCTGCTAACTCTAGCTTGAACTATTATATTAAAAGATAAGCTAATACTGTAATTATTAAGAGATCGTGGCCTATGTTATGGAAATATGTACAATTCATATTTATTAGCACATCGTCGTCAATATTTATGAAGCAAGCTTTAGCTTTTTCCCTATCGGATTCTTTAATTGTCAATTTATCTTATGAGGTGAAAGTTGCCGCACAAATGACAACGAGCTTGAAGCTTTACCCAAGATTTGGAGCTCCTTTATCTGGTATAAAAATGGGTCCCTATAGAATTTAGGTGTCGAAAAATGGACCATTTCTGGGTTGCTTTAGTGTGAGCGTGGCCCACATTTTGTTCATTTATTCCAACTTTTGGAAAGTGAACATTAGCCTACTTTCATTATCTTCATCGGCTGGCTCTTCGACCTAGCTGGGAGTTGTCAAAATCCAACCTATTTGATGAAAGTGAGATACTGGTCATCTTTCAAACATATTAAAAAAGTCTGGTGTCGTGGGGTTGTTTAAATGGCTAATAAATGCTGCTGCTTTGGCTGGGCAAAACGTTAGATGATTCCATTGCCGTTCATCTCGACAATACTATGATTATAGACAAAAATAAAACCTTGGAAGGAACTCGCATGCAGCAGATGAAATGGAAGGTATGCAATAATTCCTTAGCCTAACTGATGGACCAGGGTTTATGTCGGTCGACCTGACATGTGAGCCACCCACGTTCCTCCCTCATTTTTCATATTTCCACTTGAGGATAAAGTTTCAATGAATTTAAAAGAGAATTTTAGACACTTCGACTATGTTGTCGGTTTAAAAATAATAATTGACATTCAACGAACTTAAAAGATCAAATCTAAACACATACAGTCTCTCTATCCCTAAACTACATTTTTTTCCAAAAAGGGGGATAAAAAGCTAAGATATTAGTAGAGGCCTCTTTTATAGGGGACGTGGGCTGGATGGCCACAATGTAAAGTTGGAAATGAAGGGTCAGTTTTGTTTTTCTGGAGACTACATGTTGTGGGGACATTTGACAATAAATGGATAGCCCACAAGTGCTTGGGGGATGGAAAATGGTGACAAAAAGGGTAGGGTACCCAACTACCCATCAACAATAAAAAATCCCATTTTAAAATTAAAGGAGGGTTTCCAGCAACCTCCTCTGAAGGCCCTTTATGTTTGGGATAGCTCCGAGAAAAATGGTACCTTTTTCCTTTTAACTTGAACCGCGTCAATGGTTTTTGCTTGAGTTGAGACCCCATGTTCTTTGGCAAAACCAAGTAATAACATGGGCAAAAAGGGGCAAAAGTGCCCAGATAATGATACAGTGATTGTTTAATTCCCAAAAAAATCCAATTTACTTATTATTTCCCGAAATGGGGTGAAATGTACAGTGCTTCAAGTGGTTCTTCGGATATCTCGGCGTCTTTGGGGTTAATATTTTCCATGACGCTAGGGGAATGCTCGGCGTCTTCAAACAATGCATATTGACTGTGGGATCTCTCGGCGTCTTCTGTTGCATGTGGGAGATCACAGGGTGAGCAGAGAAAGCTGCTGTTGCATGTGCCAGGGGTGAGCAGCTGCATGTGGGGGGGCCTGGACGTGAATCGTGCATGCATGCTACAGGGAATGCCAAGGTGGATCTCTCGGCGTCTTCACTTGTCGTCTGGCGCACGGGAATCTCTGCATGACTCTCTGAATCGTGCATGCATGCTGGGGGGCCTGGACGTCTGAATCTCTCGGCGTATTCTTCATCAATGGCAGAATACATGCACTGGGATAGGGTACCACCAATTATTGCATGCACCGGAAGCCCGTGAACATGTTTATAAGAGGGGTTTAGGCATTTCATTTACAATTACATAGAGATTTCCTTATCCTTTTTCTATCATATGAGTGCCATAAGTTTAATACGCTGCAGAGGAGGAGACTAGCTACAGTAAAAACAGACGTCGAAGATCTTATATCAAGGTTCAATCAAGAAAGTGCAGTCAGGCAGTTCCTCGCAACAAAGGTATTCTCATCTTTAGTTAGAATGTGAAAGCCCATTTAATGTGATTTCTATTTCCATGATTGTGTTGATGAAGAAATATGTATTACTCTTTCATTTTGGCTTGTAGATCTTTGATTGCCTCAGAATCTTTAAAGCCTTTGATGATATTTACTTGATTGCTTTTGGATGCCAAAACCCGGACATATGATATAGGAAGACTAGGAATCTTCAAAGGGCTTCTTATTGCATTGAACTTGGATTTTCTCGGTTTAAATATGTGTCATTGATTATGAATGGCCAGAAATTGTAAGAACTTGCCTCTGCAGTCTTTTCTTTGCTTTAATGTATCACTAAAAATTGCTAATCTATAAGAACACATGGTGTAAAGAGGTGATTGAACATTTTGTATCTCAACACTTGCTTAGGGTTTGCTTTGTGAACTAAAAGTGTAATTGCTTTCATCACATGTGGATCGATTATTGACTTGAACAACTTGCTTAGGACCTTAACTTCTTACCATGGTGCATCACTTTTATTCTCATTCCAAGAATCTGTGGGTTTGACATGGAATATGAAAATTGACGAGAAACATTAGTCATGCTGATAAAGCTTCAGATGCTCCTTCTTTTGTCCCCTTTTGGAAGGATGATTTCCTTGTGAACATAGGAAAATCTTTTACTAATACAATCTTCCTTTCTATTAAGATGTTTTTAGTTGAAGGGGCTTTTTAACGTTGAAGGATGATTTTCTTTTAGTTTCAATTGGAGTTGTTGCTTTGCTTGAAGTGGGTTTTGAGTGATAATTTTTCGAGTTTTGGTTTAACGCTGTTCAAAAACACGTAAGTTCTCTCTCATTTCCCATGTGAACTTCGTTTATTTTTTCCAACATATTAAGTTGTATTTGAGTGTAATATTTTATTTATTTATAGATTTGTTGAAACATGGCAGAAGAAAATGTTCTTTTGAGGCTAGATGGTCGACACATTTCGAGTCATTTGGGAGAATTGGTATTATGATTCAATATTTTTTTATTATTTTAAAACGGTGAATTAATTATAATTAATTGGATTAAAAAATTGCAGGATGACGAACAACGAGTCCTTCGTCCTCGACTTATCAATTGAGATGCCAGATCAACGTACTGTCGAAAATTTAAAAATAGACGGTTTTTATGATGTCGCTTTTGTAAGAGAATTTAGGTTGGTCCCCGGTCTGATCAGTGCATTAATTGAACAGTGGAGACCAGAAACTCATACTTTTCATCTTCCGTGTGGTGAATGTACGATCCCTTTGGAGGATGTGGCTTTACAACTCGGTGTTCCTACAAATGGAATGGCAGTGGTGGGAAATACTGAACTTAACGTGTTTGCAGTATGTGAGCAGTACCTTGGGAAGGTACCACACAAAGATTTAACAAAAGGGTCACGGCTGAGATTATCCTGGTTGGCAACTGAGTTTAAGCTCGGTCCTCAATGTAATGAGCAAGACATTATATATGCAACTCGAGCATATATATTACGGTTGATCGGCGGAATCTTGATGCCTGATAAATCCAGTAATCTCGTCCATGTACAATATCTTTCGTTTTTGGGTAACTTTTTTATGACCCATCAGTATAGTTGGGGATCGGCAATATTGGCGTTCTTGTATCGCGAGATGTGCAAGGCGTCATTACTTGTAAATGATGCGTATACGACTGAAATCGGTGGATGCACGATGTTATTACAATCATGGGCATGGTACAGAATTCCATGGTTAACACCGATTAGTCGAACTTCATTTCAGTTTCCTCTTGCCGGGAGGTAATTTTTTATTTAAAATATTTTATCTTAAATTAATTAAAGAATATTTTGTAAAGGAAAAATAATTACATAATTTTATTTTGGTTGGTATACAGATGGAGGCATAAAATAGAAAGAACGGGGTTGTCGCACAATAACCTGAAAGAGTTTAGGTTTAAGATTGACATCAAATGCAAAGTTGAGGTATATATAAAATTAATTAGCGAATTTATTTATTATTATTTTTATATTATATTTTGTTGTTTATTTATTTATTTAGGTATGAATTTTGTAATTATTTAATTAAATAATAACTAAATAATTTTATTTTATAGTTTATTTGGAGGCCGTACAATGATGGAGAAATTATTTCGTGCGTACCGCAACATGTTTGGGAGGGTTTTCAATATTGGTGTGCTGTTACACCATTGATTCATTTCACATTTGTGGAGTATCAATTTTCCGATAGAGTGTTAAGGCAGTTCGGCTTCCACCAACCTATTCCAAGAATTCCAGAGAATCATGATGCTCTCCACAAATTAGATGGGCGGGGTAGGGTCGGTGAGGATTGGTCTGTAAGGCATGCCAACCATATCAATCATTGGAATAACATGGTTCATACTTGCCAACACTCACTCCCATACAGGAGGATGACTTTGACTTTGAGAGTTCGGATTACCTGAATTATTTCTGGGAACATGGAAAGCCGTTCTTGACAACGAACAGAGAAAGACGACAGTTTATAGAGTACCAGAAAAAATTTGGTAAACCCGAGAAACCAAGAAGGACTGGGAGTGGGAGTGGGAGTTCTTCTCACCGTGGAACAGAACAAGAGGCAATGGATAATATCCCACCAGAATCTTTTGATCATACAAGATCATTTAATCAAGAGTTTGGTGATTCTGGTGTTACGTCCTACACTCCTCAGCTTTTTCCTCATCAATCACCCATGTTCTCTCCCATGTTTGGGGCAACAAATGATTTTATTCAGGTGACATCTATGATGACAAATACGAGTATTTGTCCTCAGATGGGAGAGCATAGTGGTGGTGGGAATATATTTACAACACTGGAGCCTATGCCCTCGATGAATGAGCAGGTTGGTTATGATGAACAAACTCCTGAACAAGTGCAACGACCACAACGAAACCGACGTGCGCCTCGACGTTATTATTCAACAACACCCCGACACCGTCAAGAGTTGTAATCATTATTTAATTATTAGTTTCAAATTTAAGTAATTGAATCGAATATCATTATTATTAAATTGAGTTTTTTACTATTAAATTATTATTAGTAATAATTATTATAATTTCATTATTAGTAATCATTAATAAATCTTTTGTATCAAATCATTAAATTAATAATTAATCAATAATTATTAAATAATTAATTATTAATAAATCATTAGTAATCATTTGTATCAAATCATTTTAGTTTTTTAAATATAAAGTAATAGTTATATTGAAAGACATTGAGAGAGAGAAAAGAACCTTTCACGTGAAGAGGGGGTATCTTTTCACGCGTCATGAAGCATGGAAATAGTTCACATGCATGGAAAAAGTTAAATTATTGCATGAAACGTTCATTTGGTTCACATGCAAACAGTTCACATTTTCCAATTATTGATTTTTAATATTTTATTCATATATTATTTTTTTAAATTAATAGATTAATTGTTTAAATGAATCGAATATAATATAATCTACGAATTTATTATAAATCATATAATCTACAAATTTATTATAAATCATTGTTATCAAATCATTATTAAATTAGTAGTATCAAATCATTAAATCATTAAATCATTATTAATAAATCATATGATTACATAAATCATTAAATCATTATTACTAATCATTAAAATTCAAATCATTATTAATAATTATTATTATCAAATCATTATTAAATTATTAGTATCAAATCATTAAATCATTGAATTATTATTAATAAATTATATGATTACACTTAAATCATTAAATCATTATTAATAAATCATATAATTACATAAATCATTAAATATTATTATTAAATCATTAAAATTCAAATCATTATTAATAATCATTATTATCAAATCATTATTAAATTATTAGTATCAAATCATTAAATCATCGAATCATTATTAATAAATCATATGATTACACTTAAATCATTAAATCATTATTAATAAATCATATGATTACATAAATCATTAAATCATTATTATTAAATCATTAAAATTCAAATCATTATTAATAATCATTATTATCAAATTATTATTAAATTATTAGTATCAAATCATTAAATCATTAAATCATTATTAATAAATCATATGATTACATAAATCATTAAATCATTATTACTAATCATTAAAATTCAAATCATTATTAGTACAAATGCTCCATTTCCAAACGCGCTCATCTATGGCCTTCAAATCCTCCAATCTCTTGTCAAAATTTGGTTGGCGTAGTTCATATCCTGTTTCAAAATAGATATTGTGTTAAAGTCAATTTATAAACAAATACATAAATGAGTACAAATGCTGAAAATAAAACTTACCCATGCTGACTATCTCCCTACGAATACGGCCGTTATGAAACTTCTCAATACAATTCTTACCAATATGACGGATACAATATGCGGGATATGCGTGCAGAGGTGTCCAACGACTTCCCGGTCGTTCAATTGCTGCCAAAAGGCCAGTTCCTCGATCGGATATCAAGGAAACTCCTTCTTCTCAGACGACATACTTACGTAGATTATTGAGAAAGAAGTCCCAAGCCTCTGTCGTCTCTCCTTCAACGATGGCGAATGCAATTGGGAATATATTTCGTTGACCATCCTGCACAACTACTATCAATAATATATGTATGTATTGACCGTATAACCACGTACCATCTATTTGGACCATACGTTTGCAAAATGGAAAACCTTCTATGCAAGAAATGCCCAAAAGAGTCTATGGAATATTTTCTTCCCTTGAACAAGTTGACCTTCTCGGTCGTATGCAGGCATGGTCTGAGACTTCACGATGGTTCCAGGTATGAATTGTTTCATAGCTCGTAACAAATCAGGTAACTCATTGTATGATGTATCCCAATCGCCATATATCAACCTCCTTGCCTTCTCCTTCGCATGCCAAACGGGTTTGTATTTTACATTGTATCCGAACTGGTCTCGAATAGATGTAGCTAACACCGAGAAATGGATCCTTGGATTTTGTTCAACCAAAACCTTCACATATTGACAAATTACATCGGAGTCCAGTAGTCGGTGGTCTTGTTCGATAGAGTTTTGCAAACATGTGTATGGACCATTGTACCTTGTGATGACCCAAGCATCTTGCCTCTGCATTTTGGACACTCTGATCAACCATTTACACTCGGGCCCATATTTAACACACTTCGCGTACAAAGTTTTCTGGTTGGACTCTGCAATCTTGCAATCTACATGGCCTCTTATGCAATACTCTTTAATTGCTAGTGTAGCTTCTTTTTTTCCTCTGTATTGCTTCCCAACTGCTAATTCACCAGAGTTATCGGACGATTCAATCATGTAGCCTGAAGTTAAATGTGGCATCTCCGGGAATTCAGGTGCCCTCATTGCTTCATAATCAATCTCCTGCATATGAGGGGTAGGTTGATACGTTGTCGAATATTCATCAATATTGATATCAACTTCATCACCATGGAATATGGCATCATCCTCAGCCAAAAGAGGTTCCTCAGTTTCTTCATCTTCACTGGAATCTTCAAGTATTTCTTCCCAGCGATTTTCAGCATCATACTCTGCGGCTCCAGATGTTCCACCAACTTCATTTGCACTTTCCAACATTGCCGCAAAGCTGTTCATCGACCTATATGTTGGGTTATCGAAATGACTCTCGAAACCCATTTGAGATGAAGTTCCAACCGCATTTATTGATGACCCAGGCACATTAGATATATTACACAACTCAACAAATAACTCAATAATTGGAATATTTTTTGAGTCATGTAATTCAACCATAGTTATAATATCATCGTCTTCTTCAAGTGGTACTGCAGCATACCTGACCGGATTGGGACATACCATAAATCTGTACCTCAAACCATCAACTTTAGCACGTATTTTTCTTTCTATCCTCTCCTTGATCTCTGCAAATGTGATATCCCTTTTAAACATCATATTTATAGGTGTTTCAGACTGAAAAATAACTCCGACCTCATTTTCCATCATATGTCCATTGTAATGGACAATCGTGAAAAATTTGTTGCTCATTTTCTCTACACGTAAAAATATAGATATTCAGAATAAATTACATTAATAATGTAATGAAAATTAATTATTTACAAAACTATAAATAATAAATATAAATTATGTTAACAATTGTTTTATAAAAATAATACTTAAATACATTATTATTACGGTAAAAATGTCAGGATTACATAATGAGAATTTTTTCCCCACTAAATCAAAATAAAAATTCTAATAATTATTATATAAAAATACAACTAAAAATTACACGAAAATTTAAATTAACAATAATACTCAAACTTAAATTTTTGTATACCTAATCATCAAACTTACATTTTCTAATTTTAAATTAACATTAGTACTCTAAATTACATTACTATGGTCTCATGAACAAAATTTAAATGTATCATTCTCCTAACATATATGAGCATTCTTTCAACACGAAAAAAAAAAAACAGAGTTCGCACGGGAAACGAGAAAGAACTTACGTGTTTTTGAACGACGTTAAACCAAAGCTCGAAAAATTACTGAACCAACAAAAATCTCCAATATCACTTCAAGCAGCAGCTCCAATTGAATCTAATGCAAAAACAAAATTACCTCACTTGCTTCTGTAAGTTAAAACCAACTGCATGCAATGAAATACAATACCCACCCCTATTTTATAACAAGTCGGTGCACCAATTATTGACGTTTTTTTATAATAGCATCCCTGCAATTGAAGACTTCGAGCAAATTTATTATTGGTATGATCGGTGCAGACACATTATTGGTCTCAAAGCATGCAACAAATCTCACGCTTCAGGAGAATCTCACGCTTCGGCCCCAAAGCATACAGACGCATGCAGAACGAATCTCGGAGGAAGAAGAAGACGCCGAGATTTCACGGCCACCTGCAACCAAATATTCTCCATGCATAGCTGAAGACGCCGGGAAATCGAACGCCCTTGTAACCCTATTAACTAAAGACGTCGAGCAATCCCACTATTATTGTATTCAAGTGCTTTACACGTTCAAAGCAACTCTGCATGCATGCAGAGAGTCATGCAGAGATACCCGCCAGACGACAGGTGAAGACGCCAAGCAATCCCTGAGCATTCATGCACGGAAGACGCCGAGAGATCCACCTTGGCATGGAAAATTTTGTTAGAAAAGCAGAGATTCCCCTAGAAACGCATGAATCCTTGTAGCATGCACGCACGATTCACGTCCAGGCCCCCACATGCAGCTGCTCACCCCTGGCACATGCAACAGCAGCTTTCTCTGCTCACCCTGTGATCTCCCACATGCAACAGAAGACGCCGAGAGATCCCACAGTCAATATGAATTGCTTGAAGACGCCGAGCATTCCCCTAGCGTCATGGAAAATATTAACCCCAAAGACGCCGAGAAATCAAGCATGGAAAAAATTAACCCTAAAGACGCCGAGATATCCGAAGAACCACTTGAAGCACTGTACATTTCACCCCATTTCGAGAAATAATAAGTAAACTGGAATTTTTTGGGAATTAAACAATCACTGAATCATTATCTGGGCACTTTTGCCGGTAAAAAAGGCACGTTCCAACTCGTTTTAGAGCGCGTGAAAATGAGTGTCGTTGGCAGCTCGGTGCGTACTCATTTTGTTGTTGGTAAAGTACTGGAAGATTTCATTTAGGTGAGAGAGATTTGGCAATATTGGTGATGGACATGAACTTTGTCAGTGTTTTGAAGGACAGTTACTTGTTCTTTCATTATATCTCCATGAATGTGGGGAAGATTGAAGATGTTGACAAGAAGAAATCTTGTGTTTCATATCGTTGTCCGTACGTAGTCTGTTTCCCTACTGGACTAAGTCATATACAGATGACATGAATTATTAGCTACATGAAAATATATAGTATCTTCAACACGATCATAACATTAACACGGACATGAGAATAATTCTGCAGGCTCCTCTTTTGATGTTTTGTTTTACTGCTCTTTTCTGCTTTTGCATTTCCGGTTGTCTGAATGAATCTAACTTTTTTCAGTTTTCACCCTTTGATTACTTTCAGCAGCATTCATGAAAAGAAATGCACGGAACCATTAAAATTAAAAAAAAAAAACAAGTCATCCAATTTCTTGTACAAAACTACTGATACTAAAAGTTTATGCTTGGTACGAACCAAGGCCATGAAAGTGAAAATTGCTTGGCTATGGGTCTGGTTCCGGTTTCTAATGGTGTGAAACAGAATTTCTCTGCTTGGCTTGAACTAGTTGAACACGGAAACTTGAAACCCTCAAAAGACTACTGAAAATGGTATAAAAGATCAACCAGATATTGATGTATAGCTTTAACCCTTTACATGCAGCACTAAAGTGGGAAAAGAGACTTGAACAAGCTCAGTATGTTCACTGAAGCAGATGCCAAACTAGACAATTGCTGATGTACATGCATTACTACTATGAACCTATGGTTCATAACCCTTCACCAACGAAATTTTCAAGCCACATGGATTCGTCCAAAAGTCCAAATTATTGTGCTACACTCCAACAACTGCTATTGAACAGTACATACTTTACAGTATGCAAAGATTGGTTGACATGGTTCTGGTCTATCTGATACCAGAGTGAAGCCCAAGTCTTCAAGAATACAGGCAACCATGACTAGTCTCTTTAGCACCAATATTTTGCTGACTTAACCGGTTTCAAGTCATTGGCAATTCAGAGGCTGATTCTTCCTTTGTGTAAGATAAATATATGCATGATTTCATCAATTGCTATTGGAATGGACATTAGTTGCACCAATTGCGCTATTCATTTCATATTTCCATGTAATCAACACACACACACACACAAAAAAACCCTAATGTCATTCTGTAAATACAACACTCCATCTTCACTAACACTGCTCAAAACAAGGTTATAAGAGGTGCGTGCTACTTTGGTTCAACTGCGAGAAATTTTTGCTTTTATGGATTGTTTACTATAATAATATGACAACCAAGCAAAACACATGTACGGCGATGATGGCATTCTTCCGGTTTGTCGAATGTATTCTGCTTGAGCAGCAGTTCTTTCCACATCTCGATCCTTTCTAGCTTCGGCTGCAGCTAGTTTTTCTTCAGATCTTTTCCCGGCCATAGCAATCTTCTTCACAATCTTTGCTTGAGCTTGGCTTCTCATTTACTCTACTTTGGCCTGAAAAGTAGAAGACTTGTACAGTTACTATCGATACTTGTTGCTCAGCATATGACCAAATAAATGATCCTCTATAATTGAGCTTTATTACTATCAGTTTGCATTAAGATCAGTAATCTTTAAATGTTTTCAATAAGAATAAATTTTGACTATTTGTTGAAAGATGGGATTTCAGATACCTCTATTCTTCGCATTTCGGCTTCTAGTTTTGCTCTCTGCTGACTCTCCCATGCTTGAATTTTGATTTCTTCACGCTTATGCCTGAGAAATTGATATCAGCATTCAGAACAAATAAACTGATGGGGAATTGTTTAACAAGCATTAAATTTGCAAAGCACATATCAGAACCTTGCTATCTGCTTAAACTTTTTAACTTCCTCCCATACTGCTGCTTGTTTTCCATATTGAATCCGCTCAAGCTCCTCCATAGGAGTGATATCTCCTGAAGAGGTATTGTATTCCTTCTCGTCCTTGCTTTCCCAAGCAGCAACACTCATGTTTCCAAGTTGGACACCAAGGGCTACTATCTCTCTTCTTGTCTCGAGCTTGGTTTCTTTCTCAGACAATGCTTTCCTGCCATTTTCAAGACAATGTGACTCATCATCTACATTATGGTCTAAAGGCGTCGATGTCGGTGCCCCTCCACGAGGAGTAGATGGGATCGAAGATGTTGGGCTACGGAGTGTTGTTGTTGCCCCTACAGGTGTAGCACTCCTAGAAGGCTCTTGACTTGCAACAGGGGTCATTTCTGTTCCCATGTCTCATACAAACTGATTGTACAGCAAGAATAACTGCAAGGCCGAATCTTAAGTTAGAGATAAAAGAATAGATATCAAAAAAATAACTATCATCAATATATCCACAATGCAAAATGGAAAAATGATCCGGATACGAAGGAGCTGATCCCTTATTTATACTCCCTACATGATAGTCTCAAGACTCATTTCAATGTTCTTAATCATATTATAATGCAAGTGCTCATTGTGGTGCTCACATGATAATCAAACTGAATGCACAGTACATCGCTACATACAATCTACGGGTTCATATATTTTCATTCATAAACTATAAGAAAAGCTTTTTATGCAAATTTACCAGTTGTATCTTCTTCAGAACTTCTTGTAGGAGATAAATCCCTGTGAACCACTTCCTTACAATCCTTACTCCGAGAAAACTGAATACATAACCTCCACATGATTGTGCTGAGGTATGATGAGCTCCAGAAGGAATAAAAGAGAAATTGTCAATTGGTAAGTGCAGAGCGTGAGTCTCTGCTACGGCTTTAGCAGACAGCCACTGATCATAATTCACAGACTCAGGAGCAACTCTCACTATATGGGTAAGAGGATATCGATTAACTTGGTTGTGAATTGCATTCTTCTTAGAACAAGTAGCTTGCACGTTTTGCCTGTTCATTATCCATTTCCCAGCATCATTCCACTTAGATTACATAGGTCTCGAGTACGACCTCGGCAGGCAATTGTGTACTGCTGCTCTCTCCCCTTTATGAAACTCAAAACTTGATGAACTTGCATTACTATCATAATCAAGGTTTTCATCTTCAAGCGTTCTCATTGGATGAATGGCGCTGGAATTACCATTATCACTCTTTGGGCATTGCTGTAACTTAGCACGGCTCACTTGGACACTCTCCTCTGCCAGAGATCCCTTTGCTTGGCTAGAAATTTGATCATTCAGGTTGGAATCCAAAACCATCTCACTGGACACTTTAACTGGTGCAACATCTAAGCTGGGAACTGTGTATCAATCAAATATGTTCTAAAATCAGCATTCAACTTTTACAAAACACTTGGCTGAATTCATCAGAAACAAACAGAACCATACTTGGAGAGATGTCCTTCCTCGTCAATATATGAGTAATGATAATGAGAGAAAGGGAGAAAAAGAAACAAACCCTCCTCATCCAAATCTTCATTGTCCGAGGCTATTAGACTGTTGACAAACTCAGCATCACTAATCCTAGAAGGAGATGTCCTCGAAGTATTGCTATTTGATCCATCCTTCTTTCGATGATAATGATCAGCTTCATCCTTAATTTACTTGGTGAAATTCCACTCTGAAGTATGAAAATATGAGCAAAAACCTTTAAATTTTACAACTTTGTTTAAAACCTATATCAGATTAAAAGGGGAAAAAACCATTCACCGCTTAAAAGCCATTATTAATATACCAAAACTCAAAAAAGAACAAAAGGAAAAAGGCTTACCTGAGGTTTGTCAATTCTCTCATACTCCATTAGATCTCTGTGTCTCTTGCTGTCAACAATCAATCAGACTCTAATTAGATACTATCCATCCAACTTTCTTTCTCTAGTAGAGTTTCTAAGTTGAACAAGCAGAGCCAGAGACAGCAGAAAATATAAATATAAACAAGTATAAACTACGAGTGTGTGTGTTTCCGAGTGTTATGTAGCTAGCGGCCATGACTCTTAACCTTCACCGACCTTTCAAAATGATACACCTTTCAAAATCTGCTTTGGGTTCCGATTACAGTCTCTAAAGTCTCTCCTCTGTCTTCTTTTCATACTATTTCCTGCCTTCGATGATGGATTGGAAAAAATTGTTTAGCAGTTCTGAAAATCAAAACCTAGATTATTTTCCCCCAAAAACTAGCGATGGAAGCCCGACTGTTCTTCCGCCTTTGGAGGTGATCGAAGATGGAATTTCCGAATGGAAATTGTCTCTCGTGGGCCAGTTTCTTGGAGTTGCACCTTCCTTTGCCTCGTTGCACAGAATCGTCAACAACATTTGGGGAAAAGCTTTGAAGGGTTCACAGATACAGGTTAGTTCCGCTGGCAACAACCTGTTTATTTTTTCTTTCAATTCTGAATCTGCCCGTGATTGGTTACTTGAAAATGGTCCATGGCATGTGCATAATAAGCCTCTTATTCTTCGTAAATGGGAACCAAACATGAAATGCCTTAGCTTCAACTTGTCTACTATTCCAATTTGGGTCAATCTGTATAATGTTTCTTTATAACTATTTTCTCGAGTTGGATTAAGTTATATAGCCTCTGCCATTGGAGTCCCTATCTCTATGGACTCCAAACCTGTTATTAAGACTAGGCTTGAGTTTGTCAAAGTGTGTATTGAAGTTGGGGTTAATGATAATATACCAAAATACATTGAAGTCATTTTAAAAGATGGGCAATCTACTTCTATACAAGTTGAAGTGCCTTGGCTTCCTAATTCTTGTAAGAACCGTAAGGTATTTGGGCATAAGGATAAAGGTTGTCCTAAGAAAACTAATGAAGCTACTGTTGTATCTCAAATTTGGGTCAAGAAAGGAGAGAGCCTTCCAAATAAGACTGTGGAAGGAGTTGAAGCAAGTTTGGAAATAGTATGTAATACTCCGAATACAGTGCAAGCAAATTCTATAGATGAGGAAGTAAAAAATGATGATATGGGGAAAATTAATGATAATGGTGGTTTTGAAGATTCTGCTACTCCAACAGTTTTAAAGGAAGTTGTCCCAGTTAAAACTATTATTGCTAACCCTGGGACTGAAAGATCTCTTCCCGTTGACACTGTTGTGGTGGATCATCCAGTACAGCATTCAATCCCTAAAAAGAAAGAGGCATACCTATTAATGATAAGGCAAAGTCATCTCTAACAGGCTCGAAGAATCGATTTGATGTGCTTAATTTCGTTGATGAGACTCTCATTAACATGGAAAGTCTGCCAAGGAAACCTAGAGCTGCTGCAAAGGGAGTTGCTGAGCTAAAATAAAAAAAAAAGGAAATTCTCAACAAAACTAAGTGCACATCGGTTGCAAATCAAAGAGGGCTCTCGGGATCTACATCCCAATGATTATTAGCTTTTGGAACATAAGAGGACTTAATAGTCCTATTAAACAGAATAAAGTAGTCCAGCGTGCAAATCATAACAAAGTTGATGTACTATGTCTATTGGAAACAAGAGTCAAAGCTGAAAAATCAGAAGTTATTTTAAGCACACAATTTTTGAATTGGACTGTCTGGACTAATTATGAACATGCTATCAATGGTAGGATATTGGTGATGTGGAGGAAAGGATTAAATTTCTCTATTATTCAAACCTTTGATCAAAGTATCACCATTAAAGGATATTTTCTTGGTTGTCCAGTGTTCATTTCTGCTATCTATGGTAAAAATGATGGGATTGCTAGAAGACTCTTATGGAAGAAGATTAAAGAAGTTGAAATTTCAGTTAATTATGATCCTTGGATTCTGAGGGGTGACTTTAATACTTTTCTGCATTCGATGGAAAGTTCTGATCATGATTTGTTTGGTCAATATATTACTTCGGATATGAAAGAGTTTCAAGAGTTCACTCGTGAGCTGGAAATTAGTGACCATCCTTTCTTTGGTCCTAAGTATACTTGGAGTAATAAACAAAAAGATCTTTTCCTGGCGAGAAAGTTCGATAGAGTCATGATTAATTCTAGTTGGGCTACTGCTTTTCACCATTCCTTTGTGGAATTTTTAGCCCCAGGAGTCTCTGACCACTGTATGGCTATTGCTTGGCTTTTTAAAGAGGACCTATTAATAGACCAAAGCCATTCAAGTTTTTTAAATTTTGGACATTACATCATAGTTTTCTAAATGAAGTCAGGCAATCTTGGAATCAAAGAGCTCATGGAGATCCTATGACGATCCTGTTCTCCAAATTAAAAAGATTAAAAGTGTGCCTAAAGAGATTTAATAAAGAAAATTTCAGTAACATTTCGGATCGGGTTAAATCTCAATGTACTGCTTTGGAACAACAACAACTTCTCACTCTTAAAGGAGAGGATATCATTGAAAAGGAGCTTTCTATTCAAGATGAGCTGAAGAATTTGGAACAAGCAGAAAGTATGTTCTTAAGGCAAAAAGCAAAATCAAAGTGGATTAAAGAGGGCGACAAAAATACAAAATTCTTTCATTCCATGGTAGCCTTAAAAAAGAGATACAATTAGAGTTCTTGTGGATGAAAGTGGAAATAGACTTGAAACCTTTGACACAATGGCTAAAGAAGTGATCAATTTCTATTCTAATCTTATTGGAACTGTTGATTCCTCGGTTAAAGAAATTGATCCTAATCTTCTCAAAACTCTTCTGAATTTCAATCTTCCCTCTAAAGCTTCTTCAAGTCTCGTCAAAGAAGTTACTGGAGTAGAAATCCAAAATGCCATCTTCAACCAAGGAAACGATAAAGCCCCGGGTCCAGACGTATTTACTCATCTCTTCTTCAAAGCAGCATGGACTATTGTGGGTAAGGATTTCACTGCAGCTGTCAAGCACTTCTTCTCCAATGATTTTTTGCTTCCAGCATTCAATTCTACTGTTATTGTCCTTGCTCCTAAAGTACCAAATCCATGTTCTGTTAAAGACTTTTGACCCATATCCTGTTGTTCTGTTTTTTATAAAGCCATTTCAAAAATCCTGGTTACAAGATTGATTGATGTTCTTCCTGAGATCATTTCTTTAAACCAGACATCTTTTATCCGGGGCAGAGACATTGTTGATAATACGCTCATTGCTCAGGAAATGGTAAAAGGTTATGGTAGAAAGACCATCTCCCTAGGTGTACTATGAAAATTGACCTTCATAAAGCGTTTGATTCCATTCATTGGGGTTTTATTTATGCCATTCTCAAAGCCCTTAATCTCCCTAAAAAATTCATTGAATGGGCTGAGATATGCTACACCCAAGCTAGGTTCTCCATATCGTTCAATGGTACTTTAATTGGTTACTTTAAAGGGGCTCGAGGCTTGAGGCAAAGGGATCCTCTTTCTCCATACCTGATTGTTCTTGCTATTAATATCCTATCCAAACTGCTCAATCTGGCTGCTTCCAAGGGATTGTTTGGTTATCACCCTAAATGCAAGAAAACAGGGCTTACGCACCTATCCTTTGCAGATGATTTACTGATTTTCTGCAAGGGTAACATTGAATCTGCTAGTGGTGTTATTAGTGTACTACAGCAGTTCCACGACATTTCTGGTCTTAAAATAAACTCATCCAAATGTGAGTTATTTGCTGCAGGTCTATCACCAAGATCCATCGAGGAAATAAAATTTTTAACAAATTTCAAAGTAGGCAGCCTTCCAGTTAGATACCTTGGTATTCCTCTGGTCACGCGTAAACTTAATGAAAAAGATTGTGAAGCTCTTCTTGGAAAAATCAAGCAAAGACTCCTTCACTGGTCATCACGGAATCTTAGTTATGTTGGCAGACTGGAATTGATTCGGTCTGTCCTCTTCAGCGTGAGCAATTATTGGCGCAGACAACTGATTTTGCCTGCCTCTATTTTAAAGAAGGTGGAACAATTATGCTCCCAATTTTTTTGGAAAGGTGCAGACCAATCTGCTGCTGGAGCTCGAGTGAGTTGGGAAAGAATTTGCCTCTCAAAATCTGAAAGTGGTCTAGGGATGAAAAATATCAAAAGCTGGAATAGAGCTTGTATCATCCATCTCATTCAGAAAATCCTTGCTGGTAATGGATCCCTTTGGGTTGCTTGGCTCAAGAACTATGTCATCAAGGATACTGATTTTTGGCAGTTTGAACTTGCTTTAAATGTTAGCTGGAGCACCAAACGTATCTTAAAAATGAGGGCTGATGCAGTTCCATTTATTTACAACACTTTTCGGCTTAAAGATATTTGGAATGAAATCAGACCTAAAGGACAGAAAGTAACATGGCATAAGCTCATCTGGTTTCAAATGCATATTCCAAAACAATCGTTAATTGTGTGGATGGCTTTACAAGACAGATTACCAACTAGAGACCGCTTACAACGAATGGGAATTAACACTAATTCTGCTTGTGTAATCTGTAACAGTTTTCAAGAGACAAAAAACCACTTATTTTCTGAGTGTGCTCTAGCAGCTTGCTTATGGAATTCTATCTTGAATCTGAATGGAATGAATCCTACGAACTTGACTTGGGAGGAACAGGTTACTACATCAATCAATTCATGGAAAGGAAAGTCTCTTCTCCATTCATTCTAAAAATTGCTTGGTCTTCTTTTATTTATACTGTTTGGCAAGAAAGAAATCAGCGTATCTTCCAGAAACGATCAAGACATGCTGAAATTTTACTTACTGAAATCATTGATGATGTTCGGTTTAGTCTTAGGGGGGAAAAACTTCAATAGACTTGATAGTACTAATCTAATCCTTTGTAATGCTTGGGGTTTATAGTTCTTCCAATCACTGTTTTTGTATAGTTGTGCATAGTGTTCTTTTGCTGTTTGGTTGATTGGATTGTAGCAAAACTTTACTATTTTGGATAATAAAATTTTTACTTATAAAAAAAATCATGGTCCCCGCTGCTGCTCTCCGTTACAACCTTCCACCCCTTCTGATCTTGCCACATCATCACTCACATGGGTTTGTGAATAGCGGCGTATTTTCTTAAAGTTTCAACCTTTGAACTCAGAAAAAAATAGCGGCGGAGTTGGCTATCACTACAGAAACCAATTCTTTGAATCTTATTTGTTTATTTTATGAAAAATTTCACTCGTATAACAGAGATGCTAACATACATATTAAGCCTTCATAATTTAATGTATTTGTGAATAGCGTGACTTGGCTTTTCTTTCTTTTAAGATAAACTCAGTCAAACTATAATATAATATGTAACACCTTATACTAGTACGATACACAGTCGACCGATAAGAATTCCACAAGGAATCACCGAAATGACTAACTAAATTTTTCTTTAACATGCTTCCATAAAAAATATTTACTGGTAGACATTCATAATAAAATAAATAACAACGTTTATACAAACAATTTATGCTTTGGAGCTCCCACAAAATAATTAGAAAAAAATATACATACCATCTTTTTTTAAAAAAAGTAATGACTCGAGTATACAAAACATGAAATTTGAATATACATGCCCTTTAAAGGACTCGAGACGTACTCTGCTCTGGATCAGGTCTGGATCATTGTTGGTCAACAGACACCCTTCCGGTTCTTCACCTAATATGCGTAAGGAAATAAATTCCAAACGCAGAGATAACTAGCCCGATGTCACGCTAACAACTAAATTATACTGACAGAGATCATTTATAACGTGCTCAAATAACTGAATAAAAGTGTACAATGAAACTATCTAAATTTCAACAATACTCACTCTCTACGCTATGATAGACATTATGGTGCGACTGAGGGATTTCTGCATCTCGAAGCTCACATACCCCTCTAGTCTACCGAGGATGTGGCCCTTAGAAACTCTGTATAAAACACCACACCCTTGACTAGCCCACCCCTTGCGAGTGTTGGACCTTGCGCCCTAGCTAGTCAATTTTAAGGTCCTTGCGCCCTACCTAAGGATATATCTGGACTGCATCTATACTTTCGACACCCTAAACTAAAGAAACTCGGGTGTCTGAATCATTTCCTCGAGCATCAAACAAGGCTAGTCTTATTTGTCCCTATTTTATTTTATTTTTACGATTGATTTACATTTTATTATTGTTCTCACTTGTAGTTTTATTTTGTAGTAATTATAGAATTCGTGGGAAATCCTCACTTACCTCTATAATTCTCCTTGCTTAAAATCCTAAAACATACCTTTGGTATCGATACTGGCCTTACAGTATAGATATCTACTTTGTAGTATCGATAATGGCCTTATAGTATAGATACCTACTCTGCAGTATCGATACCCTTATAACTATTTCATCCATTGCAACCCAACTTTAAACACCTTCTCTATTACTTATTTTAGAGTTTTACACCTATTCAATCCCATTTATGGTCATACTATGGGTCTAGGGTCTCCCGGGCAACGTTATGGGCCATTTATGAAATTTTGGGCAAGGTTTTCGATCTAAGGGGGAGTTTCGAAACCTCTTTGGCAGAATGTCATTCTGGAGAAGGGGTTTCGAAACCAGCACAGGGATTTCAAAACCTATGATGCAGATTTTACTTTTTCACCTGAGAAAACTCTCCAACATACTCTCAAAGTCCCTAATTTCCTACATTGAGGTTTCCCAATTATTATTAAAGTTTTATGTGATCATAGGAATAAAAAATAAGGCTCTATAACATGCTAATAACACTAAAATACAAAAATCACTATGGAAATCATATTATCATGCTTTATCTAACTTTCAAGCAACTACTATTTACTTAATGACCCACAATAAGTATAAGAGAGTTGCAAGTGGGGATACCTTACTTTCTTGGCTAAATACAAAGCCTCAATCACTCTAATGGAGTTGTCTCTTTTCCTTTGGCTTTTGAAGTTTCTCCTACCTCTTTCACTATTCAATGTTAAGAAAAGGAAATTCTAAGTGAATTAAAGCTATCAAAGAAACTTGGAATCAAAGATTTCTATTGAGCCTCCCAAAAAACCATTTTTGAAACTATAGTAAAAACTTACAAAATAAGGCTTAAATTAAAGCTTGAAGAATGGTGATTCAAAATCTTACTTTGGTTTAACCAAAAGGAAATGAAATGCTTAGAAAACAAGACAGATTTGAGATGGAAGAAGAAGAGAAATGAAAAATGCTAGAAGGAAGAAGAAGAAGCGTATTTGTAAGATTTCAGGGCTTTGGCTAACGTGGATCTAATATAAAATGAGGGGGAATTTTTATCTTCGGCAAATTGGTAAACTACACTTTAGGTCCTTACACTTTCAACCCTAGTAATTTTCACCACCTTACATAAGCCTCTTGGGCCAACTCAGCGCAATTCCCATTAAACTTGGTCCAAACCATTTTAATACATCTTTTGGACTCTAAAATGGGTCTCAGGTTGACCCAAACTATTGACATGGGTTTCGGGGCATTACATAATATCAATTCTTAAATACTATAAAATAAGAGAGTAGGCATATATATTAGTGCTCGTCGTCAATGGAGGATTTAAAGCATGTGTAGGGTGGACACTTACCCATCCTGAAATCCAAATTTATTTAAATTAGTTGTCCATTCTACTATTGGTGCTCACCTTGAAATTTTATTTGTGCCCACCCGTACGAAAAATTTCAATAATTAATGTGTGTACAGTGGAGGAACTTGGTCATAGAGTTTCGGGAGCCAATTTAAAACTTCAAAAAAAAAATCGAAGATTGAAATTGAAATTTTTAAAAATTTTGAAGGTTTTTAGTTTACATTTTCCCCCCAAAAAATTAGGGTCTAACTAGAATTTTTGAAATTTTGATAGACTTAATAAGAATTTTTAAAATTTATGGGAGGGTATTTAATTAAGAACATTAAAAAAATTTAAAGTTTAATATGAACTTTTAAAGATTTTTGAGGGGCTAAATAAAATTTTGATTTTTTTTTAAATATCTAAATTATAATTCTTAAATTTGGGGGCATAGCCTCCACTAGTCCCTCTTTAGTTATGCCATTGTGTGTGTCCCAAAAAAAAATATTTGGATCCGTGACTGCCCGTTGTAAAGAAATCATGCAATGATTATTATAATTATATAAAATGCCATGCACTCCTTAAAGATGAAAATTCAAGGCAGAAACCCTCCGGACGTCTAAGTTTATTGATAATGATCACGAAATCTGTGTGGTGGCACACTTGCATGTTATCAGCCTTGCTCACACACCAAACAGAGGCTAGCCTCTATAGCATGTATCTCTGCAAGACTTAATTCCCTGCAGGTAGGCCTCCTAAAAGTCAACCTTCACTATTTTTTGCAATGAGCCCCAATGTTGCATTGCAGCTAGCTGGATCAAAAGCTATGGCAATGTTGATCTTAACACCCAATCAATGGTGGCTTACAACGAGCTTTCATCTGTAGTCATCGCATGTGTAGTGGTTTCCTCAGAAATCGTCCGATCAGCAAGAGCACGATGGAGAATTTAGTAACGATGAGCCATCATGGTTGTGTCCTTCCTTCATAGAGAAAGTATTGCGTATGTTCCACATGTTCCTAAACAACACCGTGAAACCTGCAAAAGAATCAAGATCAATAGCATTCGAAGTTTCCATCAATCAATCCATTGAAGATTACAAGTGAGTACACAAATTATTAATTCCTATTATTAACAACTAAATTCAAGAATTTCAAATATATACGGTATAATTTTTATTTTTAAAATTGAAGTCCTCACCTATTAATATAAAGTACATATTGATTAGATATACAGAGGGAGTTAGGTTCAATTTTAGGGTAAAAAATCTGTGAAAAACGTTAGTCAAGATTTATTAATTATTCAAATCGCAACCATAATTGTGTAGATTAGTTAAATTCATCTTCTAATAAGTCCTACACGTTTATATGAAGCTTTTGAACAATTATTGTTATAAATAAAGCATTTGGATTAAAGAATCATCGTATAATAAATCTTCCTAATACTTTATAGATTAAAAAAAAGTTGAAAGTGAGGCAGCGTAGGAGGATCATTGGCAAAAATCCATCGAATACGGCTTCAGATTGCCTCAAATTGTGCCCTTCAAAAGAATGCTGTCTCTTCTTGAAACATAAAAGAATGCTATTTCTTTGAGAGTGATTCTATAAATAATAATAATAATAATAATAATAATAATAATAATAATAATAATAACAACAACAACAACAAGGTCGGCAACGATATTATGTGGTTAATTTTTAGTTGTGAGAATTATTTTTTATTAGTTTAATTATTTTAATTTTAAATTTTAATTAATTATTTTTAATTTCTAAACTCTTATTAAATTAATGCAAATGTAATGGAATAATATTTTTACCGTGTTTTATTAAAATGCTGATATTTATTATTACTATTTTATTATGTTATCAAAAATTTTAAAAATATTAAAAGTTATAAAAGAAAAAAATTGCATTTCAGTACAAAATTAGGAAATCAAATTGGTATTAACGTTTCAGTAAAAAAATTAGGGAATCTATTTTTGATAACATGGAAAAAATAATTGATATTAATTTAAAGATATTGTTATTGTTCTTTCATATTTGAACTAATTTGATAAAAATATAAATTTAAAGATTAAAATATATAATAAAAATTGAAGAGTTACGATGACCATTAATAAAATGCAGGGATAAAAAAAGTTATTACGCCTTTCTAGTTTTTAATGGTATTAGGGTTCGATCAAAACATATTTATTTTATATTGTTATATTATTTGACTAAATTTACTAAAAAATGATTATGAAAATTAGAGTTCTACTCTGTTGACGAAAACGGGTAAAGAAAACAAAAGAACACGAGAATTTTACGAGGTTCGGCAATGTGCTTACGTCCTCGGTGCCTAGGCGGCGATAGAAGTTTTATTCAATGATCTTTTAGGTCTAGGTTACATCTCTATTTATAATAGAAAACCCTGGTACGTAATTACAAAATCAACCATGTACCGTACCGCGGGGGCTGCGCCCCCAACCCACATAATTCGTAACCCCACAACGAAACTTTCTTTGTAAGGACAGTTGATGTTCGCTTCGCTCACTCCGCTCCATCTCTTATCTTCTTTACTGGTATATTTATGAGCCATACCTAACAAATCTCCACACTGGCGAATATCTTGCCCCTTGGAAACTTCAATGTGGGTTAGGTTACCTTGCTTCTTTAACAACTCGAAACATTCAACAAGTCAAAGCAATGCTTGAACTTGTCTGTCGTAACTGGCTTGGTGAACATATCAGCGGCATTCTCATCAGTATGTACCTTCTGAAACAAAACCTCTCCAGATGCAACCAACTCTCTGATCTTGTGAAACCTTACATCAATATGTTTAGTTCTAGCACGATACACCTGATTCTTAGCCAAGTGAATAGCACTTTGATTATCACAAAGCAACTGAACTCCACCTTGTTGAACACCCAACTCCTTCACTAAACTAGTAAGCCATAAAGCTTCTTTTGCAGCTTCAGTCGCTGCCATGTACTCAGCTTCAGTTGTAGATAGAGCCACAACAGATTGAACCGTAGACTTCCAACAAATAGGCCCTCCACCAAGAGTAAAGACATACCCTGTCGTAGATCTTCTATTATCCAAGTCACCTGCATAGTTTGAATCCACATATCCTACAACCAAAGGATTATCCCGCTGACTCCCAAAAACAATTCCATGTCCCACAGTACCCTTTAAGTACCGAAAGATCCACTTGACTGCTTCCCAATATTGCTTACCAGGTTTAGACATGTACTTACAAACTTGACTAACAGCATGAGCTAAATCAGGACGAGTACATACCATCGCATACATCAAGCAGCCAACAGCATTAGAATACGGAATCTTTGCCATATCTTCAGCTTCCTTATCTGTCTTAGGGCACTGTTCTGATGAGAGCTTAAAGTGATTCGCCAATGGAGTGCTAACTGATTTCGCGCTGCTCATCGCAAACCTTTCTAGCATTTTCTCAACATAACCCCGTTGAGATAGTCGCAGTTTCCTTGAGTCTCTGTCCCTACAAATTTCCATTCCAAGAATTTTCTTTGCAGCACCTAAATCTTTCATATCAAATTCCTGACTCAATAAAGTTTTCAAACCGATAACATCATCCATGTTCTTCGCAGCAATCAACATATCATCAACATACAGTAATAGAAAAATAAAAGAACCATCATCAAGGCTCTTAACATAGACACAACAATCATACTCACATCGGTTGTAGCCAATCTTGATCATATAGGAGTCAAACCGTTTATACCACTGTCTCGGAGACTGTTTCAACCCGTACAAAGATTTCTTCAATCTACAAACTAAATGCTCGTTTCCAGGTTGAGTGAAACCTTCAGGTTGCCGCATGTAGATCTGCTCCTCTAAATCACCATGCAAAAAAGCAGTTTTAACATCTATCTGCTCTAAATGCAAATCCCAACTAGCCACCAATGCAAGTACTGCTCGGATTGAAGTGTGTCTGACCACAGGAGAAAAGATTTCATCATAATCAACTCCTTTCTGCTGTGAAAAATCCTTCGCTACCAAACGAGCCTTGAACTTCTCCCCCTCTTTTTCTGTTACTGCTGGTTTCTTCTTATACACCCATTTGCAACCAATCGGCTTCTTACCCTCAGGAAGGGGAACTAACTCCCATGTGCAATTGTGATTCAAAGACTCCATCCTCTCAACCATGGCTGCCATCCACTTGTCGTTTTCCTGACTAGTAACGGCATCATGAAAAGTAACCGGATCATCACTGCTAACAATAAGTGCAAAAGATACCAAGTCTTCAAAACCCAATCTGTTCGGAGGCTTTATATTCGTCCGTCTCACCCTGTCTCTGGCGAGACTATAATCCTGCAAATCATCCGTAGTGGAACCACCAGAAGTCGGTTGAGAAGTTTCTGGTTTTTCAACTGGAAACTGCTCGAAATACACCACTATCGTGTCTTGCTTCTGCTGCAACATGGACTGTTCATCAAAAACGACATCTCTACTAATCACAACTTTCTTCGCAACTGGATCCCAGAACTTGAATCCTTTGACACCTTTCTTGTAACCCAGAAAAATGCACTCCTTCGATTTTGCATCAAGTTTGGATCTCTCATCAGCAGGTACATGCACATAAGCAGGACAACCAAAAATCCGTAAGTTATCAAAACTAACATCATGACCAGTCCATACCTCTTCTGCAACTTTCCCAGCCAGCGATGCCCTTGGCGATCTGTTGATAAGGTAACACGCCATGTTAACAGCCTCAGCCCAGAAGTTTTTGGGAAGCCTCACATTCAACCGCAAACATCTGGCTCTTTCATTCAACGACCTGTTCATTCGTTCCGCAACACCATTCTGTTGTGGTGTCTTACGCACTGTAAAATGCCTCTGAATCCCATGCTCCTTACAGAATTGTAGGAACTGTGAATCTGTGTACTCCGTACCATTGTCAGACCGCAAACACTTTATTTTTTGTCCTGTTTGGTTTTCTACCTCAGCTTTCCACAGCTTGAACTTCTCAAAAACTTCAGATTTCTGTTTCAAAAAATACACCCAAACTTTCCGTGAAAAATCATCAATAAAAGTAACATAGTACCTAGATCCACCCAAAGACGATGTCGTGGAAGGCCCCCATACATCAGAATGCACATAATCAAGAATCCCTTGAGTTGTGTGCTTCGCAGTCTTGAAACGGACTTTAGTCTGTTTACCAAGAACACAATACTTGAAAAAATTGAGCTTACAGCTTTTGACACCATGCAACAAGTTTCTCTTGTGTAATTCTGCCATACCACGTTCACTGAGATGAGCAAGACGCATATGCCACAATTTTGTCGTATCATCACAGGACTCAACAGAGTGAACTCCACCTGCAACGGTACTCCCTAACAATCTGTAGATATTCCCTGCAGTCATCTTACCTTTCATCACAGTCAATGCTCCTTTAACAATCCGAATGGTTTCCCTATCATCGTCAGCCTTAGGGATAAAACCATTCTTGTGCAAAGTGCCCAAGGAAATCAAATTCTTCTTCAAGTCTGGGATATGTCGAACACCACTCAACGTCCGAACGGAGCCATCGTGCATCTTAATTCTGACATCACCAATACCAACAATATTGCAACATTGATCATCACCCAAATAAACCGAACCAGAATTAACCGACCTGTATGTCGAAAACCATTCCCTATTTGCCGTGATGTGATAAGAACATCTAGAATCAAGAATCCAAGCATCCGTCAATTGTGTCGTTGAAATAGAAAACATATCACCCTCACTGCAATCAGAATTATCATCCTCGACCACGTTCATAGACTTGGATGAGCCATCACGCTTCTCATCAGTCTGCTTTTTCAACTTCGGACAGTCTCGCTTCATATGTCCCGCCTCCTTGCACTTGTAACAGTGAATCGTCTTCTTATCCCTGGATTTGGATCTGGAATTCCGCTTCCCGGACCCTGCCTTCTCTGGCTTCCGTCCACTATCTCGATTACCCTTGACATATAAGTTATCGGCTTGAGAGCTTTCCCCTGCATTCTGCTTCCGCTGGTTGTGAGCAAACAAGGCTGCAGTAATCTCCTCAACGTTGATAGTCTCTTTCCCATATGTAAGAGTAGTCACCATGTGTTCGTAAGAGGGAGGCAACGAACACAACAGAATCATCGCTCTGTCTTCATCCTCAATTTTCACATCAAGCCGAGTCAGATCAAAAACGATTTGATTGAAGACATTCACGTGTTGCGCCAAATCGTGATCGTCCTGCATCTTCAGCCCATACAGCCGCTGCTTCAGATACAATTTTGTCGTTAAGGATTTGGACATAAACTGACTTTCCAACTTCCTCCAAATTTCATCTGGAGACGATAGATGCATGACGTGATACATGACCTCGTCCGCCAAGCATAATCGTATGGTTCATGCCGCTCGCTGCTGCAATTCTTCCCAATCTTCCTCATCCATCGACGCCGGCTTTGTAGGTCGCAAAGCCTTCAAGATCCCTTGCTGCGCCAATAGATCCTTCACCCTCGTTTGCCATAATCCGAAGTTACCCTGACCATCGAATTTTGCAACTTCGAATTTTGCTCCTGACATCTGATACCAATTGTTGACGAAAACGGGTAAAGAAAACAAAAGAACACGAGAATTTTACGAGGTTCGACAATGTGCTTACGTCCTCGGTGCCTAGGCGGCGATAGAAGTTTTATTCAATGATCTTTTAGGTCTAGGTTACATCTCTATTTATAATATAAAACCCTGGTACATAATTACAAAATCAACCCTGTACCGTACCGCGGGGGTTGCGCCCCCGCACCCCCAACTCACATAATTCGTAACCCCACAACGAGACTTTCTTTGTAAGGACAATTGATGTTCGCTTCGCTCACTCCGCTCCATCTCCTATCTTCTTTACTGGTATATTTATGAGCCATACCTAACATACTCCCAAAAAGATGTAGGGAGATCTGGTTCACAAAACAAAAACGGATAAATGGATAGAAAAATGATGGTAAAATAACTTGTAATTTATGTATTTATTAGATTTTATTTAGGCTGACAGGACAGGACAGTCCACAATTTGCATACTTTGTCCATACGTTTCATTTAAGTTCATGGGGAAGTATCCAAGCCAATTTACATCTCTCAACTAAGTGCATGAATCCTTAGACCAACGAGACATTCCGTAGACTTTTAGCCTTACGTGAACACATGTAGAGAATAACAGCTCTTTTTTGAACTTGGTTTTTGCTGTTGAGAATTCCATTGAACATGGACACGACAACAGGGGATGAATACTAGGTTGTACTCGTTCATAAAAAAACACACACACAAAGCAGTGTGCTTGATCTGAGTCGCGTGATGATCTAGCGAGGACATGGTTAGCAAGGGTTTTGCAAAACCTGCCAGTTGGTTGAAAAATTCAGTCACCGTGTTCGGGCAAAAATGTTTTTGGAGGCGCCGTAATTGAGAAGCTAAAGGGGATCCAACCCAAGTTTCTACAGCGAGGGCTGAGTGTGCACAGTGGTCCATGATTTGTGTACAACATTGTCCGCCCGCTGTGGATCCGGAAAGAGCGGATTGTTCTCTCACATGGCTCATCACCATGCGTTCATTTCACAGTATTGCATGAAATCTCTCGATCTTCGGATGTTCCTGCAAACCGTACAGGATATCTTGTCAGAGATTTGCAGAGGATTTGGTTTACACAAGACTGATACGTCGTGAGTTATTATATTATGACACTAAAATACTAATAAGCCATCGTTGTTTACAAACTACACTTTGAAGACACGTCTCCTCTCTGAGTCGAGCAATCTAGATGAAATTAGAAGAAAAAAAGGGGTTAAGTGTGGGGCTTTAACTGCATTTTGGTGTAATATTTCAATTGGATTTTATATAAAGAAGGGAGGGTATCTTATGTCGAAAGGCACCATATGGAACCTTCTAACATGTCTGCTTCATGGCCGACCCATCCACCTGTGAAACATGCAACCCCTTCATCTCCTTTTCATGTATTCAATGGAACTTTATTTCCTTTCTTCTGGGTTGTGACAGCACCGGGTCGTGCTTTCTTGGCTCTTCGATGCTTTGACTTGCAAAAACCAAAACACACTCGTCGAATTCCATTCAAATCATTAACTTCTTAATGCTTCCATCTTTATCTTGAAGATGGGAGATATTTTAGGTAGAAACGGTCAAAGGAGCCTAGTGGCTACTGCCTACCGGTCTGGAAACATAAGCCAGAAAGTAACCGAAACCAGAAAGATCGAAACAACACTTTTCTCTCATCATACTTATCAACAACCAAAACAAACCCCCTCCCAATAGTATCATCTCATCATCAACAAACGTCCTATATTTTCACAAAACATGAAGCCGAAATCGGAAAACGGAGAGTTTACAATGAATCAAACTGTCTAAGTTCCTTGCAGCAATTAGGAGTCGCATGCACTTCTCTATAGCATTATTTCTGCCTTACATTATTTAGCATTTCTTTTTTTCCTCTTACTCGAAATGTGCAATTATATGCATGTACATTTTTGTCATTTTATCATCTTCGTCCCCAGTTTTACTTTTTTGCTACAAAAGTGATCAAACTCATCACCCTATAGTCGCTTTCCACAAGGTTCCATTCCCATGTCTCTATCCTCTTTGGAAGTTTTTGAATAAATTGTGCATGCTATTGTTTCCATTTGCAAATATCTTGGTTACTTCAAACTACAATAATGAAGATATTATATTTGAAAAAGTTTGCAGAATACATATACGGATATATGTTGATGAGATTTTGATTTTTTTCGAGAGAAGTTTGTAAAGTGTCATCTGATCGAATATCCAATAATCAAACCAACAAGCTTTGATTGCTTTAATCTTTGTGTAAAACGGTAAACAAACTTGGCCAGCAACTGAAGAAGGTCCAGAGACATATATGCCAACAAGCTTTGAGCTTACTTTAATCTTTTGGTTATATCTTTCAGTGCTGATTTTGGTACACCGTTGAAAGAAAACCGATTGATTTGTTTTTATATACAAATGATTAATATCACTTTTTGGTTCGGTTGGAATAGAGATGTTCCCTTCCCCCACCACATTCTCGCAGCAGAGTTGTCTTTGGACCATAACAGCTCAACACTGAAAGCAAACCCCGAGTGTTGTATTTGTCGGTCACTTAATTATTCTACGCATTGATCTCACTTTTGCTCCATTCCTGAATTGATTTACCCTTTTTTGTTCAACGCAAAGCAGTGTTGTTTTTTGTGTGTTGGGAGGGGGGGTGATTAATAACTTTTACCATCTGGGTGTTGAAGATTTTGAGGATGACTTGCGTTGAAAAGTAGAGGGATTTGATGGTAATCGATTTAAGAGCATGCATTGTCTGCTACACTGTTATCAACCCATCCCTGGCCTCATCTCATCATCATAAATTCATCTTCTTTTATTTTATCTTGGAATATAATCCAAGATTACTCTCAGGAAACAGTACATTCTTCAAGCATTTCCACAAGCATATCATGCAATAATTAGAGAAATGATTTCTCTGTAAAATTACCCGAAACTCCCGTTGTGAACTGTTTCAATCTAAATCTGTGGTATAACGATTAATATTTCTTATATCTGAACTGTCAAAAAAATATAATTAAAGATTAGGAATTTATAAGAGTACTAATCAAAGTTAATTATTTATTGGGTGTTAAAAATAAGGAATTATTTGGTATAAACTAAAGGTTCAATTTTTTTGGATATAATAATATACAAATACTATGACTTACTATATAAAGATGTAAATTTCATTTTTTTTTTTTGACCAAGAGTACCATAACATATATTAAATTAATACTTTGCGCCTACTAGCTTTGTTTCTTAAACTTTTTAATTCCAATAATCATAATTTAATTTCTCATCATATCAAATTAAAAAGAATGTAAATGAAGAAAAAAAGCATTTAAAAAACACGTATAAATTTCCTTTTTGTTGTTTTTAATATATATATATACAAAGAACAACCTCATAAACTTAAATATTTTTCTCTCTTTAATTCTGGATCAAAATTCAACAATTCCAACAAAAAAAGAGAAAGATGCTAAAAAATAATTTCATTGTGGACTCAAATAACACAATTAAAAGGCGGTTTTATAGAAATATCACTCTCAGAGCTATTAATTATCAACCAACCACATTCTCCTAATATTACCGATCTAACACTATTTTTTGATAAAGTGACAATAAAGCATGATTACCATTCCTGCTTTCGCGAAGTTCTGACCAAGCTGGCGCCACGTGAGAGGGGAACACCTTTCAAGGTCTACGTCATCCCTCAAAACATTTAAAAAAATATGCTTTAAAAAATAAAACTATAGGAACTAACATCTTAATTTAATACATATTAGTTCCATTAATTAAAGAGTTTAATAGGGCTAGCTTATATAGGCATATTGGAGTAATTAGGTTATGTTTCTTGACACCGTGGGATAAAAGCTAAAAGATGTATTCCTTAACTTTTTAATCTTTATATCTATTGAATCTACTTATACACTATTGTTAAATTACATTAGGTTAATATTTATTATTAAGGTTTATATTAATTAAGATTAGATTTTTTATATGTTAATATATTTAAAAAATTACATTAGGTTAATATTTATTATTAAGGTTTGTACTAAATTAAATTTTGAAGTTGATATATATAAAAGGGGAAACAATATACTCATGTAAGATCGAATATACGATTAATTATATTCGAACGGTTCAAACGCCTTAAAATATTGTATGTTCTTTTGTTTTAAATCTAAATTATGAGATAATGAGTAATTTTCATGTAATTTATTTAATTATATGTTTTTGTTGTAGTAATTTGAGATGTAATAAGCTACAAGATATTTTTCATTCTGAAATTGGATAGCTTAAGAGTCTAACACATCTGTAAAAACACCTAGAAGTATTTTTTTCACGTTATGATAATTAATATTGTTGCTTCCTACTAACCAAAAAATTGATTAGGTACCTGAGCTTCAACAATTTTAAAGGGGAGATCCCGAAGGAGTTAACAATAGTGCATTAATAGATTCATTAGATATAGAAATAAAAAAGTTTAATACACCTTTTAACTTTTATTCTATATTGTCAAAAAACATAACCTAAACACTCTAATATGCCTATATAAGTTAACCTCATTAAGCTCTTCAACTAATGAAAATAATATGTATTAAATTATAATGTTAGTTCCTATAGTTTTATTTTTTTAATTTTTTAAAGTATATTTTTTTTAAATGCTTTGAGGGATGATGTGGATCTTGGAAGGTGTGCCCTTGAAACACGCCTTTTAACTTGGCGTTATGTCGACAATTCACATAGAAGGTGCGTTTCATGATCTGTGCCTTCCGTATATATCATAGGTTCAACGAAGGCGCGAATGATGATTCACGCCTTCCTTTACATGGCGCCAGTTTAGATAGAACCCCGCGAAGGAGCAAATGGTGATTCACGTTTTATTGTCACTTTGTCAGAAAGGGTGTTAGATCGATAATATTAGAAAAGATGGTGTTTGACAGGTAATTAATGAGTTTGAGGGTGATATTTTGATAAAAACACGCAATTAAAGGAACAAGCTTTTCCTGGCAAGCAGGCGTGGATGACGTGCGTCTACTTTCATCATCATAATTCATAAAAGCTTAGAAAGAATACAACAGAATTAATTAAATTAACCTTTTTAAAAGCTACTTTTTCTTTAATTCTTTCCACCCAGCTCTTACCACTTTCACTTCTTTTATATATATATATATACACACACACAAGTAATAATCTTTAACAAACCCAGAACATAAATCTCTTCATTTTTTCCCCTTTTGAATTGCTAAAGTTTGCTTCAAGTTAAATGGACGAATCTCGGCGAATGTGCATGGGAATGTCAACTACCCATCATCTACCTCGACGAAAATATATGGAAAATTCAAGTTTTTCTATGAACCATGTTAACATGGTGGTGCCTGATCATAACGTCGATGTAGATGACTTCTCTGACGTCTTCGGCGGCCCACCTCGGAGTGTGCTTTGCTGGAAGTTGTCCGGTGACTCCACCCGGTCGACATCCTTTTACGAAGAGGTTTTTCGGCCACCGGAATTCTTTTCCTCTCGTTCTATGAAGGACGGACGGAGCTTGCCAGTGTTTAAGATTCCGGCGAGAGAGGAAGGGTTCTACAGTGACATTTTTGGGTCGGTTGATGATAACTGGCGGTCGAGGGAGCGGTCAAGGTCAAATTCAAAGGCGAAGTCAAACTCATCGTCGGTTCTGAGTTCTGAGGAGCTAAGCCCTCTCCGGCCGGTGGTCAGAGATGATGTCGGTTTGTCGTCTTTTGCTTCACAGCTCAGGTAGTCTAATAAGTTTCCAAAAAGGAAAGCATTAACCATAACAGCTGTTTAACATAACTGTTTTTCAAATTGCAACTGTTTTGGCTCTGTCGTATGGATTTGACCTTTATAACCCTGTCTTCTCTTCTGGTATTATATTTGTAAGCAGGTCTGTAGTTGTATCGGTGAATTAATTGGATTAATTTAAGTCGGTTTAGAAAAGATTTGAGTTAGTTCGAATTCCACCGGCTTCGATGTCTCTTATTAGTATCAATTAGGGGGATTTAGGTCAGATTTAACACTCGTCCCAAAGGATAGTGAAATAAATCCTGTGTATTTGGAGGTGCAGGCCAATCAATGTTCCGTGCAGATGGAATTCAACAACAATGGTGGCAGATGAGGAAGCTGCAAAGCGACAACAAGGGATGCCAGTATTTCCAAGCACCCGTTCTTTCTACAACGAAAATCTATACGTGGAAAATGA
Organism: Hibiscus syriacus; assembly: GCF_006381635.1. NCBI lineage: Eukaryota > Viridiplantae > Streptophyta > Magnoliopsida > Malvales > Malvaceae > Hibiscus > Hibiscus syriacus. The sequence goes on along the minus strand of NW_024063519.1, from coordinate 580,767 downwards.
ATACGAAAACATGATGAGAAGCTCATCCTATAATTATGGATTCAGTCGACGTGTCACTTCCCCAGAAACCATAAGCTTGGAACCCCATTCTTTTCGAAGTGTCAAAATATCAGCCGATGATTTTAGGCTGAATTCCCCTCCATCCCCTGCTTCTTCGCTCTGTTATGAACCAGTCAGGTTCCCTGGTGATTCAATGAAACGAGACGGGGAAGAAGATTATGACGATGATGATGATGAAGTTATGAGTTCTTATGTTATTGAGATCAATTCTGATCTTAGAGAGAGTAACGGTGAAGCAGTTTCGATTGATGAAGCCATTGCTTGGGCTAAGGAAAAATACAATTCCCAAAGTTCTGAAAAAACCCACTCACCTGAAACACAAGGTGAGATTGTGATTTATATTTTAGTCTTTATCTGAAAACCTTTATGATGAAAGCTCAACTGGTTAAAATAACATAATTTCTATATACGGTTTGCAGGGAGATGGAATTCACATGAATCATTTGACCTTCAAATGAATGGCCATGGAACATTGCAATCTCCAAAGGTAAATATTAGTAGCCTTTTGCTTTTTTCTCTCTTCTTCAGAAGTAAACTTTTAGTGCCACAGACTAAATATAAATAAATGTTTTTTTTCTTTTACTTAATTAGCAGGAAGACGAAGAAAAGAAATTCAAAGCAAAAGAAGAAAGAGAGAGATCAGAAGAACATGTAAGCTACCATTGTAGATTCTTTCTGTTGATCAGTAGCTTATGAACAATATTTGATCAACATGTAGTTTTTCCTTTGATGGAACTGCCAGATTAAAATGGGGGTTTTGGATGATGATGTGAAGCTATGGTCATCTGGGAAGGAAAATAACATGCAATTGCTCCTTTCAACCCTTCATCAAGTGAGATACTAAACTTTAACATGTTTTAAGGATTGGATCGATCTTCCGGAAAGACTCGAACTTGTTTTTCTTTTTATTGATCAATTGAAATTGAACTCAGATTCTACGGCAAAGTAGCGGTTGGAATATGATCCCATTAACAAGTCTCAAAGAAAGCTCACAAGTGAAAAAAGCTTATCAGAAAGCTAGGTTATGTCTTCACCCAGATAAACTGCAACAAAGGGGTGCAACCCTTTCACAAAAATATGTTGCAGAGAAGGCTTTTACCATCCTCCAGGTAACACAAAGAGGGTTCCTCTGATAAATTTTACGAGGAAACAGAAGTGACACATTGCTAAAATTTAATCTAAATTCAAGTTCTAATTTGCTGTTACATGACTCTAGGATGCATGGGCTGGTTTCATCTCCCAAGATGTCCTATTCAACTAGTCCAAAGGGTCGATAATTTCAGAAACTTTCTGGGAAGCTTGGAACAAACAAAAACTCAGAATGAGGGGTCTGTTTGAAGGGCTGAAAACCATGGGAATGTGCAAACAAGTATCTATAATGTTAATTTGGTAGATATGGTTAGAACTGAAATTAGATCATATATATATGAAAGAATTTTGTATGTTTGGTGTATTTATGAAGATGCCTACATTCTACTTCTAATTCATCCACCACGACATAATAACCAGAACATCAATCAAAATGCTATTTGAAAATAACTTGAAGAATTGTACGGTATTTCGTCCTATTTGCTTATGTCTCTCTCTTCTGAAATGGAAACCCTTCGAACAGGGTTTTGACCATGACGAGTGATGACTCAGTTGACAAATTTGTAAGGAAAAAAAAATCTGAAAATGATCTTTGATATTCCCTTGCTCAGTTTAATCAAGGATGAATGTCAATATTTTTTTACTGTTTTTTAATCTGCCTGAACAGTGAACAGGGTCGATGATTATGTGTTTAAACCTGACTATCATGCAACTCTTCCCACTCGTTACAGTCCACGTTTTAATTAAAATCCAGAAACAAGTTGACAAATGACGACAAAAATCAATGACCTATTAGTACTCGTCAATATATAGAAAATGAATCTAACTGGATAGAGTAAATAAAAGTCTTGTTCCGCCAGAAGGACCCTCACCAATGAGAATTGAACTACTATTATTATAAGCCAAGTTCTATCTTCAGTACCGGGAGAGTGAAAACAGGTGCTAAAGACAAGAGAACAAGGTTTCTCCTGGGAGTCCCGGAAATCCAAGAAATTGCCTGAGAAAGATCAATGTGTTGAACTCTTAGAGAAACACAGAATAATGTTATCAGATGTTAAAGTCATTGATTTGGTTATATTATCTTTGTGCCTTTCTCAGTCAAAGAGGAGAGCTGTGATTTTCTTTTTAATTTCTCATCTTGAAAAAGATTTTATAATGCTTCAGGATCACACAGAGATACTCTTCAGCAGTGTTGGTAAAAAACATACTGAAGGCTTGAGACTTGAGCCCTCAATCTTTTGTCAATAAAGAAAGCAGTCTAATTGTTGCATAATTGCAAAAAATATGGAATTTTTTCATATGACACAAGGTTGAAAAAAGGATTAATGGAGGAAAAACCCAGTTTAAAAAAATGCAACAAAAGAAATTGACAAATTTGCTTATGACACAGTTCAAAGAAAGAGGAAAACATCAAACCATCAATGCTCCTTAGCATGTCAGCCAAAGGCAATTAAATCCCACTTTGTATGACTTCAAAGTGTCTTGGTTTTATCCTCTTTTCCAGACTAAAAACAAAGAACTGATAAAACTGTTTCAACTCGCTTCAACTTACGATTCATCTAATCATTAAGGTACTTCAATTTTGGCTTGTAGTAGTTTTCTGTGCGGATAGTGAACAACACTGGAGACCTCATCATCATGCTTTTAGCCTTATCAGGTAAAATCCACAGATTTCCCAAGATCTTCGGTTTAGATATTAAGGCATGCTTAAGACCGAAAATATACACTGCGGCCCCACACTCACTAACTAAAATTTATTTCATACCTAAAAGGTTCTCTCTCGAACTTGTTCTACTAAGATGATCCAAATTCCAATCAAAACTAGGATCCCAAGAAGAAAGATGCATGATACTTACTAGTCATCGCATTTGTCTTTACACTTCATGTTCGACTATGGATGCAGCCTGCAACTTTTGTTGATACTTAGGAGCTTTCTACCTGGAGTTTGGTAATCCTCCTGCATAAGGAAATAGGCTAGTAGTGAAAATGAGGGGATACTTTAAGAATGTCAAGCAGATAAAAGGTACAGGTAGCCTTCATTTCCAATTTTGGAAGTTATTTATCCAAATGCCTCAACGAAATATGCTTGTCATGGCTCATGTATAAAGCAAAAGTTCATGTATGGCCCCAAAGTAAATTTTAGTGGAAGGTTTTCACAAACTTGGACTCTTCCCACGAGCTAAATTAAGGGCAGATCCATAAGAACAGCAAATAATTCACAAAACCATGCATGTAAGAACAGGGTCCAAATGCATGACTGGAAAGCTGGGACTAGCACTTCAAATTCGTCAAAAGACATGTTAGCAAGTTATCAATTAGAGCATTCTCCGAGCTTTTCAATCAAGAAAAGAAATGTCAAGTCCCAGATGCGCTATCCACCATATTTCATTACTGTGACACTAACCTTATACAAAGATGCCGCTGACTCAGACTGCACTCTCTTCCCAAGGATATGCACCAACATCAGCACCGGTGCCGGAGCTACTACAGCCAGAATTAGCATCGTTTCCATTCAGCCAGGGGTATAACTGATTGTGCTAAACAATTGGATCAAAATTTACAGCACCTTCAAAAATGCTTTCACTTTTTGGTGGTCCTAAAAAACAAGTCTTGATAAGGTGTCCACCAGTGCGAAAAACAATTAAGCACTCAATCTTTTCCCGCTGCTAAACACACCCAACAAAACCTAACGTTATGATTCATACAAGAAACAGAGAATCAAACCCAAAAAAGAAGAAAAGAAAGAAAAGCAAACCCTAACTTGAGATTTCAGAATTGAGAAGAAAAGAAAATAAAAAGGAGAATGGGAGTCGGTACCTCACAGCGCTCTACCTCATTGGAATGGCGGATACAGAAACTAAAAAAATGGGTTCAAAATTATTATTATAATATTCACTAAAAAAAGTTACATAATCTTAGTTTTGCTTTGGCACAAAAGTACTCAATGTTGTCAGTTTTTAATTACGTACTTATATTCAACTGAAAATGTTTTTTTTAATATTTTATATTATGTACAGTTAAAAAATATTTTTTTTTTGGGTGTTTAATAAATTTTTTTTTGAAGATCTTTTTAATTTATTTGAGTAAATATAGATGATTGTTAGTTAAACCCTTCATTTTAGTGTTTGATAAACATCTTTTTGAAAAAAATTTATTATGCAAAATAAGTTAAAAATGAAAATGCCGAAAAATTTAATAGTTTAGAAGAGTTGATTGCAAAATAAGATATTAAATAATATATTTGATCTATTTTTTTCATAATTACATCCTTATCATAAAACCTAACATAATAAATAGCATTCATCCTAATAAATTTAAGTTGAAATTTTATTTTATTATTCTAGTTGTAGATTTTTAAATATATTTTAATTAAGAAAATATAGCAAAACATGAAAGTAAAAAAAAATGTGGTATTAATATTTTATACAAAGTTTAGGAAGACAAAATTATTTTTCAATAAAAATACATACAAATCTAAAATATAAGTAATTTTAAATTTTTAGCGCTCCACTCACTTAGGGATGATAAAAAAAATCCGACACCGATGTATTCTGACCCGATCCAACCCGGTAGTCTTGATTTTTTTCTTTAAAAAATCGATTTTGGGTCAGGTCTGGTCATGTTTTGAAAGAGGAAAAATCGGAGTAAAGTTAAGGGTACATCCGTCCCGACCTGGGATAATTACGAAAATATCATTATATAATTTAGAGTTTAATTTTTCCCCTAATTTTCTCTACCTAAAGGCCTATACTGCACGATACAAGTAAAAGTGTTACATTTCGACTCCCTGTTCGTCTCTCCAACTCCAAGGCTACATCTTTGTCGCTTTACACTTCTAGTTTCAGGCATTCAGACCTTTGTTGTTCGTCTTAGTAGCTTTAGCGGGCGCATTCTTTCTCAAAGAAAAGTTCTATCTCGGAAGGTAATTAATTCCTTAACCAATCAATTAATCAATTATGTCGTCTTGTTTAACATGGTCTAAATCACAGCATAATAGAAGCAGTGCTGATTGTGGTGGGACTATATGCTGTGCTGTGGGAAGAAGGCCAAGAGAATCTTTTCGACAGCAAGGTAAGAGTAAGATTTCAATTTTTTTTATTTTTTATACATTTTATAGTTTAAGATATTGTTTCTTTAACTTTTAAATTTCTTCAAAAAATTGTTAAAAATCAAACCCATCCACGACTTTGCAAAAAAATTATGCATGGTTCTTGAATAATAGAATTTATATGTTTGTAAGACAATTTATATTTTGCAAATGTATATGTTTGTAAGAAAGTTTTCATTTTGCAAATGTGCATTTCTTTTATTTTTATATGCTGGTTAGAGCATAATAATATAAATTTATTTTTATACAAACAAGAGCAAAATAGCATATTTATTTTAAAGAGTAATTTATATGTTTGCAACACAATTTACATTTAGTAAATGTGTATTTCTATTTTGTACGAAACAGTGCAGACTAGCAGAATTATTTTTATAAAATTTGTGCTGCACAGACAGGTGAATTTCAAGTAAAAATGAGACATTTTTATGGTTTAAAAATTATTGTCAAGTCTGGTCGAATGTATATAGTCGATTTTGGGTCGGATCAGGTTTGGGTAAAATTATATGATTCCTCGGGTTGGATCGGTTTTGGATGTTAATGTCTATTTTTTGGATCGGATTCAGGTCGATAAAAAACCCTACACGACCCTGCCATCCCTACCCACCCCTCTATCTATCCCGAGTAATGACGAGGGTTTGTTCGGTGACCCCCTTTTTCTTCCTCTAAATTTGCAATAATGAGATGAAAAAGAAACGGCGTGAATAGCGGTGCATGTATCAGTTCAGCTAGGTTGTCGTATATAAACATTAAAGCTCGAGGGCTACGATTTTAGTTCGTGGACAAGTCTTGTTGCCTATACAGATATCGAATCTTTCGATCGAATTGTTGGGCATATAGCATTCATGTATAGTAACTGAACCCCCATGATTTCAAGATAATAAAACGACAAACCACTGATGCTAGTTATCAACCAATGTTTTATTAATATGAAAATTTTCAAACTCTTTACAGCAGCGATGCAAACAATCATACTCAAACTAGCTATCATAACATTGGTTACATTACCATGTACTTACATCTTCAGTTCACCAAAACCAAATCATTCTAATTACCGAAATTTGAAAAACTCGACAACCCATTCAAAAAATACTCGGAGTTGGCGGTCACAGTAGTTGCAGGAGGCGAAGCAGCAGCAGCAGCAGTCGGAGGAGCCATTGCACCTGCGGGGACTGAATTAGTTGCTGCTGAGCTCTTGGAAGTTGCAGAAAGTGAATCATTGTAGCTATTACCATCTTTATCCTCTTCATTGATAGTGTCCATCATCTTTCTTGTTCTATGCCTCATCACAGTAATAAACTGTGGTGGAGCAACCTCTATAACGAACCTCGGGATACGCGAATTCGCCATGTCTAAAGAGCTCAAGAAGAAGAAAAAGGCACATGAAAACCTCAAGAAGGAACAAGGATTTTACAATGAAACACACGCTGGTTTCAGATAAGCGCAAAGTGAAGCCATAGGGTAAGATTTATAGGAACAATGGAACATCGTTAGGCATAAATTGAGAGAGTGGTAATACTCGATAGTTGATAATAAAAATTTTAACTCCTAGTGCCGCCACTCACTGTAGATATTAGTTGGCAGAGGTATCATGATGTTACGTGTTTGCATTACAAGCCCCAAGTGATAAGAATACTGCTGGAGTATGTGTCGAAACTTGAATGGAAAACGAGATGATTTTTGCAGATATGTATGTTGTCGGGATCGAACAGCTTCCAAATTTTCACTTTTCTTAGCTCAACCGGCACCAACCGGTTTTACGCCATCTGTCTGTGGATATAGCCAAAGATCCAGATTTGCTTCCTTTGCCTTGTGGATATAGCCAAAGATGGGCTGAACTGGATTGTTGAAGTTGACAACGCATTGATTTGACAGCGTTGGTCTGCCTGTTCAAACCAAAGAAGTAAAAATTGTAAAAAATACAAAAAAAAAATCATTTGCTTTAGTTTTAGCACATTCTCCAATTCTATTTTCCATCACTCTGAAATAAAACAACTGTCCCTATACATTTCAAGACATAGTTTAACTGGCTGTCGCACTAATTATAGATTAGTCCAACGTTGTTACTTGTTACCGAACGGCCTCCAGTTTCGATTAACTCCTAATGCGAACTTTATATAGCACCAAGCTTTTCACAAATGATTATCCCCAGGAATTCTCAAGCTTCCTAATCAGCATCATTTTCTTCCGAAAGCTTTTTGTTGCATGCAGGGAATGGCTAAGGACATCAGATATTCACAAACATGGGGTGAAGAGGAATGTCGCGGCATACTAGTGCCGAAGAGGGTCTACGTTCTTCTTCCTGTATTGCTTTCGTTGTCCTTGTATGTTTTGTTTTATAGATACATTGCTTGACATTGCAGCTTGATACTTCAGTGTTCTTTTGTTATCATTTGGTTTGAAAACCAATCTTCATGGAATGGAATGATGAACTTTTCTTCTCCATGTTCTTTAGTGGATCATAAATGAACATTTTCAATCGGAGAATGATTCCATTAAGTTTGTGGTTCCGGGCCCGAATATTTTACCGTTAGGATTTGGTTAGATTTTATTGTATCTTAAATGGCATGAAGGAAGTGGATGATGTTTTACATGGCCTTAGAACCATACCTTCCATTTTACATGTTGAAAAGTTTATATTGCGATGGATGAAAACAGGAGTAATTGGGGGTGAGGAGGACGTGTTAGAGCATTTTCTCATTGAGATGACAAGATATTCAACTATCGTTTTGATGCTCATGTTGCTGCCATTGCTGAGAGGGAAGAGTTCTCATGTAGCAGTTGTTGATATGATTTTAATTAACAAAATAAATTGTTTAATTTTTTGTAACATGCATCATCGGCATCATAATTTATGCATGGGCATGGCTTAATTTTGATCAGTTTCATATTCTAAGAAATTAAAAACGATTCATCTCAAGTATGTATAGATAGTAGAAATATGCTTATCAAACAAAAATGGTTGTCCCTTTTTTCATATGTATGGGGTAAGGGGAGGTAAGATAGTAGGCTACCCCCAACACTAGGTTAAGAGCAGCTTCCGTAAGAGACCTCCGAATTATAAAATACCCTCCGTGGGACTCGATCCCACGACCTCAAGGTTAAGAACCTTGTGCTCTACCAACTAAGCTGGATGGTCATTTTATGCTTATCAAACAAAAAAGTTCTTAATTTAATGTAATCTGAAAAAAAAATAGTGAGATCAATTTCATTCACGAAAACGAAAAACATGTTATTTGATGTATTGTACAGTAAATAAAAATGATATCTCTCGATCTTTATCTTATGAAAACATTTTTTTGAATAGATACAATACATATTTAATTGTATTAAGTTTGTCTTTTTTTTTAATTTAGGGTTATTACAAGTGTTAGTATATGTTCTAAAGATTCTCAATCATTTAACAATAAATGTTTCTTTTCATATATTATAATAATGATTATGTTATATTTTATACATGTATTAATTGATTTTAATATATACAAAACTAATGTGATTTTTAACCATTACGGGAAAATATTCAAAAGAAAATTAGGAATTTGGGACAGGATAGGTTAAACTCTGATGGTTGCGGGTTAGGGTAAAAAATTTAAGAAAATGCAAAGGAAAATTAGGGATTTAGGATATGATAGGTTAAAGTATGGTTCAATTGTGGCGTTTTCTAGACAAACGTTATTAAAGTGTACATTGGTAGTGGCACTCACCCACAAACGCAACCATATATCAATTTATAGCGGTATTTTTATTAAAAACGCCAGTACATGTACATGCATATTGCGGTGTTATCCTGTAAATGTCGTTAATGTATCCATTTTGTGACGTTTTATCTGTAAACATCATGTTATGTAAAAATTTAGTGACGTTTTCTCTAAAAATACCACTAAAAACTTAATTATTAATAAATCGATGCTGAGTTTTGCCATTAAACAAACTCACATATCATTACTCATTATCATCTAAAATATTATAATTCTTAATTTTAATTAGGGTTTTTTTATAGTTGAAGCATGGAAAGGGAAAATTTTAAGCCAAAATTATGGTGAAGCACATTCGGTAAAAATGTGTTTTTCAAAATTTAAAAAGAAAATTGATAGAGCTCATTTGGAGAGTATTACGTATATTTAAAGTGCAGTTTTGAATTAATACTATTTTATAATCATCTAAATTATTCTAAAAAAAAAGTGTATTGTATCTTATATTTGTAAAATATGTCAAATGGGATGGATTTTATGATATTTCTCGGCATCTTTGAGAAATAATGTAGAAAATATATTAATTTATAAAATAAGTAATATTAAAATAAAAAAAATCAAGATATTGAAATGGATACAAATTTAATACATCACAAAGAAAAATGACCCAAAACTCTTCTCAAACACTATATACCCCTCTTTTTCATATTCCCACAGATTACAGTGCAAATAAGTCGCTTGAACATTGATCTTTCCTTTGAGCATTGAATTCCTTTCGCTTCTCCATTTTCATGCTTCCAATCATGACCCTAAAACCCTTCATTAGGCGAAAACGTTGAAGGTTCGAGCAGAAAATGCGGCATCCTTGTTAAGCAAGAAATAGAAAACCATAGACAAGACGACGGAAAGAAGCAAGAGTTTCTTGGAGGAGACGGAAACAGCGTCATATTCACTTCCTTCTTCAAGAATGGTCTCAAGCCTTGGACAAGACGAACATCTTCTAGGAGGAAAGGAAGGGGCTGCGTTCCAGCTTCGGTTGTATCCCACCTTTTTCATCATCTTCAAAACCGAGCCGAAAATAAATGTTTTCTTGCAGGTGAAGAAAATAAAGTTGCTTCAGCTCGTTTTTTTATGATGGATTTTGGTGGTTTAGGGATATTGCTTATATACGAGAATCACCGTGCTAAAAATAAAGAAAGATTGAAATAAAGACTGAATTTTGACCAAAACAGACACATGTATAAAGATAGGAATTGCTTGTCATCTCTATTTTTGTTTCCAGTTTTTGTTTATAGCAAACAGTAAAAACCAACATCTAAAATTCAAATGTACATGTACCAAACATTTGCTCCTAAAAACAAAGAGGTTTATCTGTATCTATAATAAACGTGGTTCATAGACCAAAATCTGTTATTGTTTCTTTGTTCAGCTTTTCAGCCGCCGCTCGCATTTCATGGACAAATTTCAGAGATTCGGACAGTCGATCGAGTAGATTCATCAGGGCAAACACTCTGTTCCGTTGCAACTCCAGCTATGGGGAAATATAAACTGAGCTTCAGTCCAAATCAAAAGATCTATACCCATGCAAAGAAAATATAAAAACTACAACTTTTGAGTTTTGCGTGTACTTCCGTATTGTGGACATAACTAGGTTGTGCCATTACCAACTAGTTCTTCCCACGTGATGCCATTTTGTAGGTAGAGTTTCAATAACTTCAAATGTTGTTTAAGCAATAATTCTAGCTAACAGAGTTGGGAAAGGATCCTTGATTTTAACGTGATAAAGTTTGAGTGTTTAATCATAACACTAGAAAGAAATCAAAAGTCCGAAGTAGGAAATACATACCGTCTGATGCAAGTGCTCTTCACCATTAGCAGAGAACAGTATCTTCAACGCAGTTCCAAGACCAAGAACGTGAAGCTATGTGGATTGAAATAGATGAGTGAAGACCAGAAATCAATTTATAAAGTGTTGCTTTCTTCTTGGCATAATTTTTCGGTTGGATCTGAAATAGATAATCATGTCAATCGCAGTAAATAATCACTTCTACAAATAGTAAAGTAATCCGTTTAAGTTATTGACACGGGTCGTTGTGATGTATAAATAAATAGCCTAATCCCAATAAAATGAATAAGAATAAGTAGAATAGGTAAGAGTAATATCCACAGGGACTAGGACTTTGACGATTTCCTCGCTTTTGATCTAGCTTCAGGCGTGATTTGTAAAAGAAAACAAGAGGGGATTTGAGAGTTGGAATAAAAGGTAAAATGTGAAAGAAAATAAAGAAAGTAAACTAATCAAATTTCAAGTGAAAATTCATTTCTAAATATTAGCCTTGGGCTAAAGCTTTTGTCTCGATTTAAATCAATCATCGAATAGGATTTTACCTTCGAGCTCACGCCGATTACAGTCTATAGAATCCAACCCCTATAACTTGGTTTTTTCTCAAATGAATCGAGAATCTAAAATCAATTTTTATATCTCAACTCTCTTTTTTTTTTAAAGAGAGGTACTTTGTATAAATAAAGGAACAAAATACACCACCCCAAGGACCTCATTAAAAAACCTCTCTAAACTTAATTGGAGGAAAAAGAGTGTGCCTTGAGATGGTTAATTACAAACAAATAGAGACATCAAATACTTTAATCGAAAACACACCCCCATTCGATCATCTAAATTAGATCTAGTCGAACTAAAGATTCAACAATTTGCACAGCCCCTAACAACGCTGTTGTGCTGAAACAAGGAAACCGAAAAAACGAAACAAGGAAAACCGGCAAGAAATGAAACAAGGAAAACAAGAAGCAGACCACCACCAGCACAGCAGCGAAACAAGGAAAACCAGCAGAACATCCATCCACAAATAAGCATAATAACAAACACAGAGGCAATAACCATCATAGGAATCAAACGAAAAGAAACGATCCCGGACATTGAACAAAATCCTGGACACAAGGAAACTTCACTGGCCACAAAAAATGCATCCAAACACCTATCTGCAATAAACCAATATTGAAGATCTGATATACTGTGAAAATTTTGCCCTCGAACCTAGATTTGTTTCTACTCAGCCATATATTCCAAATCAACCCGAAGAATCCAATTTGTCATAAAAATAGATTTTTCCTTCTAATATTCTGAGAAAACCAGATTTGGACCATCTGATAATCAGTTCTGGGAAAGATAATATTTATTTCCCAAAGCTTACACCATCGTTTCCAGACATGCCACGCGACATCACAATGAAGCAACAAATGACTTTGATCTTCTATGAAGCAACTACAGAAAATACAAAGTAGATTAGCGTTGCAATCAATACCTTGCTTAATCAATTCAGTAACCACTGGCAGTCTCTGATGCATGGTTTTCACACAAAAGTAGAAATTTTAAGCGGGAGTAACCACAGGCAGTCTCTGATGCATGGTTTTCCACTCGCTTAAATTTTTTTTTAAATTTATTTTCAGTAAGGGGGAGTAATTTCAAACTTAATTTCAGTAACCAAGTAGAATCTGCTTCTTTACCAACTGATTCCAATTTAGCGCAATAGTCCTTCGAATTATAACTACCATCAGAGCAGCCTATCCGTTCCTGGCCCAGAACCAATAGCTCTTTCTAGCACTAACCTGAACTCATTCCAAACAGCCTCTTCCCAATCAAACAGAACTCTTCTAAGTGGAATATCCCACTCCCAGACACTTCCAACCCAACGCCATAGTACATCTTAACTCATAAACGAATCCATCCTCATACAAAATAGTCAGGTTAATAATGTCAAGCCACACCCAAGAAGAATTCCGATTATTGATAGCTCTAGGCAGTAGCGATTCTGGAATATAATTATACCTCGCAACAATAATTTTCTTCCACAAGCACTCACCGTCCTTAGAAAAACGCCAGAGCCATTTATTCAATAAAGTCATATTCTTAGTTTTAAAATCAAAGAAATACAAACCCCCATGAGATTTCGGACCACAGACATTGGTCCATTTAATCCAATGAATCCCTCTATCAGATTTAATATTCCACAAAAATCTCGCTATAAGCGAATTAATCGAATCAGCTATGCTTTTAAGAATAGAAAATAAGGACATGAAGTAAATCGACAAGTTGACCAAAACAACTTTAATCATTGTAATTCTACCCCAAAAGAAAGCAATTTACCTTTCCAACTTTGAAGACGATTCCTAACTTTCTCCACGATCGGTTGCCACATCAACTTGGAGTTCTTTTTATATCCCAAAGGAAGCCCCAAATACGTTGTAGGCAGACTTGCAGAACCACACGAGATTGAATCAGCCCATTCATTAAGCCTACTATCTTCCACATTAATCCCAAATAGCTTAGTCTTCTTCATATTGAGCTTTAACCCAGCCACAACCTCAAAAATTTTAAGCACCCGTAACAAGTTTTTAATTTTTCCAGCACTCGTTTTCGAAAAGAAGATGAGATCATCAGCAAATTGTATGTGAGAAACATCAACTCCAGAACCAATTCTAACCCCTCCACACAAACCATATGACATCGATTTCTTGAGCAGCCCACTCAGAGCCTCGCTAACAACATTAAACAGAAATAGCGACAACGAACACCCTTGCCTAAGGACCCCTCTTAATCGAGAAACTCTTAGAAGGGCATCCATTGACTAAAACAGCAATCGAGGGCGACGAAATACAAATATTAATCCATCTCCTCCATTTTCTACCGAAGCCCATTTTTTTAAAACTAGACTCAAAAAGTTCCAATTAACCGTATCCTAAGCTTCCTGAAATTTGCCTTAAACAAAACAACTTGTTTTTTCGTTTTCCTCAGCACATCAACAACTTCATTTGCAATAAGAGAACAATCCATAATCTACTTTCCAGCCATAAAAGCAAATTGTGTATCCCCAATCACTTCTCCCATACAACTAGCCATCCGTCTTGCCAAAACACGAGCCACGATTTTATATAAACTACCTACCAACGAAATAGGCTTGAAATCTTCGGGAGTGATAGCCTCAACTAGCCATCCGTCTTGCCAAAACACGAGCCACGATTTTATATAAACTACCTACCAACGAAATAGGCTGAAATCTTCGGGAGTGATAGCCTCTATTTTTTTATGAGAGCAATAACCGACTTGTTAAAGGAGAAGTCTTCAACGTTTCCCCGATAAAACTCATCCATAAAATGCATTACATGAACTTTCATGGAAAACCATAATTTCTTGAAAAAATCCGGATTAAATCCATCCGGGCTTGGAGCTCTGGATCCATCCGCCGTTTAATAGTGAACCATACCTCTTCTTCTTGAAAGGGCCTTCGATGAATCTTCTAGTTGCTGCTGAAATTCTTTTAAACTGGATATCAAACCTCTTCACCGGGAGAGTTCTCACTTCATTAAAGCTATCTCTAAATCATCCATAAAAGCATACATGAACTTTCATGGAAAACCATAATTTCTTGAAAAATCCGGATTAAATCCATCCGGGCTTGGAGCTCTGGATCCATCCGCCGTTTTATAGTGAACCACCTCTCTTCTTTGAAAGGGCCTTCGATGAATCTTCTAGTTGCTGCTGAAATTCTTTTAAACTGGATATCAAACCTCTTCACCGGGAGAGTTCTCACTTCATTAAAGCTATCTCTAAAGTATGAAACGAAAGCGTTTTGGATTCCAAACTGATTTTTGTAAGTAGTGTTGTGCACTTTCAAGGCGAAATGAAATTCCTACGACCTCTTCGAGCTGCCATTAGATGAAAAAATTTGGTATTTTTATCCTCCTCCTTGAACCATTTGAGCCTTTATTTTTGCAACCATTCCCTTTCTTCTTTCCTCAAAACTTCCCACAACCTTCCTTACTCAGATTCTATCATCTCAATTGAGAATCTAACCCAAATTTAGTTTCCCTTAGCGGACCATCGCTAAGTGTGTTCACAGGAAGTCGATTACCATCTTTGATTTTTGAAAACTGAAAATGTAACCCTTGAGGGTATGAAGTGTTTTTCGATTCTCATAACTTAGAATCAAATCATTGCTCTAGCCCTTGGCTATAGAAAACTTCGCTAAGCATGATAGAAATCATACTTAGCATTTTGAAAGAAAAATAAAATAACTTGAAAAATAAAAAGGAAAGAAAAACTTTTATAAATCTAAAGAAAGAAAGAAACAAGAGAGTTTGAAAATGATTAAATGTTCAAGTGATGAGTTGAATATGCTTTGAGGGTTACCCAACGGGGTATTTATAGTTCTCAAAAACCCTAGAAAATAATATTCAAAACAAAATGTAATTCCTAAAAATAAAATTAAGATAAATCCTAATTTAAAATAAAAAATTCGGATAAGTATCATTCTTCACGTCACTGCTGATTGGATCTTCTAGAAGCTGCTGACTAGACCTTCTAGAAGCTATTGATTGAGCGTCACATCATCACCACGTCAACTGCTGACTAGATGTCATGTCGGGTGTGTTATGTCCCAAGTCGTGCCCACTAATCTGACCATGAATCCAGAAAAATAAATAAAAATTACACGATTTCGTTGTTCTTAACATAATTTTTAGAATTGGATGTCTTGTATCGAAAATGAATGAAAAATCTCAAATTAGCAACTAAAATTATCTAATCAAAGAATAATTAATCATAAAATAATGTATAATTTAAACACTAATAAATTATGTTGATCGGAGGTTTATCACCAGACATTAAAAATCCAATACACGAATATTTGTGTGCGTGTTTGTTTGTGTGCGGGAAAGAGAGAGATGGTTGCTTTGGAGATGATATGGTTACACAACACAAATCCACCATGAAAAAGTTCAACTAAAACATGACTTTACATGAATGTGAGCACGAATGAAGCAAAACTTATATTGCACAAATTATAAAATACATAAATTTTCATATAAATATGTAATACTTTAAACACGATTATAAAACGTGAAAATACACAAACATGACACGAAACTATAAATTGCCATATATATTGAATTGGAAGGATGGAAATAAAAAGCCAGAAACACCAGTATTACGAGACAAACCTGGTTCCAAATATTTTAACACTAATAGATTATGTATCATGTTCTGATCAGGTATAAAAAACAACTCACTGCAAGCTCCTTAAGCTAAAAAGGTATAGTGAACAAGTCAAGAGGAGGAATACATTAAACACCTGATAAAAGGATATTCAATAATAGTTATTTCTCAAAAATCAAAATTTAAGAGGTAAGAGCCTAATGGCTCTAAATGCAAAAAGAAAAAAGTGATAAAGAATCTTTCATTCACACACGTGTAAAAGAGAAAAACAAGTGAGAACTCACATTTGGGGCAGTTCTCCGAGTAGACAGCATCCCATATCCTTTCTAGCTGATGGACCAGTATAGTCAGTGTAGCCCTCCGGGTTCAGTGGGAAGGTTCACAAATGTCATCTCAGCTGCAAAATGAAATTGTTCAATGATTGAAAAGATCAATTTTTTGGAATACATTAAAACACCGCCATTCTCACAGCAAGTTTTTTTGTAACTAGCATTGCCAAGTGAGAAGCACTGAATCTTATTGCAAAACATCAATTTAACTATCAATCCTAAGGACATATGCAGTGAGCTTGAGAGTATCCAATACATAAAAACAGGCAAAAGAAAAATGAAAATGTCAGAGCTGTTGAGGGGGAAAAGAAATTGGACACACAATTATCAGTCTCGTCATCATATGTCCTGGGGTTATCTGTTTCTGTCCAACCTCTAAAAGCTTTACCATCTAATGTGCGGTCAACAATGGCCTCTGGTTTTCCTTCTTGGCACTTAAGGTCATCTGATGGAAGGCTGTGATGATAGGGCTTCTTAAATGATTCAGTTAATTCACTTTCTGGACATTCACAAACACTACAATCCCGCAAACGGTTCATACCATCATCAGGCCAAAACGGACATTTACACCATAACTTAACGGTACAACTACCGCTACTATGAGTATTGTATTGAAAATAATATCAGACAAATTACTATAATTTCTGATCCAAACGTTATTTATCCGTTAGTTTCCTAGAAATAACTCCAATACATAACCACTTATACTGGAAAGGTTTCAGGTCCCCACATCAACATTGTGAAAATTAATTATAAAATAATATACTAAATTGTTCGTATAATACTCCATCATGAAATGGGCATTGGGCGTTGGGCGTTGGGCGTTGGGCTAACCTTGAAGTACCCGGAAAATGGGGTTTTAACAAGGTACTGTAATATTGGATGTAATAAGATTTCTTCGTTAAGATGGCCAACTGTCTCGTAAGCACAACCGGGTAATATTTAAAATAATATTATATGCACAAATCAAATGATCTCCGTAGTTAATTTTGTTATTATTTCTTGAAGTTTTAGATTCGAGTATTGTATATATAGACATGATCATTCATTGTCAAAGAGTTGAAATTAGCTATGCCCTCGTGACGAGTTTTTAACCACTATATAAATAATTTTCACCAACTATATATTTCAAATTATTTTGACATTGCACGACCCAAGTGATCTCGATGGTGAATGAATTGTTGTTAGTCATTAAGGTCTCATGTTCAAGCACCAAGAATGCAATGATGTAAATGTTCAATGTCAATTGATTTAGAGTTATCTTTGAATATATTATCTTGCAATTATAAATTAATAAAAAAATAAATTATTTTAACATCAATATTACTGCGATAATTTTGACTACATTATCACCTAAATAATGATATTAAAAACTAAATATAATGATTTTTTTCGAGATCTTATATTACCATGATATTGTAAGATTACCTCAACCAAATACCCTTAGGTGGTGTTTGGTTCGCTAGAATGTTTATGAGAGAAGTGGAATCTATGGGAATTGGAATCTGTCAGGAATTGGAATCCAATTTCATATTCTGTTTGCTTGGCAGGAAATGGAATTGGAATCCAATTCCATATTCTGTTTGATTCGCAGACATGTCAAATGAATTTGATTTTAGTAATGTAAAATGACAGAATTGTGTTATGTTAGTTTGTTTTACAACTTACATTTAGTAATATATTATAAAAAATTAAAAAATATTAAATTTTCATTTTATTGATTGATTATTCATTTCAATAAATTATAAAAATCATGCTAATAAACATCATAATTTAAAATCATCGCAATCAAAATATGTTAATAAGTTACCTATTTCGATACATTCTAATCGGAGTATGTTAATTAGTTACAAAAAATATACCAAAAACTATTTTTATTCAATATATGAATTAGAAACCCGACTCGACACAAATAAAAATAAAAAAATCTTATTTATATATTAATATATAATATATAATATATGAATATATATAATATATATATATATATATAGAGGGGTATTATTGTAATTATTCCTAAATATATAAGGTAAAATTATATATTTTTTTCGGGTCAGTCCGGTTTTTTTCACCCCGAACCCGACCCGACCCGACCCGAATACCACACTTAAACAAACCCGACCCGACCCGAATATCACACTTAAAAAAACCCGACCGACTCGACCCGAATATCACACTTAAAAAACCCGACCTGACCCGAAAAAAATAAAGTTTCACCCGACCCAACCCGAATATATGAATTAGAAATCCGACCCGACCCGACCCGAAATAATAAAAAATTATTTTTATTCAATAAAAACAGTTACTTAATTGAAAAAAAATATATAGAGGGGTATTATTGTAATTATTCTTAAATATATAAGGTAAAATTATATATATTTTTGGGTCGGGTATTTTTCACCCTAAACCCGAACTCGACCCGACCCGAATATCACACTTAAAAAAACCGACCCGACCCGAAATAATAAAAAAATATTTTTATTCAATATATGAATAAGTTACCAAAAGATTGATGAGGGTAGTATGATCAAATTTCAATTCTCTCCAACAAGGGAATTGAATTCCATCCATTTTTTTTGATGGAATTCACTTTCTCTCATTTGATGGAAAGTTGAAGCCATGAGGGATTCCAATTCCCTTGAAAAACTTAAACCAAACATGGGGAAAGTGGTGTAATTGAATTCCAATTCCCCAATTTCAAAGATTTCATCCAACCAAACGCCACCTTACTGTTAAAAGAGTTGAGCTTAATTATGGGCTGCTTTCACAAGATTCAAGTAGAGTTGGACCTAGTTTTGATACAATAACACTCACTTCTTTTATCACTTATTTTTGTTTACTTTTTCCTCCTTAAATAGTGATGAGTAAAAGTAGCAGTCTTTTTTTTAAATAAATTTTTATATGCGTAAATTTACTTTTATAGATATTATTAAAAAATGTTTTTATATTCTGTAAAATTTAATAAATTTAGCTTCTTAAAATATTATAAGTTTAGCTCAAAGATAAATTTGGAATGACAATTTAACCTGAAAATAATGGGTTCTGATCTGACCCGATTTGGTAGAGTTAGATTTTTTTTTAAAAATCGGGTTTATGTTTGAGTCAAGTAGGGTCCATTTTTTAAGGGAATGAAGTCGGGTCGGGTGGAGGGTAAAAGAACTCAGATTCAGTCATGGGATAATAATGTAATTTCTTTAAATAAATTTATAATTGTTATAATACTCCTCTATTTATTTATTTATTTTAATTAAATTCTTATTTTATGTCGGGTTAGGGAAGGTCGGAGTCAAGTAGAGATATATTCAGTTCAAGTCACATGATGATATAACTTTCTAATCGAATCAAATTTATGTAGAGGATATATATTTTTTGAGTTAAATCGATTGACCAAAACTCCGACCTTTTCCTATTCCTACCTATAATCATGTATCTGTCTTTACTCTTGAAAATCATTGTATGTTTTGAATCAAACAAAACGACGTTACTTCTCCTAGGAAAATTGTAATTCTTTGTACTGAACATTTTGGATAACTCTCAGTTTCATTTTCACAATCCGTTAAAATAACGTTCTTAAATTACTTATCTTTCATCTCTTAAACAGGAAAAAAAGGTACAGAGAAAACCATATTAGAGCATTATATGTACCGTTGGATATGGCAATCAAAATGTCAGACAAAGTTTGACATGCAGTCAATGAGGAGAAAATCAAACAAATTTAAAACAGAAAACTGACCAGTCATGATTCTGTTCTGTCTCAGGAAATGAGAAAATCATGGTCTTCGTGCATTTTTTTATCCGAGCATATTATATACGATCATAGTTCACTCTTGGCGCACTTTGAATTTCAACGGATGGAATATTAGGAAATGATTGGTTATTTCACTATGTAATCATCTTCTTGCTGTTTCCCTTGTTATAATTCATCGCCACATAACTACGTGGTCAAAGACAGTGAAAGGTTTCCCTTATTATGGACAGTCTCTGCAACAGGGATTCATCTATTTGACTCGGTGAAATCATCTGGATACAGCCAAACCCTACCGAGCTGAGTTAATTAACATCAACTAACTATTAGTAAATATATGCTGATAGAGTGGGATCCCAATCATCTGTTGCAACTTCAAAAATCAACAATGGTACCTTACCTTACATTTTGCTTTAGTCAGAGAGGGGAAACTTACATGATTAAGGAGTGGGCTGCAAAGAAAGCAAAAAAAAGAAATCACACAGTACTCCTTTATTTCACGCCATCTGACTTCCACTGACAAAATGGATAACAGAGAGAGAGAGTGTTTGATTAATAATAAGTCATTTTTATCGAAATATCATATTTAGATTCAATAATTAATTGTCCGGCATTTTCTTCTTAAATATTATCGATCCAACACCCTTTTTGACACGGTGACAATAAAGCACATATCGTCATCCGCGCCTTCGCGGGGCTTTGTCCGAGCTGGTGCCACGTAAAGGAAAGGTGTGGATCGTCATCCGTTCCTTCGTGGGGTTCTGACATGTACGGAAAGTGCTGATTGTGCACGTTGAATTATTGGTACTCTGTTATTACCCGAGCTTAAAAACTTAGCTTTTAAACGCTCCTCCCCTATAAATAACAACCCCTCTGGATGCAACATCACCACACCAAAATTACTTACTTATTCTCACTTCTATCAATTCCTTCTATCAAGCTAAGTAAATTTTGTTATTGTTTTTATAAGGTAAAATTATTTTTATTATAGTATATTTATTTTATATTTAATTATTTGAATAAATTTTATTGTACTAATTATTTTATATTATTTTTTGCGATTATAAATTGGAAAGCGATATCATATCTCGAGATATTTTGTCGATACGGTAACAATATGAAATTGTGTTATTTAAATTATTGTGAAATTTTTAATTTGTTTAGATTAGTTTATATTTTAATTCATATACTATTTATTTAATTAGACATATTTCAGCTATTTGTGAAATAAGGTTGAATTCAAGGTTACAGTGTCCTTCATATTTCACTACGTAACCGAATCCAACCTCGGCTAAATACGATCAGACACGAGTATGTATCTCTAAATTAACGTTATGAATGAATGAATCTAATATACGGTATCTTCCTAATTTAATAAATAATATACAAATTAAAATATAAATGAATACTAAAAAATTAAATAAATAAAACATTCACAATAATTAAAATAACAACACAATTTAAAATTATTATCATATCGGTAAAATACCTCGAGATATGATTCGCATCTAAACGTAGCAACCATCCTTCTATTTTATAACTACAAAAAATAATAAAAAATTAGTATAATAAAATTTAATAAAATAATAAATTATTATAATATAATAGAAAATATTTTACCTTATTAATATAAAGATTGATAATAGGAAGAATGAGAGAATTTGATATTTAAGTGTAATATTTATAAGAAGATGGGACGGGAAACAGGTGGTAAATGGGGACAGACAGTTATCTGTGTCAGAACCATGCAAGGCATCTTCCCCTTACGGACATAACCCCATGAAGGTACGGATGATAATATGCGTTTTATTACCATATTGTTAGAAAATATACTAGATCGATAATATTTATAAAGAAGGTACCTGGCATGTAATTATTGGGTACGTTATACTGCAATAAGAAAAGCCTAATAATCCATCATTTTCCTGGGAAAATACCGTTAGTCAACCGAGGGTGTTCATGCCTGAATGCATGCATCCCACACTACCATTCACTCTAGCAACATTCGAGCCAGATGGATCTTTGCACCTTTTTTTTACTTTCTTTTCTATTTTTTGGTAGAGAAAAAGTTTAAGTTAAGGGTTGCTTTTAGTGTAGAGTCCGGTCATACCTAATATTTAATTTATATTTATATAGGAATTTACAGATTATCTATAAAAATACGAGGTAAAATTCGAACTTGGTCTTTAAGTTTAAATTCTTGATTCTCAACTACTTAGGCCAACACTTAGGCCAACACTGTTATAACTCTATTCTTTCTTTCCATCGCCAGCTATCATTTATCATATACTACGGCAAGCTAGATGCTCATTTTTTTTCCTTTTGGTATATCAATTTATCATATACCAAACTAATGAAATGGATTTCTATAAAGAAGCATTTAAGTAGTAAATAACAGTGAGTTAATTAAGTTTGATTAAGATGAAAAAGCCAGTAATTTAATGCTCAGGACAAAGAAGCTGACAAGCAAGAAATAAGCTCAGCTCACATTGGCGTCATCCCGTACTCTGCAGGGCAACCCTAGCTAGCTAGTTATTGTTGAAAGAGAAAGCTTACATACATTGAAAACCCTACCGTTTTAATTGAAAAAAAAAACGAAAATTGAAGAGACTGCAAATCATGATATCCATATATATAAATCTAAACATGACAGTTAATTCATATAATAAATAAGAGTTAGCCAGGCCTAACTAGACCGGGTCCGGTAAACTGTGGTGCAACATGAGAATGCTGAATCGAGAGAATCAGAGCCAAAGTGCACCAGCTTCTTTGAGGAGAGGGACCAGCGTGCCATTGATGTGGCAAGCCATGAGGGTTTCAATGCCACCAAGGAACTTCCCACCAACAAACACGGCAGGGATAGGCTGTCGACCATCGGCCACGAGCTGAAAGAGGACGGCTTGTATGTCAGGACCGGCTCCATGGTGGTCGAGCTCGATGATGGTCGGACCAACACCGAGTCCGAAGAGGAGGCGTTTAGCCACGGTGCACATGCAACACCCGCTCATGCTGAACAAAACTACTGCGTTGGTGGAAGCCAGATGCCTAACCATCATGTATGGGTTGTCGAGCATCATCGTCGTGGCTGGTGCCTCGGTTTCTATCCCTATGTTGCTTGCCATTGGAATCCCAGTTTCGTTCGCCGTCACCTGCATCTTTGGGTTTGATTATAACAACAAAAGATAATACCAGAACAAGAAGAAAAATGTGATGAAGGTTTTAATGAGAAGTGAAGGTACAGAGTTCTAAAAAGGTTGAAGAAACGAAGGGGATGAGAAGTAAATGGCCTTTTGAATGTATATATATTGATTGTAGCATAGAATGTAGAAAACCAAATAATAGCAATTTACTCTGATCACTTTTACACTGTCTGTTTGTGTATATATATAATAACTAAAAAGGATTTTTTTGGGGAAAAAGAATACTTTTTTCTTTTGAACAAAAGATGAAACATTCTACAATACTCCTATTGGTGCAAGAAGGTTAGTGATAATTTCTATAGACCCAAGAAAGCAATACCTAGAGAGAGAATCAAATATATGAGATGGTAAAACCAGAAGCCTGAAATTGAGTAGGTACGACCGGCAAAACCTGTCGGGGGAGGGCTTAGGCACTGCCAACTTTCTTGCCTATCTTCGAAGGTGTGTACGGGCAGCTACCCTAGTCATCCAAACTTTAGTGGCATGCCTTCTTTGACGTGAAGAGGCAATAACCATATATATAAGCGTGAGTCATCTAAGGATTGTTTGATTTTCTTTAAAATTATTTAATGTTAAATGTTAAACGGTTCAATATTTAGTACGTTTATTTCGCACCTCTATTTAAATCATTCAACATTTAAACCATTCAACATTAATCATTTTAAATTAAACAACCAATCCCTAATACTTTAAGTTGAATGTTTTGTCTTTTTCTTTCTAAAAAGTAAATGGGGAAAAGAAAGGACACTTCTAAAATGTTTTCAAAGCAACACCCTTTTTTAGTCAAACAAAGGAGAAGATCAGTATATGGAAATAGCGTGAATTTGGATGAGGGTTGTGGGGTCAGGATAGCAGTGGGACCCCTTATATAAATATATAAACAGTACGAAAATATCCCAACAGAAACAGACTCCTCCACGCCAATTTCAATCTCTCAAGTAATATTCTTTTAAAATAATTTTCTCGTTTTTCTTATTTTTATTCCATTCAATTAAATAAATGTATTAATTTATATTAGTTAAAATAATCTTATGAATTTATATTTTAATAATTTATATAATAATCTCATATCTTTAACAATCTAATAATTTATGTAAAAAAATTATAATCGCTTTCTTCCTCTTTCTCTTCCTCTCTCGTTTTTCTTCTTTAAAATATATGTTAACTTTTTTAATCAATTCAACTTTTTCTTATTTAATTTTATTTAATTGGTGGCATGTTTTGATATTAGTTATCGCCCTTCTTTTATTTTTTTTCTTTATTTTTTTAAATTCTTTTATAATAATAATTATATTTTTGTCACATATATTTTATTTTTATGATATGCATATCTTTATCTTTACAAAACGGATTTTTTTATCTTTTGACTTTTTTCGTGAATTTTAAGTGCTTTTAAATTTAAAACGCGTGTCTTTTAGACACAGTATGGAGTGCGAGATTTTTTGTTCTTCCGGTTATTAGAATGGAGAGGAAAATAGAAAAATAAAAGGTTATTTATTTATTTATTTATTCTCGTTCTCTTTTAAATATTACTTGGACGATGATAAGAAGGGGAGTGCTCTAAACCTTACAAAGATGAAAAGGGAAACCGACAGGCCGACAAGGATCGACTGAAACGCCGTCGTAGGGATGGTAGTACGTCGCTTTCTTTATTGTGCAGTGGCAGCCACAGAAAAAGGGGTTTGTCCTTTGCTTACAGTGACGCCGTCAGATTATGCATTCTCTGTTATTTTAACATCATCATCCCTACGGCTCAGATTCGCTACCCTACCCCTTGGCCTGGCCTTGGAAACCCATTTTTCAATTTGTAACATATAATTCCAGCACTATCAACTTTACCAACAACAAAAACATTGCCATAATAATCATAATTTTATATTTACTTTTAGAAATATAAATATACATTTAATTTAGAAATATGAAAATAATAAAATTAATATGAAAAAATTAATTTAATTTAAAAATATAAAAAATAATAATTTAATTTTAATTTTAAATTTTGTATTAAATACGATTTATAATACATATAACCTATTTAATTGTAACAAATTTATATTTGTTTAACTAGGTGCTCTTATATTTTGTAATTGATCTAGAATCAAATTCCCCATTTGAACGATTTTATTTCTTTATGTTTCTGTCTTTAACAATATTACAAGATAAATATAGTTTGTTGCAATACTTCTAAATGAAGCATTTGGCCAAGTGGTTTAGGTGTTTTCCTTTCAACCACCTATCTTTTGATTTATTTTATCTCCAAATGGGAGATGACATTTGTCACCATTTAATTAGATAAAATAAATTTAATTAAATAAATTAGCATTTATAAAAAATCCAATCTAGAGTTGACATGTGTCATGACAAGTGTAACCTCCTGATTGGATGATTAATTCATTAAATAAAATTAAAATTTGGATCAAATTGATTGAATGTGTAAGTATTGAGGATCAAATATGTAATTATATCAATTTTGAGAATTGTCACGTATGCACTCCCGTTAAATGTTTTATATGGTTATATTGGAACTAATTAAATAGTTAAGTGATTATATTGACTCAATTTTAAAATGGTGGTCATGTTAACACTAACACCATAGTTGGATGGTCATTCATATAGTTTTAAGAAAAAGAATATTACCTCAATAATCATAATAATTTTAATTTAATTATGCCATAATAGTATTTTGTTTGTTTTTATGAATCTATTTGATTGTGATTTTGAGTAGCCATAAATTTCCTTTATAATAATATATGGACAGTCTAATAATAATGTGTAGTTTAAAATTTTTAGCCACTTATCAGATAATCTTTTATATATTACTATTTAATTTGATATTTGAGTACATCGCATTTATATAGTTTAAGGTGTTAATTCATAATTGATTAATTTATAAGAAAATATTAATCTTATAATTTAAAGCAAAGAGAATTTTGATACGTTACATAATATAGAAGATTATCTAACTTTTCAACTTTTACAATTTTTTTTTGCTCGGCAAGAACTTTATTAATAGTGAAAGCCAAAGTTAAGTGTTTCATTAAAAACTTCTTTAACCTTAATTGGAGGAAAAGAGTACAGCTCAACTAGGAAATATGGACCGAAAAAAAAGGAAATATGGAGTTCATTTAGAGCTTGAAGCTACTGGAAAAACCCCTATTTTAGAGGAGAAACAATGGGGTTTTTAGATGTCGTTCCTTTTTACAGCTAGTTTTATGCATATGAAAATGTGGGAACTTTAGCATTGAAGTAGAGTTCCAATGATTCAAATTGATAGTGAGTGAGGCTAAGTTCATTGCTGAACAGCAAAATGTTTATCAATTTGTTCTGGTGGGAAAGAATAAAAAGATGGAGTTGGAGTAATTGATTACATTGCTAAAAATTATCTTGTGTATATTTATTTATGCATTCTCATTTCATTAATAAAGCTTGAAGAACATAGAAACATACACGGAAAGGCCAACAAATATGCTTGCTCTACACATTTTCACAACCAATGATATTGTCACGGTATGCAGGATTGGGCTCGGGACATTGGCACACGAGTCCCTCAAAGAACTTCAATTTAGAGTATCAGACTTGTCAAGATCATCAGACTTGGCCCATCACTTGGAGAATGCTAGAGAACACATTCACGCTACACATGTAAATATGGGAAGTGACATCATATCATAAGATGATCACAAAAGCTTGGTAGATATGGTAAGATGCAACAAATCAAAGAATATTGTGGAAGATTCTTACCATATCAAGTGTGAACACCCATCCAAGGAAAAAAGCAGAGTAATTGTGTAATACCCCAAATCACGGGTTAGTAGTTCGGGTTAACCTGAGACCTGAAGTTAAGTTTAAAAGACCCTATAAGATACTTGGACCAAGTTTAGTGTTGGTGGGCTGTAGTCAGGGCCCAAGAGAGTTTGGAAGGGTGATGAGTATTTGATGAAAATAAAAGTGAGGGACTAAAAATGAGTTTGTCCATAGTTCAAATTAAGAGCTGAAAACCCTTTTATTTTAAGAGTTTCCCACGTGCAAGTCATCCCTCATTTCTCACCAAACACTCTTATTATTCTTCTTATCCATTCTCTACTTTCTTCATCCTCTCCTAAGTGAAATTCTAAGGATTTAAGTCTAGTTTCTTTTCCAAGGTAAGAATATTTCTTTCCATCTTTCAAGCTTGAGTTTAACTACACTTCTCTAGTTTTAGCCATAGTTTTCAAAAATGGGTTTTTATGGGAGTTTATGAAATGGAGGATTCTAGTTTGAGATTAGGAAATGATGAGTTTAAGAGATTTTTTAGACTATTTTTTAGACTCTTGGAATCTCCTAAATAAGCTAGTAACATCATTTCTTTATGCATGAGTGAAAAAGTTGGAGAATGATCCAAGGCAAGAAAAAAGAGAAGCTGCCCTTGGGTGATTTTAGGGAGTTTTCTTCAACCAAGCATTCAAGGTAACACATTTATAACATTTTTCATACAAATTGTAAGTATTAAAATGCATTTCAAGCTAGAAATTTTTAGTTGGGAAGCTTGTATGGTCATTCATGGATTTTAATGTTGGATGTTATTGAACTTGGTTAAGGCCCCTTTTGATCTATTTGATAGTGTATAAAACTATGTTTGGATTTTGGATGTGTTGGAGTGGTTTTGAAGAAGATTTTAATAAGTTAAAAACGTGCAGAAACCGAAATTTCAGCATAGGTTTCAAAACACCTATGATTGGTTTCAAAATTGTAGTCCAGAATGTAAATTTTTTGGAGGTTTCGAAACCATCTGGCAGACTATAAAGATACATGTAAGTTTTTGAGACCTCTGAAACAAGTTTCAAAACCCTTTTCTTGTTTTGGGCCAAATAGGTCTCGAATAGTACACAGATGGTTGTGGACTTATAATATGTTTTTAATTGGGATAATTTCTAATAAAATGATAAGTTAAAATGAAATATTCTTAATTTCAATTAGAAACGAGAAAAATTAGGGCGACATAAAACTAGCCTTGATTGATGTATGGGAAACAAGACGGACACCCGAACCACTCTAGAATAAAAATACATTTGTATACTAAGATATGGCCAACCCTAAGATGTTGCATTAGGCACATCTTTTTCAACTGGGTGTAGATGCCCCAAGGCTCGACGGAGCAAGTTAACGGGTGATGCAATCTGATATAAAATTTCATATTTTCAGCCTAGATAGGATAGAGGGGTTCATGAGCTCCAAGATGTAGCCCCTCAGCCGTACCATGATGTCTACCTTTGTACATATGTTTAGTTAGTATACTCACATGTTAACGATTATGAATTAAGTATGTTTTAAGTATGAACATTAGAGGATGCATATAGTACAGTTCGATTATTAGTGTGGCAATGAGCTTGTGAGCTCAGTATTCGAAATTTATTTACGTGCGCAGGTTAGGAGCAAGAGTCTTTGGCGGAGCCTATACTTAAATCGACTAGCACCAGCCGCTAACTTTTGAGTATATCTCATATTTTGTACTAGTGACATGTAATGTAAATGAAATTGTGTATGTCAGGTCAAAATCTAAATTTGAATATTTTATAAATCTTAATTTCAAATATTTTGAGGGCTCTCGAATATGTAAACATGTTACATGAATTTATAAAAAAAAATTGTATGTCAATTTATGGATTTATACAAATGATCTTGTTGATTTTAAGGAAAAACTTTGGTAAACCTCTTTCATGGTTCGTGTGCCATCATATTTTGTTAGTCTTCAGATCTTACTAGATTATGATGTTACATTAAGTGGTATTAGAGTGTCAGGTTAAGTTGTTTCTAGGACATGTGGGTTAAACTCATTATTAGGGTTTATGTTCATACATACCTCTATAACTTTGAGATATATTTTTAAGTCTGGAATATTCATAGTAACCTTCATTTTCTTACTTATTTTTGAGTATAATTATGGAGGTGACTCATATCATAGTCATGAAGGTAGAGTAGAGAGTCACGCCTCCTTAGTAGGTGACTTAGAGGATGAATTCGTCCCGGATACTAAGATGGAAGTTTCGGTTGACTCAGGGGTCGATGAAGCAACCTTCTTTAAAGATTTAACAGCTACCTTGAGACTTATAGTGCAACTATCCCTAGGACTTCGACTGTGCCACCTCCCCTTCTAGTATCGCCTAAAAAATTACAGGTAGAGCATCTACGTCGATATAATACAACTGAATTCTTCGTCTCGGGAGATAATGATCAGGTTGCCGCGAATAAATGGCTTATGGAGACCCTCTGCACACTCAGACAGTTACACTTGACTCTTGAGGGAAAATTAGAGTGTGCCATCTCCTTGCTTAATGGTGATGCCATTGATTGGTGGGAGATTGTCGAACAAGCTATGGAACCTGAGGTATCGACACCAGAACTTTTTTTATCAGGGTTTAAAGGAAAATACATCAAAGAAGCTCATATAGATAACTTGAGATATCAATTTCTCAATCTGAAGCAAGACGATCACTCGGTCATGGAATATGAAGTAGAGTTTCTTCGGTTGAGTTGCTATGCATCGAAAATGATTTTGATAGAGTATTACCGCTATAGGAGTTTTACGGAAGGCCTCAACTTCAACATCCTCACTCATTTCACTGTCGATCCACCTAAGGTCTTTTCCGAATTGGTACGTCAAGCTAAGGCTGTTGAGAGAGTGGCGGGGATGAGAGCTAGAGCATCTAACATTATTCCGGAGCAGACTGAAATGAAAACAAAGTCTTCGAAACCTTTTCAGATTCTAACAAAAAGGGCCAATGACTTTCAAGGTTCTTGGAGATCCCCAACCGGTTAGTCTAGGGGATGGGGTCAGAGTTCAAATCGTGGGGATGAACTAGGGTTTTGTAGGATACCATGTCGACCACGTTAGTGGCTAGTTTTGGGGGATCAGCGAGAGCACTGTATCTCGACTATCATGTAGAAATCCATGGTTAGTTTTTCCCAGTTGATCTTTTACAATGACTAACATAAAACCATTCTAGTTTTTTAAGGCAAAACTACAATCTCTAATTTTTACATGGTTTGATTTGTGTAAACAATCGATATTGCTCACAAAGAAAGACATAAAAATATATACAATAAAGCTCAATACACTATGTACAAGAGAAAAATGAAAGGATAAATATTAAAGACTATTTTCTTTTTTATCTTTTAGCTTAGATAATGTAGTCATCTTCTTAGAGTGTCATCTTCTTAAAGTGTTCTTGATATGCTTATATTGTGAGGAAAGAGTTTGTAGCCGTTTATAGTCATTGAGATGAATAATAGTCGTTTGGAGACCTTTTCCCGAACATAAAAATGCATTATAGAGTTAAAGTTTTGAGTTTTTTAACATGAGTTTCGAAACTCCACTTTAAAATATTATCGTTAAAGAAAATTGGATTATTAACGATGTTCTAAGGGGTAAAGTTTCGACACTTTATAAAAAGTTCGAAACTCACTATTCATGAACATTACTCATGTATGAATAGTATCATGAATGCCAAAAATTGACTTAATATTGTTTTTTTATATATTTTAATAGCTTCAGACACATTTTAAACACTTTAAACCTATTTTAATTAACTCAAAAATATTTCATATAAATAACATAGTTTAAAAAATATATTTTTATATTATTTTAAAATTTAAATTATTTAATTAAGACTAAAATTAATTTTAAAAATATTTATTATATTAAATATAAGTTCAACACAAGAATACCCCAATTCCGAACTTTATTATCTCGTCAAACTACAGTCCAAACCATTTTAAAATAAAAATTCTTATTTCATTTTTTTAATATTTCACATTTTTATTATTTAAATTCGAACTTAATTTTTTAATTTATTTAATAATGTAAAATTCCTTAAAAATAATAATTCTATTTTTAATTAATATTTTTTTTCATTATTAGTTGATCTTATCTCAGAAAACTCCATAAGATCAATAACCTACTATTACATATAAATACATTATTTTGAAATGTTTTTTCATTTCTTTTAATTTGGCTTCAAGTGAAGTATACAACATCTCTCTTGTCGTTGTCAAATTATTAATATTAGATTGGGACCATTAATTATAGGAAAATGCACAATGTAACATCATCTACCTAATAATCTATTATGTCATACAGAACAATTATCTAAGTGGGTACCACACTTTATAAAATTAAGATAATCTTCAAAATTTGTTACTAAAACAGAAAAACCATAGCATATAATCAATACTCTATTAAAACTAATCAATGCAATGGTTAAAATTTGAGGACTTGAAGTGTGATTTCCAACCCTATTAACTAGTGACTTAATCCATGTTTATGAGGTTGTTTGGGTCACTCCAAGTATGTTTTGTTAGTGAAGGATAGGTAAATTAATGGTTTTTGAAGATATTTTATGATTGGGTTGATCTATAATCTATTCTTAACTAAAGGTCCTTTTGGAGATTTAAGGTCACTTTACATTACAAAAATATGGTTGACCAAATAAACATAATGATGAGTGGTTAAAAGTAGATTAACGAGTTTATTAATGACAATAAAAATGACTAATCAATTATTTTTTATAAAATTTGATGTGGGCAAAAAATATTTTATATAAAATTATAGTATTTATTTTGGAAAAAATATTCAATACTATATAAACGTTATTAAATATGAGTTTGGATTAGAGATATTTATGGATCAGATCAAATTTATGTTATATTAACATACTTTATGATTATTCAAGTTTGATATGAAATATGAACCTCAAATTTTGATGAAATCTGATATATTTATAAATGATTAGCACAACCTCTTTTTTGGTCTATTCATATTATTATTATCATTTTAAAATATTTATTTTTTCATTTTAATTTAGTCTTTTATATTTTTATATAATTTATTTCTTAAAATTAACCAATTTTATTCTATTGTACTTGAATAACTTATTATTTTTATTACAATACTACATATTGTAAATTTCATTTTTATGAGGTATAAAGTATAACATAATACAATATATTTAAACATAACAGATAAGTGGGGTTCAAACCTTGAATGTTTATTTTTTATTGCAAGGTTTTATCTTGACTAATCCAGATCAATCTGTGTCGTATATGATTTTGGTGGATGAATCTTTCAACAGAGATTTTTCACGTACATAAAAACTCGATCGAAGGCATTTACTGTTGTGGTGTTTCTCTGAAGGAATTCGACAATCTCAATCCGAAGAGTTTAAAAAAAATGGAGTCTGAAGGGCAGCTTCCAAACTAGCTTTGCTATTCCATCAGCGACTATATTGTATTTCCGGGGTCCATAAATAAATTCCAATAACCAGTTTCGATTGATTAAATCTACGTACGGTACCATTGATAATAAAGTATCTGCAGAATCCTTACCCCATCCAATAACGTAACATAATTTAATTTCAGTTTTTTAGACCCACTATTTTCCTCACAACCCTCTCGAGTTCTGGGCAAACATTCGGACTTGAGAATAGGGTTGTAAAATCGGGTAATCGTTCAGGTTTCAGTCGGATCCTGGCAGGTCGGATAAAATCGGATATAGGTAAAGTCAGGTAAATTTGACACCAGATCCAGATCGAGTTCAGGTCAGGTCAAATCAATTCGGGTTATTTTCAGGCTGATTTGACACTAGATCCAGATCGGGTTCAGGTCAGGTCATTTTCAGTTCGGATCGTTGCCAGTTCAGGTCCGAAGCAGTTAAAAAGCAGGTTAATTCAGATTCGGATGGACTTCAGGCGGATCTCGTTCAGATCGGGTCACATCATTGGCAGATAAAATTCAGGTCGGATCTCTATCAGATACGGATTGAGTTCAAATCGGGTTATTTTTTATTTTTTGATTAATTATTTTCTTCTTTTGCGAACGTTGAATTGCAACTTGTAATTGTATATGATTTAGAGTAAATTACTAAGAATATAAATAATCATGGTTCAATCTTATGAAAAATACAAATTTAAGAATTAAATTGAACAAATATGAAATTACAAATAAAAATTTAAATAAATTAAACAACACACATTGATGAGGGATCAACTTGAAATGATTTTAAGTTGTGAGGTTGAAATTAATACAAAAAAATAATAAATTATACCCATTTAAAAAGTTATGGGCCAAATAAAAAAATAGAATTAAGTAATAAGTATAGATCAATTTCATATGCAAATAAAATTTGGAGGAATAAATTAAACAAATATGAAATTACAAATAAAAATTTATATAAATTAAACAACACACATTGATTAGGATCAAATCGAAATAATTTTAAATTGTGATGTTGAAATTAATTCAAAAAGTACTAAATTATACCTATTTAAAAAGTTATGGGTCAATTTAAAAATAAAAATAAGTAATAAGTATGGGTCAATTTCAGATGCAAATAAAATTTGGAGGACTAAATTGAACAAATATGAAATTACAAATAAAAATTTAAATATACACACACAAAATCAAATCAAAATAATTTTAAACTTTGAGGTTGAAATTAATACAAAAAAGTACTAAATTATACCCATTTAAAAAGTTACGGGCCAATTTAAAAATATAAATAAGTAATAAGTATGGGTCAATTTCAGGTGCAAATAAAATTTGGAGGACTAAATTGAAAAAATACAAATTACAAATAAAAATAAAAATATATTAAATAACAAAAAAGGGATCAAATCGAAATAATTTTAAATTTTGAGGTTGAAATTAATACAAAAATATACTAAATTATACTCATTTAAAAAATTATGGACCAATTAATAAATAAAAATAAGTAATAAATTGAGAAAAAAATAAAACAACCAATATATATATATATATAAACTATATAGTTTATATATATATATATATTATATAAAGTATA
This sequence comes from Hibiscus syriacus, assembly GCF_006381635.1. NCBI lineage: Eukaryota > Viridiplantae > Streptophyta > Magnoliopsida > Malvales > Malvaceae > Hibiscus > Hibiscus syriacus. Next base: position 546,704 of record NW_024063519.1, on the reverse strand, counting down.
AACTATATATACCATGCATAAACTGTAATACTATATAGTTTATATATGAACTATTGAACTATATAGAAACTACATAGTTTATATATAAATTATATATGAATTATATGTAAACTATACAATTTATATTTATATATTATGTATAATTATAAATAATATATATTGTATAAATTATATAGTTTATTAATATAAACTATATAGTTTATATATATATATATTATATGGTTTAGGGTTTAGGATTTAAGGTTTATATTTATTTATATAAACACATACTATAATTTATATATTTATATACTATATTTATACTATTTATATAAACTATAGTTTATTTATATATATATATGAACTATAGTTTACATATAAACTATATAGTTTATATACTAACTATAGTTTACATATAAACTATAGTTAATATTTACATATGAACTATATATATAAACTATATAGTTTACATATGACATATATATATATATAGTTGATATTTATATACTATATAGTTTACATATGACCTATATATATACTATAGTTTATATTCATATACTATATATTATATAGATAAACTATATATACTATATAGTATAATTTACATATGAACTATATATAAAATCCTAAATCCTAAACCCTAAACTATACATTATATAATTTATTAGTATATATAAACTATATAACATATATAGACTATATCGTATATATAAACTATACATTATATATAGTTCATTAGTATATATAAACTATATATTATATAGTTTATTAGTATATATAAACTATATATTATATAGTTCATTAGTATATATAACCTATTTTGTATATGGTATATACAAACTATATATTATATAGTTCATTAGTATATATAAACTATATATTAATTTATTAATATAAACATATATATTAATTGAAAGAATTGGATATTATGTAAGGATCAAATTGAATAAATTTTAAATATGAAGTTAAATTAATAAAAAGTAACATTAGATTTGGATTAAATTAAAAAAAGTTGAAATATGAAGCTTAAATTAATATATTACATCATTAAATTTGGACTAAATTGAATAAATATAAAACTAAGAGACAACACTACAATATCAAATGAAGTTAAAAAAATACGTGGGTTTTCTCCCTCCCAACTGTGGCGCCAAAATCAACACCATTCCCCGCCAAATAATGTTCCTTTTCTTCAACCAGCCGACGCTCTTTCTTTCACTTGAGTATCAGAAAAAATCCCCCTCCCTTTTATCCAACGCGGTTTTCTCATCGTTTATTTTCGGTCTCTCTTCTTCCCCGCTCAGCATCCAAAATCTCTCCATTTTCTCTTGTTTTCCCTCTTTCATTATTGTTTCCGTTTTCTGAACCCTTTATGTTCTCCTTATCTCTTTGTTAAAATTGGGTTTAGTTTTCCCCTTAATTCATCAATCCGTGAAGTTTTAAGACGATACTCGTTTGGTTGTGGCTCCAAGTCATTTTTTACTAAGATTTTTTGGGGCTTTGTTTTTCTTCAATGTTTAATTTCTTTCGAGGTTAGTTTCAGTCCCACATTGTTGAAGAGACATTTCCTATTTCTCTATATTTAATAAGTGTGCTGGTTGACAAGCCATCCTTGTGAGAACTCCTCTTCTTCTCTAAATATTTGAGAATATTTGTATTATTTTTTCTGCTGCAATTTGTTCCTTGGAGTTGGCTTTATTAGGTTTGTTGATTCAGTTGGCATCTTGGGCTGTTGTCGCTAATTTCAGTTGGAGATTCCAAAGGTACTTGATCCGAATGTTCAATGCTTGGATGATGCCTTTTAAATGTTCTGGAGAGGTCTGTACCTGTGGAAGGCCAACCTGTAGATCCTGAGCTCAGGAAATCATGGGGGGTGGAAGGTGAAAAAATGGACAGTTCATATTTTAAATAGGCTATACACTCGGTATGTTTTAAAAACTGAAACATGGCATCCTATTTTATTGCAATAATATTGATCTGTTCCAACCTCTGAGCCTGTTATTCTCAAGCTTGTTATAAGTTTTAACTGAACTGTTTTTCTTAATAATTTGTAACTAACTGGATGATTTTCTCATATAAGAGACATTAATTAGTGTAACATGCCTGAGTCCATAGGCTGATTTCGTTAATTTCTTGAACTCGTTCTTTATTGGATCGGTAATCTTTTCAGATGATTGATTATGATTTGTTGAAAAGGGTTCCACTTGAAGGGCGGAAATTTCAAAGCTAGTAATTTTAGTCACATTCAATGAAATATTGATACTTTGCAATTGTTAGTTTATTTGTGTTTGGTCGTGTATGTTGACAGTTGAGTGACTTTAAGGATGTCTAAGAGTGAAGATTCCGGTAGCCCTGGATGGAGTGTATCCTTTTTCATGCCGACAAAGGAGGATGTGCTAGAGCAGTTGCTGCAGTAGCGCAGCTGCAACTGTTGTTCATTCTACTCAACCATCTGTTGTATATTCATTGAAAGATGAAAATACCGGTGGAAGATTCAGAAGCTACAACCATCTGCTTGTCTAATTATCACTCATATATATTTATTGCAAGGCCTAATATGAGGCCTGATAAACCTCTTTTATTTTACTTGTATATGTTCGTTATGTTTTAACTAGAAACCAAGAATCTCAAAAACGTTTTAATGACATTGTAATTTTACATGTGCAGATCATAGATCTTTTAAGGAACCCTCAAGGTTGTTCGAGAGCATGTTATTGTTGGACTTCCTCCTAGTTGTGATGTTCGGGCTCTTCAAAGGCAATATGTCACCAGACAGTTTGAAGGTTATGGGAAGTTACGAAGTGCTCTAAGTTGTCAGAATAATTCTCGTGCGAACCTTGCCTCGAACCCCAGGTGGGTTCTTCATAAACAAGTATTTTCTTAAAGGCCTCTCATGTTGAGGAGGGGGATTGCAATGGATCATGTCTTTGGATATTGATTTTGTTCTCTATCTCCAGGTCTTATTTGTTTATCCACCAGAAAAGTAGCTACCGATTAAATACAAATGTTTTCTTTCATTTTGCTTCCCTGGAGGTGTAGAAGTTGGCTAATTGTTCTTCCATTTATTGTTAGCAGTGCATAGTAGTGTGAAATGTTCATGCTAAAAAGTGTTTTAACTCATGCTGTCTTGTGAATGCTCAGTTGAGCAAGTTTGTCAATTTAATTTCTTTCTTTTCCCTGTAAAATATATATTGCATTATAGATCCAAATTTAATTTGTTTTTTCTAAAGTCTGTCTGTGCTATATAAGGTTCATGCCGTTGAGAGAACTCCTTCAATGAGTGAGCTGAATGAAATTCTTTTTTCACAGGTATTATTGTTAAAATGTGACGTTAATGTATATTGCGTTCTCTTGTCCTAATTTGGAGTCCATAGATTTCTACATCGAGTAGGGCTGTCAATAGGATCACATGGTATATTTTCTATTCTTTCCCCCCTTATCAAATTGTTTTTTTATGTTAATGTCGTTAATATTTCAAATTGTTTATTAATTATTTTAATTTTTCTTTGTAATTTTTAGGGTGTTTAAAGGTCTCTGAAATTATTCAAATTGGAGATTGTCTTATTTGTTCCATTCAAAGGTAACTTAATATTTTATATTTATTATGTTTATTTAATAAAATTTTCAAATAGTTCATTAATAATTATTTTTTTGTAGGGTGCCTTACAAGATGCAATACTTGGTGCTTGATTCTGCTTGATTTTGTTTTATGTTGTTTGCTTCTGTTTGATATTGCTTGCTTCTACTTGATATTTGTAAGGGTTTGGTAAAGTCGGAAATGTTTGGCACTGTTGGCCATCGAATTCCTTTTGGCTTTACCATTGATTGTATGCTTTCTTAATGCAGGTTGCTTGTTGAATCGATGCAACAATGCTTGTTGAATTAGTACATTGATGCTTGTCGGTTGCTGCTTTCTATTACTCACTAATGCCTTGTAAATTATTGTTGTTAGTCTGACTTAAATCTATTTTTGAACCTTATAAATTCTTATCTAAATAGTTATTCATGTGGAATTATATTGGTGGCATTTTGGCTTTAAATATAGAAAGTTGCTTATAATTAAACATGTTGGCAGCATTTAAGTATAAAAGCTCGATGATGATATTTTTGATAGTATAGTTAGGTTTTTTAGCCTTATAAACATTAGCTATAAGATCTAAGAGCATTTATTTCAATATAAATTTATATTGTTTAGTTGATTTTATTATAATTTTAGTGTTTTCAAGTGTAATAAAATTATCTTCATTTATAATTTTTTTAGTATTTATAATATTATTTAAGTTTTTAATCTTTAATAAGTCTATCATTTCAATTAATATATTTTGATTTTAAAATTTCAAGTTAAGTTTACTTAAATTATTAATCAATTTTCACATTAAAAGTAAATTTGATTTATGAATATTTTAACTCAATTAATATAATTTAATAAAATTAAGTTCAATAAGATAATTTTAAAATTTAATTTAGTGATTATAAATAAAATTGATAATATAAGAAATATAAATAATATTATGAATTGGAATTAACATAAAATCCAAATTTATAATATACAAATTTTAATTAATATAAAAATTAAATTTCAAAAAGTAATCGTATTAATTTCATTATCATAAGTTTATTATAAATTTAAAATAAAATAATTATATTAATTGTAACTTTACTTGTAAGTCATGATAATATCATATCACTTTAACAATATGTCAGATCATTTATAGGTTAAGTCAATTACAGGTCAGGTTTATAATAGGTCAGTTGAAAACAGGTCGGGTAATACCAGTTATTTATCAGGTTAATCTCAGGTTTGGGTTCATATCAGTCGGATGCAGTTCGGGTTCGGGTATCATATTTTCGGTTTAATTCGGGTTCAGGTCGTTCTCAGGTCGGATGCAGGTCGGGTTCAGATCCACAATTTCCAGGTTCAACTCGGGTTCAGGTCAAACACCAGTTCCAACTTGAGTCGATTTCGGATCGCAACAGCGCAGGTCAAAAACAGTTTTAACTTGAGTCGATTTCAGTCAGTTTTACAGGTCTGGTCAACTTTTTACACCCTTACTTGAGAAGCCCTCCAACCCCACAAATTTACTTACTTCAAAACTTGAAGCAATTATTGTTATTTATTTTATTTAAATATCATATGGATGTATAAAAAGACGAAAATATCTTTATAATAATAATAATATTTAAATTAAAAAAACTTAATTATTTCTTAACCAAATTGAAACTTGGTTAATTTATAAACTTAATAAAAAATACTTTTATACATAGATAAAAACATGAAACATGACGATGAAATTATTAAAACATTTACCACTACTGTAGCAAACTCATGTGGAATAGTTACGTGCATGCACTTTAATGTTGATAGAAAATGTGAAAAGATGTAATTCACAAACTTACATAAGCATTAATATTGGGTTATTTAATCCTCACTTTAATAATGTGTAGTCGCAGTTTGAAGATTGAGGAGGCTTACTATTTTTTTTTTGTTAATTTATGCTGAATTGGTACATTTGGAAGATGGAGATAGGCACCAAAAGCAGAGTTGGTGAATTAATTAACTAATTAAGCATCCTTAATCACTTTAACCCCCTTACAAGAAAATACATGAGATGTGACTTGACAAAAGCAGAGTTGGTGAATATACGTTTATAAATCACACGTGTATAGATAAACAATTTATTTTAATCAGTATACAATTAAGTGATTTTTTCATACGTTTATAATTGATTTTTTTAATAATTTAACCGTTAAATTTCATAATATATTATATTATATTCAGATAGGCCCAGCGCTTTAATTTTTTAGTAAATTTAAAACATTTAATTATTTTTTATATAAGAACTCTTTAATTATTAAACTTATGTTAACAAAAATATTACTTTAGATCAATAGAGTAGATATATCGTATTAATTTAAAGATTTATATAAGAGAAAATAACTTCAGTGACCGAAAATGCCTTATAATATACGATTTTAACTAACTTTTTTTGGATTTGCGAAAATAACCAACAATTTCGCAACACGAACTCCAATTTCGCAACACAGTTTCCAAATTCGCAACTCAGTTTCTGAAAGCGCAACGCGAATTTCTTTTTCGCAACGCGATTTTCCAAATTCGTAACGCGATTTTCCAAATTCGCAACACGAATTTTGTTTTCGCAACTCGATTTTCGAATTCGCAACACAAATTTTAATTTCGCAACAGCTTTTATTTTCGCAACACAGATGTTTTGGGTATATAAACTACGCAGCAACAACAACTCATAACCTAAATCCCTAAATCGCAACTCATTCCATCTCCATCTCTCACTCTCTCCGGCGACATCCGTTCATATATCCAACGTTATCATTCTCCATCTCTAATTTTTTTTACATAATTTTATTTCTATATAATTTTTCAATGATTTCTCTCCCAAATTATCAACTATCAACTTAATAAAGATATGTTTTTCTCTAAGTTAGTGATGATATCTAGTTTATAGCTCGTTTGTTTAGTAAATTAATTTACAATTTGTAGAATGAAATCATCTAATGTTGATCATGTTTGGATAGATTTGTGTTTTAGAGGGTCATGGGAGAATGTTAATGGTGTTTTACAATATATGCCTTTATCCATGAATCTTCAAATAAAATTGTCATTAAAAAAGTTAACTTATGAAACTCTACTGTTACGTGTTTCAAAGAAATTGAATTTAGAGCCTCTAAGTGGATTTAGGCTATCTTATCAGAGAAAAGGTAAAGTTTATTTGTTAACCGACAATGAAGATGTTGAACGATTCATTGCTTACATTAGTGTTTCGCAAGATGATGTTACATTGTATGTTGTTGAACCTAGAAGTAGTGAAGTTGGGTCAGTAACGAGTAGTAATCAACTAAGTTCTTCAGCCCCAGTTTATGGTGCTCACAATTTACAACGTTGTTATCAATCTCAAAATTTAATGGTACAATTTCATCACCAAGAAAATTTTGTTTCACCACATTTCCAATACCAAACACAATCTCAAAACCCACAAGCTTTCCCTAATCCAAATCCCAATAAACTTTCAGTACCAAATTCCGGTTTTCGTATTGACCAGTTAGATGAGAATGAGCCAACAAAAAAATCTGAGTACTAATCAGTATTCGAAATTTGATCTTGCTCAATACCCGGACTTTGATCTTGGTCAATACTCAGATTTTGATGATGTTTCAGAAGAAGAAACAGACCCTGCGTGTAATGATTTTGATATTGGTCAATACCCGAATTTTGATGATGAAACAACCGCTGCCGAGGAAGATGTTGTTGATGATAATGAGGAGGAAGTTATGGCTGTGAATTAACATGTTGAACATCCATTATGTAATTCATACAACCCTGAAGAAGAAAAAGAAGAAAAAGTCCCCGAAGAAAAGAAAAAGAAGAAAATGCCACGGGAGTATAACTGTAATATGCCAGAATTACTTTAGATACGGGAAGAAGAGTTGGTAAAGATAGCAGTTGATTGTTACACAAGAGTTGGTAAAGATAGCAGTTGATTGTTACACAAAAGTTATTCGTATCAAGAAAGATGATTGTTTTGATACAAATGAAGACTTGAAGATAGCTTTGTATACGAAATATGTGGAAGATGGCTATCAACTAAAAGTTAACAAATCAAGCAAAGATCGTTTCGAAACAAAGTGTATGATTGACAAATACTGTAAGTGGCGTATGATTGCAAAGAGGATAAAAGATTGCGAAATATTTCAAGTTAGGACTTTTATTGATAAACGTACATGTTCAAGAACCCAAGTTTTTCCTCGCCATAGACAGGCAAACAAAAAGGTGTTGGGTGGTTTTCTGGCTGAGTTAATGTTTTTGAATGGCAGGGTATGTCGGGGATATGAAATTATGACTGACATTAATGTTTGGTTCAAGATTAGTATCTCATATTCTCAAGCTTGGAGAGCCAAATGTTATGCCTTAGAATTGTTGAGGGAGTCGCCAGAAGCATCGTTTGCCCAATTACCGGCTTATTGTCACAATTTAAAGCTGAAAAATCCTGGGTCGGTAACTCATATCAAAACATATAGAGATAGACGTTTTGAGTTGTTGTTTATCGCCATTGGTGTTGCGGTTAGTAAATCAATATAATTTTGTTGACTCATTTTTGTTAGTTACGTGCATTTGACATTTAAATGATTATATTTCTTGTGTATATTATTTTGTAGATTCGTTCGTTTATTACTTGCATGCGCCCAGTTATTATAGTTGACGGAGCATATTTGAAAGGTCGATACCTTAGAGTAAACTTATTAGCAGTAGCCATGGATGCTAACAATGTGATACTGCCAATAGCTTACGGGGTTGGCAAATCTGAAACCTCTTATTCATGGACATGGTTTATGAGGCATCTTAAGGATTACATAGGTCCTATTAGCAATCTGACAATCATATCCGATAGGGCAAACTCAATTGACAACGATGTTAGAAGGTGTTTCCCAGATGCTTTTCATGGACTTTGTGGTGATTATTTGTACAGAAATCTAAAATCAAGGTCTCTTGGTATAAAAAATCACAAATGGACATACTGGAAGGCTGTAAAAGTTTATCGGGAAGTGGATTTTAATAAGCATATAAATTGTTTAAGACGTGTTTTGCCTCAATGTGCTCAAATACTAGAAGATGTCGGGTTTGAAAGATGGTCAATAGTACATCAACTTGGAGCAAGATATGGTTTCATGACGTCTAATAGTGCAGAATCAATCAATGCTCTAAGTCGTCATTCCTGAAAATTACCCATTACTATGCTAATGGAGTTTTTTCGAGCCTCTATTCAACAGTGGTACTACAAGAAAAGAAGCCATGCATGTATTATTTCTTTAAATTCGTAACTTATCATATTTAATAGATTTTACTAAGTATTATTTATTTAAATTTACAGAACATTGGAACGTCGTGTTACACCATGGACTGAAAAAAAGATAACGAAACGTGTTGTGATGTCAACGTCATGGAAAGTTGAACCATGTTCAAACACTTTGTTTGAAGTATTGAATAATAACATAAATGGGCTTGTCGATCTAAATGCAAAGACGTGTAGTTGTATGAAATGACAAACATTTGGTTATCCGTGTGGCCATGTTATAAAAGTTGCTCTTCATCTAAACCAAGATGATTCAAGCGCATACGCTATGGATTGCTACACTACAGAAGTATATCGACAGACTTATGCCGAGATTGTCTACCATATTCCACATCCTTCTGAGTGGGACATACCAGATTACTTACAAACAGTTTTGCCACCAGTCATGGACAGAAGGCTATCAGGCCGACCAAAATATCACGATCATATACCGTCTAAGGGTGAAGAGAAGAAGATATATACATGTAGTCGGTGTAAGGAAAATGGTCATACAAGGTTGACCTGTGGATCACTAGTACCATCACAATCATCTTTTCCTCTACCAAAATATGGATCCTCATCAAAATCCAAAGCTCATATGGTGCTAAGCAAAAGGAAATCAAAATCGTAATCAAAATCAAAATCTCAATCATAACCGGCTTCACCTTTTGGGACTATTTAGGTGATTTTTAAATGCAAAAATTGTATTATATGTGAATGCATTAGTAACTTGAGTTTGAACATTGCTATAATATGTTCAGTTGTTATAACTTATCAGATTGTTGTCTGTTATCTTTTGATGGTGTTTGCCTTGAATTGAAAGTCAAATTTGCAACGCGAAAGTCAAATTCGCGTTGCGAAAGTCAAATTTGCAACACGAAAATCGAATTCGACACGCGAAAATAAAAATCGCAACGTGAATTTGTCTTTTGCAATAATCGTAACGTGAATTTAACTTTTGCGTTGCGAATTCGATTTTCTTAAAGGCATTGTACATTCAACAGGTCGTTTTTGCCTTCAATATAATGAAGATTGAAATTAAACAACAAATCAATTAAACAAAAAAAACAATTCTTATTTACACTTGACAACACATTGATACATTAATTTGCCCCAGACAGTACATCCAAATGCTCCTAACAATAGGGGTCTTACGTCCAAATACATCAATTTCACGCAGCTCACTTGAAGGATTAACCTGCAGAAACGTTATGGCCATGAGATTTTCTACACATCTAAAACCAACATATATGAGCTGAAATTATTGAATTCTAGGTACTTAACCAAACATTTTTCAAACTATTTTTGATCAATATTTCATATAAAACAAAGAGTATATATGTTAGCAACATTTGCTCAAACTTACCAATAACAAATGGTTTTTTATGCACATTTCAGCACCGATGCAGGTAGGCAACGTCTCGCATATATCTCTCTAGCCATAAAATGTCGAAACCACAACCCTACTGCACCTCTATCTCTATCTGTTAGAGGTAGAAACTGTTTACCTCCTCTCGTCACACGTTCCAAGCACATGCATACAAGAGGACCACAATCCCCTCTGGCTCTCGAAATTTTTTGTGGCGCTGTCTCGTCTTATCATTGTAACTTTTAACTTATTTGGCTTCCTGTTTCCTGAATTAGTCCAATAATCAATCGCATCCAAGTATTTAGCCAAATGATTCATCCATCCCCTACAAATAATATCTTTCAAATCAACAATGGTATGTAATTCAACATGCTATCATATACTATCGTCTTCAGGGATAGGAGAAGCTCGACGAGAATCCAATGACGACGTTTCATAACAGGGATAAACACCTGCAATATAATAAATAATAATTCAATTGCGCACATCAAAAAAAATTATGAGCACCATTAAATATGGAAAAATAAACTAACCTTATCGACCTCCCACCACGCAGGATAAATGATAGCTTTGCCATTACCCAACGCATATGAATCGTCTCTCTGATCCTGCAAGTGAGCTACGTGAAAAGACGAATACATAATAGTACATCGCGTCTTTTTGATTTTCTTCAATTTCCTTATAACCAGAAGACATGACACCCATGCATCAATATGTTGTTTTATAAAAAAATACATATATTAGTGAATTTAATAAATTTTTAAAAAAAATCAAAATCAATATAAGAAGAATATAATACATACCCCCATTCGAAATAGCCATTCTCTTCAACCCCTAATAAAACACCCCACCAAGACCGCTTAAGGAACATATGTATATTGTCGATCTTGTATATGTCAGTGTAGCACCCCTGGCTCCGCTCATGTAGATAAAAATCAACTGCGGTCTTAGCCCAAAGGGTATTATCCATAATTGTGTCCGGTAGTGTGCTCATCTCGTACTGGGGAATGTTAGTGGTCGGTAACTGATACGAAAGTCAACTCTGATCCATCATACCGGGAACAAAAGGGGGTTTACCAATATGTCGACATAGTATGCCATGTGGATCCTGAACGGTGGGAGGTGGATCCTGAACGATGGAAGGGGCCTTCTGAACGAAGGGAGGGGCCTCTTGAACGATGAGAGGTACCTCTTGAACGATGACAGGTGAATCCTGAACAATGGGAGGTGGATCCTAAACAATGGTATGTGGATCGAGCTTCTTTTTATGCAGTCTTGAACTATTGGGGTGAAAGGAGACGTAATGGCACATCCATGACGTCTGATGTGTGATCCCTGTTGTGCAAGAAAAACCCGACGTAAAGCACCTACCTTATCGGGCCGCTAAAAATAAATTAATACATAAATCAGTAAATAAATAAATAAATAAATAATGCCAAAAAAAGGTTGTTTGCATTTTTAGTATAGTATTTCTTATAAAATTAAACAAACATACCTCATTGCGTAGAGTATGAACCTCATTCTGTAACAATGAAACAATCTCACGTAGAGCGGCTACCTCATCACGTAAAGTAGATACCTCACCACGTAAATATCGTACCTCATCACGCCATGCACCAGTGTCTTCACGTAAAGTACCACCTCATCACCCAAAGCACTGACCTCATTACGTAACTCCCTTAACTCATCCCGTGGAGGTGGAGAACAGGGACACAAATATCGTGGCATCTTTCCCGGTCGCCTATCATGAGGTAATGGTAGAGAAGAGGCTCGATGATATGATGGAATAGGTGATGGCTCTCGGTGTCTAAGTGTATAATCGGCTCGATTAGGTGATGGCTCTCGGTGTCTAGGTGTATAATCGGCTCGATCATGTGATGGCTCTCGGTGTCGAGTTGTAGAATCGGCTCGATCATGTGATGACTTTCGGTGTCGAGTTGTAGAATCGGCCCGATCAGGTGATAGCTCTCGAAGTGGGGGGTGCTCATCATCCGTCCCATCAAACAAACGCCTACTAGCTTGCCGCCAATCATTGGCAAGCTCAGTCTCTGTGGGTGTCAGCCTTCGTAACTTTGTAATGGATAGTTTGCCTCCTAACAATATAAAAACCCAAACAAAGTCAAACATCTACTAGTAATAACTTGTTTATATATTATGGTATTTGTGTTAGCTTACATCATTCATCATCGTATATGGTAATAAATCTTCCCAATCCAACAACCAGATCCTCCTCCAGGTAATAGCCATAGGAATATCATTTAAATTTTTGATGGCATATGTACGTATGCTGAAAAGCCTCAAATATCTAAATCTACAAACAATATAATACATAAACATTAATTTTAGTAATTGTTAAATAATCTAATTAATTATAATTTTGGAAACATTATATAGAAATTCTTACCTTAAAGGCCCAAATAAAGCCTACCAAAGTGTATTTGGAACCATGGCCATGCAAACTACGACGGTCTTCAAAGGCAGACGACAATTTTTTCCAAGTAGTTTTCCATAGATATGAACCCCACGGAAACACGTTCCATGCATATAGGTTATCTACCAATAATATTAAATCCTGAGAAATAGGTTGTCTGCCCTATTTGGCTAAAAAGCCGACATTAAAAAGTAATAAAAGACATACTCGGACAACATCAAGGTCTTCATCCGACTAAAACAATCTTTAAGAAGTAATCTTCTTAAATCGTCGACGTGTAAATTGGGCTTCCCTTTGCCAGCTCAGGAAAAACCCGAAATAACCATGATGGGTGGGCGATATGACTAGTGTACGGACCTACTTCATCGTGTCGTCCGAAACGTAGACCAGTTACTAAGCAAAACTCCTCCCGCCCAAAGCGAGTATACGCCGGTGGAAAATGAAACCATATCTCTTCATCACCACGTTGTAGCCCCTCGGGTAGATTGTTAGTCATGGTCTGAAGAAACAAATGAGTCAACATAACATCTACACCTGGATGTTGTACTTTCATCCATGGCCCGAAACAAGTATTCTCAAACAAATTTCTTTATACAGGTGTAAGTGTCGACACAATTGTAGTGACTAGGCTTAATTTATTCCTTAAAGTCAATGCAGCCGAAAAAAAATTCTAACAAAAATAATAAACATACCAAGTTAGATATACCAAAAACTATAAATTATAAACAATAAACAGACATGATATTAAACAGGGAAAATATAGCCAAATATGTTTCAAACTAGCCTGGTATTCACCCAAGTCATTATTCTATCATAGTTTACAAAATGCATCATGTAACATTCCGGAAGTAAGCACTTATATAAACATTTAAAAGGACAACATATAGGTTTAGTGCAAGTTCAAGGACAACATAAAGAGTAATAGTTTATTCTTGAAACTTAAATTCGCAACACTGTGAAGTTAGTATTTGTCTTTGTTTTTTGGTTGATGTAATGTAATTCATTCAAGTTTCAATTTGCAGAAGAAGAGTAGTTTTTGAAACTTAAATTTGCAACACGAAAATGAAATTCGCAACGCCAAAAAGAAAATCGCAACGCGAAAACTAAAATCGCGTTGTGAATTTCATTTTCGCGTTGCGATTTTCGTGTTGCGAATTTAAGTTTCAAAAACTACTATTCTTCTGCAAATTGAAACTCGAATGAATTGTATTACTTCAACCAAAAGACAAATACTAACTTCACAGGGTTAAAGACTAAATAGTTTAGCAGTATTGGCAGCAACCAAATGAATTTACTAAGCAATCTAAGTGAAATGGTTAATCTATATATTGAAATTATGAGTGAATTTATCATCAATTTAAATATGAAAAATCTAATAATAATACAAAAATTTCAAATTAAAAATAATTAAAAAAACTAACACTCGGTGGTTGATTTTCCATTTGTAGCCGTGAATGGTTGTGAGATGGTGGCTCTGAGAGATGGAGATAGAGGGGGGGGTCGCCGGATATGGGGACGGATGTCACCGTAGAGAGTGAGAGATGGAGATGAGATTGAGTTGTGATTTAGGATTTTAAGTTATGAGTTACGATTTACGGGATATACTTTTTACATTTGTGTAACAAATTAATATTCGTGTTTCGAATTCGAAAATAAATTCGCGTTGCGAAAATAAACGCTCTTTGCAAATTTGACTTATGTGTTGCGAATTTGGAAACTGTGTTGCGAAATTGGAGTTCGCATTGCGAATTTGTTGGTTTTTTTCACAAATCCAAAAAAAGTTGATTAAAATCGTATATTATAAGACATTTTCGGTCACTGAAGTTATTTTCTCTTTATATAAATCATAAAGACAATGCTTAAAGTATAATTTGCTAAACTATGTTACTTTTTTTTGTTTTAGGTATTTAAACTATTTTTTAGTCAAACTAGGTACTTAAACTGTTATATTTAATTATTTTAACTCTTAATATTTTTTAGTTAGAAAACTATTTTTCAACCAATAAGATGTTGACACGTCGTACAAAATTAAGTATTTGTTTTGATCGAAAAAATATTTTAGGGGCTTAAAGTAAAAAAGATATAGTTTAGGGATTTATTTTAACCAAAAAATAGTTAAGATGCTTAAAGTGGTTACATATAATAGTTTAAGTATCTAATTTGACTAAAAATAGTTTAGGTACATAAAGAAAAAAATAGCATAGTTTAAGTATTTTTTTCGGTTTAAGCCTAAAAACAATTATATACAAACATTTCACTCTTTGATTGTTCATTTCCTTTAAATTTGTTTCATGTTAGTTTGGTCATGTTTTCTAAGGTTAGAATTTTCTATTAGTTATTAATTATCTAAAAGGAAATATTATTCTTTTTAGAAGTCATGAGTTCGAATAGTTGCGTCTGCAGGGTGCATGCGTTGTCAATAAGTTAAAAAGTTATTTGAATTTATATTATCTCGTAATCATCTTATACTATAAAAACATTAATCACGAGTCATACATTAATGAATGTTAAAATTAAATTTTACTATAGTTCATGTATTATGAATAAATTGTAGATTTAAGTATTATTATTTGAGTTGATCATTTTAAACCGTGTAATTTAATTATATTATTTATATAGTGTTATTTAATTTATGATTAAAATTATAAAATGAAAAATATAAAAACTAAAACTGATAATTTTAAAATTAAATCTCAATTTACATATAATATAAAGCTTAACAGTGGAATTTATTTATTTTTGTAATACACAATTTGTTGGGAAAGTATTTAAGCAAAAAGTTGGTAGATAGATCTGCAAAACAAATATGTAAGTGATTAAACCAGTGACACGAAAAACATTTTGAATTGATCTACCTAAAGCAAAAAACTTTTTATTATTAATAATGTTTATAACTTTTAAATTGACTGTACAAATCTTAATTATTTTTGTTTGTTGATCATATAATTGCCTCGTGAGATTTAGCTGGGTTTGCATGGATTTTTTTTAAGAGAAAATAACTTTAGTGACCGAAAATGTCTTATAATATACGATTTTAATTAACTTTTTTTGGAATTTACCAAAATGACCAACAAAATCACAACGCAAACTCTAATTTTTCAACTCAGTTTTCAAATTCGCAACGCGAATATCCAGATTCTCAACATGATTTTGAAAAATGTGTTGTGATAGTTAAAATGTGTTGCGAGAGTTTGAAAAACGTGTTGTTGCAATAGTAAAAAGTGTTGCGATAGTGAAAAATCCAAAATAAGTTTACATTTTAACTATTCTAAATTTACGTGGAGTTTGAAACAATAAAGAATGTGTTGCGATAGTGTATAAGATTCACAAGCCATTTGTAAGATCTTAGTTTGAAACAATAAAGAATGTGTTGCGATAGTGTAAAAGATTCCCAAGTGTTGGCAATGTTCAATCCCACATATTATTAGAAATACTATTGGGAATGAGTATTTAAGGCTTGGATTTCTCACTTTCTTGTTGAGTGGAAGAGAACAAGGGGGACTCTCGCGCACCGTCGCCGTCCCGTCCCGGGTCGGGTCGTGGTCGTGGTAATACGTGTCTTCGACACGTCCGCGCGGATACTATCTTTTTAGAGAAAATTCTTAAGAAACAAATGCAATACCACCAGTCGTTGCGATTTTGGAAAATCGCAACGCGAACTTCGACTATCGCAACGAATTTGAAAAATCGCAATACGAACTTCGATTATCGCAACGTGAACTTGGACTATCGCAACGAATTTGGAAAATCGCAACGCGAACTTGGACTATCGCAACACGAACTTGGACTATCGCAACGAATTTGGAAAATCGCAACGTGAACTTAGACTATCGCAACGAATTTTGAAAATCGCAACGCGAACTTCGAACGTGAACTTGGACTATCGCAACGAATTTGGAAAATCGCAACGCGAATTTCGACTATCGCAACGCGAACTTCGACTATCGCAACACGAACTTGGACTATCGCAACACGAACTTGGACTATAGCAACGAATTTGGAAAATCGCAACGCGAACTTCGATTATCGCAACGAATTTGAAAAATCGCAACGTGAACTTGGAATATCGCAACGAATTTGAAAAATCGCAACGCGAACTTCGACTATTGCAACCCGAACTTCTACTATCGCAACGAATTTGTAAAATCGCAACGTGAACTTGGACTATCGCAACGAATTTGGAAAATTGCAACGCGAACTTCAACTATCTCAACGTAAACTTGGACTATCGCAACGAATTTGGACTAACGTAAATTTGGAAAATCGCAACGCGAACTTGGACTATCGCAAAATCGAGTTGCGAATTTGGAAACTGAGTTGAAAAATTAGAGTTTGCGTTGCGAAATTAAGGTCGCATTACGATTTTGTTGGTCATTTTGGCAAATCCAAAAAAAATTGATTAAAATCGTATATTATAAGACATTTTCGATCACTGAGATTATTTTCTCTTTTTTTAAATATGGAATTCAGAATACAATATCGAAACCTAACCCCTGGATATAATTAAATTTCGAATTATAAGTATATATTACAAGTGAGTGCCAAAAAGATTATTGATATTCGAGAAATGAATATTATAAAATTCAGATTATTGATATCAATATGTAAATGTTACTTTAATTTTTAAGATATTGAATATTTATGATGGTTTAATTTGCACTAACTAATCTATCTAGGGTGATAAATTTTTATTGTCAAATTATTGAGAGTTTTTAGAATATATTATCTCATAATCATTCTAAATTAATAAAAAAAGAATTGAGGTTCAATTTATGTTAAAAAAAATTAGGAATTAAATTGTAAAAAAATTCGAGAGACAGTTAAAGCCAAAATCAGAGGTTAAATTGTAAAAGAAAAAGAGTCGATGGTTAAATTGCATAGGAAGCCAAAGACAACGGGCAAAAAGATATTAACCCTAAAATCTATGTGATCCCGTCCCAAGCGCTCTTTCCACCCCACCCCCAACTTACAAACGACGACATCACACCATTCGCCCCAAATTTCTTCAATTCCCAAATCCCTCGACCTTTGCCTTCCCTTAAACCCAGTTCCCCCATAGAGTAGATCCAAATATTTTTCTTAAAGAATTCCGTTGGCCAGATACTTAACGAAAATTAAACAGATGGCTTCGTTTTGTTCAGATCCGATCCATGGAAACCACCCGGAACCTATCGATCACTTCGACCGTCTCCCAGATTCTCTTCTCCTTCTAGTCTTCAACATCATCGGCGACGTTAAAGCCCTCGGCCGCTGCTGCGTCGTCTCGAGTCGATTCCACGCCCTCGTCCCTCAAGTTCAAAACGTCGTCGTTCGTGTTGATTGCGTCATCTCCGACGACGATTCCTCCCCTTCTTCGTCCGTCAAATCACGTACCGCCGGTCCCTTTACCAACCTTTTCCGTCTCTTTTTTGGTGGCATTGTCAAGCCCCTCCAAGCTTTGGGCCAATTCCTCGGCCCCGAACGCCACTCTCTCAACAAAACGCTTACTACCTCTACATCTTCCTCTTTATCTGTCGGTCTCGGTGGTGGTGATGATGGGGAAATGGACCAAGGTGGGGTTACCCATCATTCTCCGACGCAAGTGCTTCGAAATTTCAACGACCTTCGTTTCCTCCGAATTGAATTACCCGGCGGCGAGTTAGGGATCGACGACGGAGTTATGCTGAAATGGAGAGCCGAATTCGGATCAACCCTTGATAACTGCGTCATCCTCGGAGCTGCTTCTGTTTTAAACACTGTGCATATGCAAGTATCGGAGCATGGGAATGACGGATTCGGCATCGATTATAACATCAACAACGGCGATGATAATGGTAGTATCCCCGAGTCATTTTATACCAACGGAGGCTTGAAATTAAGGGTTGTTTGGACTATTAGTTCGTTGATCGCAGCATCAGCAAGGCATTATTTGCTGCAATCCATAATTGCGGAGCATAAGATGCTGGATAGCTTGGTTTTAACCGATGCGGATGGACAAGGGGTGCTTTGTATGAACGGTGAGCAGCTTGAGGAGTTAAGAGTGAAGCCATTATCGGCTTCTTCTGCTTCAAAAAGGACGCTGGTGCCATCATTGAATATGAGACTTTGGTATGCTCCTCATTTGGAATTGCCTGATGGGGTTGTTTTAAAAGGCGCCACTCTGGTTGCTATTAGGCCTAGTGAAGAATCTGCTTCGAAAAAGGAGATTTCGGATGCTTCTTGGTTATCAACTGCTTTTGAAGAGCCTTATGGGACTGCGGCTAAGATGCTGGTTAAGAGAAGGACTTATTG
Organism: Hibiscus syriacus; assembly: GCF_006381635.1. Taxonomy (NCBI): domain Eukaryota; kingdom Viridiplantae; phylum Streptophyta; class Magnoliopsida; order Malvales; family Malvaceae; genus Hibiscus; species Hibiscus syriacus. The sequence continues at coordinate 527,791 of NW_024063519.1, read as the reverse complement.
TTTGGAGATGAACTCGTTCTGATGTCCGCTTCCTGTTCTGTGCAGGTGAAAATTTATTTGCTGGATTTACTGGAGGATGTTGATTAATTTGCTAGAAAACTGTTTGATGTTCGAATTGTTCATGTCCATATGAAAATTGTTTTAATCTGTTAATTGGCATTCACTTATTCACTGTTAGACCATTTTTAATTTAAAGGTGTTGAAGAAAGAAATTATTCTTGATATCTTTCGGTGATGGGTATGAATGATTTCGAATTTACCCTTTTTATTGATAATTTTTCATTTGAGTTGTAATCTGCTTTGCGTGAAATTTGTGAGCAAGGAAACACCACATAATGCATGTGGTGTCTCAAAATTAGCATGCTCAACGTTGTTCATTCTGTTTTTAGTTTTGGATATGCTTGCATCACCTTTTTATTTATTCATCTCTTATGAATTTGAAATCCATTTTGCATATTTCAGGGAAAGTTGCACCAACAAGTCTAGGGGATTGAGGTGATAGCATGCTATTTTGAAAGCTGATGATAGGACCACAGTTTTGTTACATATTGTTGCTTAATCTCAAGGCAGTGTCCTATGAAAGCCAAACCTTGCTTTGGAATGCCGGCGACTGCAGTCCCTGCTTATTGATGATGCACTTCAAGCGTTTGAGCTTTTGTGCTTCAACTGGTAACCAAAATGCATTTGCTGGTTGTTTTAATTTTCAGGCATATGCTTGTAAGAGTGCACAGCTGCAACTATATTATTGTTGTAATAGCTTTCAGTTTGTAGTCTCTTGTTCTTTTATCTATAATTCCTTTATATGTGAATATTGTAGATATGAAGATGGCATGCATTATGTTATATTCATGTGAATTTTATCAATAAAATGTAGTTCGCACTAGCTTTTAAACTTTCTTCCATAAATTGACAGTAGTCCTTGTCAAAATTTCAGGGATATCTTATTGGTTTGTCTTTGCAAATTCTTTGAAATGTTTGTTGAACCAGATTTTTTTATGCATGGAGCATGGTAGCGGTCAGAACTCATGGTTAGTTGCTGGGTTTGTTATCACATTAGTTCTACTTTTTTACACAAATTCAGTGATGTGCTTTATTATAAAAAAACAGAAGAAAAAGTGTAGAGGATGTACTGTATGTTTGGCCCATTGATCCGGTTATGCTTTTTGGTAGTTACAATGAACTCAAGCCTAATTTGCTAATTTAACTTATAGCGGCATGATCTATGGTAATATCATATCTATTACTCTACTTGATTCTATCATTCTATGTCTATAGTTAGAACTTAGAAGCAGCAAATGAGCACAGATAAAGTCCCCCGTCTGAATTTTATCTTCTGGAAATGCCTGAATTGACTGGCCAAGTTACCCAGAAAACAAGATGATTGTTCTTTCGAAGCGTGGTCATGTGAGTTTTTTTTTTTTTAGTTCTCATTATCATTCAGATATTAAGAGTGGGCAATGATTGAGCTTGTGCTACTTTGTTTTTCCATTTTTGGTTTCCAAGAATGATAATGAGATTAGCACACTCTTCCACATTTTCCTTTTCATACACTAGAATGGATATATAGCTGTTGGATGGGATAGCTTTTATGTGGCGCTTAGCAGTAATGGTTGTGTGGAAGTAAAGCTGTATCCAAATTATCAGTTGCCGTTCACAACCTGTTTTTATGATTTTGGTTGATTGCCCGTTTCTATATTTTAGACCCAACAATTAGCCGTTTCTGTTTCTTTCTTCATCACATGGGGGTTTATGTGTATAGCTTGCAATCCACGTGAATGAACTCTGGATTCTTGCAGTCAGCTACAACATTTTAATAAATAACAGAATCCTGCCTTAACCGAGTTGATAAAGAAGAGATTATGTTCCGCTTTAATCTATACATCTATTAAGATGTGGAATTAAAACTATGAGGACCCACATGCTTATATTTAAGACGGCAATGCTTGTGATTTGTAAAGCAGGTATAGTGGTGGAAAATGGAAATCCATCATTATATCGCACTAAAACGAAGACAATTCATTCACGCATTCAATATTCTCTTAAATTTTCTATGATAAGCCAAAGCCAGTACTAATTCTAAACCCCATTTTCTCTCTAACACAGACGAATACACCTACACACAACAATCTTAATATTGTGACCCAACAATATGAATCATTAATATTGAAAGGTAAACTCTTACCACTAGAGTTAACAATAGATTTTATTAGTTTTTTAAAATTGCAATTCAATCATATTTATAAATAATTCATATTCAAATAGATTTTAATTATTCTATCTATAATATATAATAAAATATAATAAGAATAATAAATACTATTAAGTTCCCAACTATTAGAGGTTACAAAATGGTCTTCCGACTATAGAGAGTTGCTTTGTTGAGTACATTGACTGTTAAAAATTACAAAATAGTCACCTTGCTATTTATTACGATTCAAACTCATCATTTTTTCGTTAAAAATTTGACGACAGTCCGAGCTGTACATTAACATACTTACTAAGATATGATAAAATATAATCTCATAATCTTAAACGAATATCATATTTTAGTCAACTTGTTAAAGTCTAACTCAGATGACCACTAATTTTTTAACAGAAAATGACGAGGTTAGAATATAATGAATAGTCAAGGGACCATGTTTTAATAATCAATGGACTCAACAAAACAACTCCCTATAGTCGAATGATCATTTTATATATTCTAGTAGTCAATAAACTCAATAAAATAATATCCTATAATCGAGAGATCATTTGTTTACTTTACCCTAAAATTTAACAATAATTCATAAATGGATTATAAAATGAAAATTAGAGTTAAATACTTAGAAACCCAAAACTCCTACCTCTGAATTATTTTCTAGCGTGCCAGAGATAATGAGGCATCTGGTCGAAGCGGATGTTAGTAGGGCTAACATGAAATTCAATAACTATAATGATTGATAGAAGCTCGAAAAAAAAATAGTGGCCCAAGTTAAATGGAACTATTTAAGGGTTAAAATTTTTAGGCTTAAGGGTCACAGACGCTCTCATGTAGTAAACCAAAATTATTAATTTTGCTCATATCGTATTTTCGCATTAATTAATATTTAAAGTTGCCTAATTTAATCAATGTTTACCTTTGACCGTATTGACTAACAGAACTATTAGTTTATGATGACGTGGTCGTCAGCTGTTTCCACGTGGGCTATTTTTACTGATGTGTAAACTGGTTGACATGGAAAAAAAAACTAAGTAAAGATTTACACGGCTATAAAGCTAACCCTAAAACTAACTCCCCTCCATCGTGATAATCTCATCTCCTTCATCTTCTTTTCTTCATCGTCATCAGCAGGCATGTAACGGTCATTTTCATCTTCTTCTTCTTTTCTCCACCTAGGTCTAATGCATATATTAAATAATTAACTCCATAACCAACCTTTCATAACCTCATGGGAAGCTTAAAACCAATATCCAGAATCCATTAACACGTGCCTAAGATCGACTGGCTTGGAATTCAAGGGCAAAAACTCAACATGCAAATTGCTTTTATACACATTTATGACCATAAAAAAATTTCTGAAAACATACATATGCCGTGCAATAGAACACATGGGAACTTTCCTGTCATTTAATTTTACCACAAGGAAACGAGGGTTAATGTTGTGACACAAGTAGGTTGATTGGCAACTGTAGTTTGTGATATGGTCTCAAAATATGAAGGTCTCATCTTGTGAAAAAAATCTACTAACCTAGAAGAAATTATTCTCTTGACAAAATTCAAAAAGATCTTCTATTTTTTTCCCCTTATTATCTCAATATTTCAATTGTAATCAATTTTTCTTAAAAAAATACCAAATTTATGGTGTTTAACGGACAAAAAACTTCTTATTTATGTCCATCATAATTTCAATTTTATTAAATTTTGATATTTTATAATTTCACTCTATTACAAAATATTTTAGGGGCCTACTTTTAAAATTTAGTACAATGCCTATGGGCACAAGGATTTCTGACTTTATCACACAGGTATAAATATATAGAGAGAGAGAAGAATAAAGTTGAATCAAATGGTGTTTAGTTATACTTGTTGGAAACACACAAGGCTTTTTGAAGGCACAGATAAATTATATCCCGATACGCCAAAAGTCAGCACAATCACGACTTCAAAATGGATAAACCAGAAATACTAACAATTATCAGAAGCTCAAACAATAAAGGTATCCATCATCCAATGCAGGAAAGAAAAGGCATTCACATACTGCTTCCCAGTAACCACTGCTTCCACCACCTCTTTTCTACATCCAAAAAAAAATTGCTCCAAAAATCAGCACATACGGTTCAAATTAATCGGAAACATAGAGGAACTGCATGGTGTTTCTGCAAAAGTTTCATCATAAAAAGTTTGGTGCCAACAGCAAGCAATGCTTGAATGAAAAATTCTGGATGGGATAACGGTATTTCATAAAGATCTGGCACTATTTCTTTCAAGCAGCATGCATGTTCCGTTAACATGTATCCCTAATACTACATTTGATACAAGTGTTATTTATTCCTCATGTTTTAGTAATAAATTAACTTTACTTGATAATATTTAGCTACTCATGATTTGAGTAACACATGTAATAATTAAGTTATTTCCATATGTACCAAACGTGACATAAGAGTATATATCCCCTTATCATACCAGCTCCGACCAGAGACAATTGAGGAACTAATTGCAGCAGCATGGGTTTTGTAAAACAACTCTGTGAAGAAACCACTAACAAATAAGCTAACATTTAGTATAAGCAATTACATTAATGCACTAACATTTCATTTCACTAATTAACCATTGGAAAAGCTAGCAGGATTTTTTTTTCTTTGGGGATTCCATTTCCTTTAAATCTTTGTTCAGACAATAAAAAATGACTTTGAAAGTAGTGGCGAGAGATGATAACTATGAAGTAGGTTGTAATCTTCTTCTTTTTTTTGTAAAATCTAAAAGTAATACCCCTCTTCTTTCCCAAGAATTTTAGCTTTGCATACCTGAATGTAATGCAACACATAGTAGCTTCAGCTATAACATTTCTTTATTTTAAAGACGTCAAGGCACTAGAATGTGATAAAAGGGGTGTGTGTATATTACCTAAAACCTTTAGAAGAAAATCTTGTTCAAAGCTAAAAAAGCACAACACAAAAATGCCTTGAGACCAAAAGAAAATTACATCACTTCCATCCTTTTTCCTAACAAAAAATAGCCAATCTAAATCTATGATCTTAAGATCTAACCTCAATTTAAAGTATCATTATTTTCCTTTTAGAAAAAGACAAACCCTACCTAGAACTCTAGGCTGACCTTACAAAGACACCAGCATTATTTGAGTTGAATGTGTTCTCAAAAGGAGTTACCTTTCTTTCTTGATCAAGGAAATTCTTGAGTAAAGAGAGAAAATGGAGGAAACAACTTCATGAATTCATCAGCATAAATGTTTTAATAAAAACTTGACCTTTTCTACTTTTTTTTCCATAATCATTTTACCTCATTGTTTACTTGCATAGTTATTTTATGACATCCAATATAAATGTGCATTGTATTGTTTTAATGCTATTAACTTATGGGACCTAAGGGTATATATGCTGTAGAAATAAGCAGTAAATTCTAAACCATCTTAACTTTCATTCCTTCACCTTACTCATTTCTCTTATCCATAAACATGATACTAGTGCAAGTAGCCTTTTACATTTTATTCCTACAATTTACACTTAAATTATTAGTGATATCATAAAAAAGTAAGTCTACACATAAATCTATAATAAATTATGTTTTTCGAATTTAAAATAAATATCTCATACGAATATGATCCAACAAAATTATACTTAATTATTTTAAACATTTTATATATCTAAAAAGATTAAATCTCATACAAACATGTTATCCAATACAAATAGTTGATAAGACTTTGATGCATTTTACATAATGATATATCCATATTCTTAACTCACAAAACTTAAATTTCTATGTCAATAATCACCACAACTGAAACATATAACTTTCCAATTTCTTTATCAATTGTGGATGTGCTGAGTTCCCTAAGTTCTACTATAAGCCTATTTAGAGGTTCTTTGTTACTGAGATTTTAGTTTCTCCTATGAAACTTATGATTGTGACGTGTTTATAATATTATGAAATTTTGGTAATTAGTTCCTACCAATGATCTTTTTCGTCGTTATTGATTTTGATTTGATGTTAGATCTTAAGAATTTAATTATATCTTGGATTGAATATATATAATGGATGTGAAATGAAGTAAATTATCGTTTTTCATCTTTTTAATCTCATTGCTTTGATTTATTGGTCCTAGCATTTTTCACTGTAGGAACAATGACAGCTCAATTTCAATAATATATTAAAATTTTATTAAAACATGGCTTTATCCTTGCTAAACCTAGAAAAAACAGTTACCATGGAAGGTATTGAAGTTTGAGAACTTGAGGTCTTATGTACATAGAGATTTCCCCATTTTTATCTCTCTTTTTTTCAGATGTAGTTTACCGTTAATCATCTAGAAACTTTAACCAATCAAAAAACTGACAATGTAGCTGATCCATTGCCATGTGGTGCAGTTAAGGTTTACAAGGTCACACCCTATTTTGAAATGTGATCTTTAATTGATTTAACTCAGTGCCCAGCAATGCTTGGCCACCAAGAAACTAACACCTGGCATTGGTTCATATATGTCAGGGATAAGGGAACCATGGAGAAGAGAACAGACAATGAGACAACCAGCCGATCCTTAGTCACAAAAACCTATGCAGGAATCATGACAAAACACAAATTTAAGCTTGTCCCCATTGCCAGATTTCTTTTAAGAAACCAAGGAATTGAGTGGTTCATGGTACTATTCTATGCACAATCATAACACGTTTATCCAAAAAGGATGCCCCAGAAAAAAAAATTAAAGAAAAAAAAGGTTAAACAGGCACAAAAATATCGAAGCTAATTAAGGAAAAGTAAAGCAAGGAAGATAGATATGGATGCCAAACACTACTAATCGTAAAGAAGTTTGATTAAATGAGTGTTGAGCTTACCAGGGAAAAATACGGGGCAAGAGGGGACTTTTCCAGTAAACTGGTTAGTTCTTTCCTTTTCCTTTCTGATCTGGGTTCCTGCTTCCATCCCCGTAGCAGAGCTGCAAGCGACCTTCTAATCCAGCTGGGAACTGATGGTGGTCCAAAGGTGGCGTGCCAATGTAGAAGGGTGGTGGTCCTTCTATAGAAGAAAATCTCTGGAAGTGATGAGGCAAAAAGGAAGGAGAATTGAACTGAAGGGTCCCCCTATTGTAACCAGCAAGGCCGGAAGAGATAGTGAAGTTGAGGTTGTAGTCACCCCCTGGCACAGCTTGTGTTGTTGCCACCGGGATCAGATGGTCAGTATTGGGAACAAACGAAAAATGCTGCAACTCTTGATGGTTTTTGTTGAAAATTCAATATTAGCCTATATGTTCACACCTAAATTAATTTGATGTCATTGCTTACATCAATTTAGTTTTGATGTCATTGCTTACATCAATTTAGTTAGGTGAAAATTAAGTATTTTTCTCATGTTTTAATTTCAATGGTTTAGATTATTTAGTGTTTATTTTAATGAGTGGTTTAGATTGTTTCTTGTAACCTATAAATACCCTACTTGTATTTGAGTTTTATCATCCAACAATCAAAGCTTAATTATAAGCATTTGAAAGCTTTCTTAAGAGTTCTTCCCTTTTGCAATTTTGTGAGATTATTCTAAAGAGAGTTTTTTTTTTTTATCAATTAGAGTTTTTACTCTATTTTGATTCAACAATTGGTATCAGAGCCACGTTTTTTAAGATCTCTTGAAATTCTGAGTATGCTCTGTGGCTGCAGTTTTTAACTGATCTTCCACATCAGAAAATATTTCTTGAGTTATTGTCGAGGTTATTACAAACCTTGTGGAGCTTCTTTGTGTTTAGAGTAATTTAGTACTCTGCACGTTTGTTACTCAAGCTTGTTCGGTGTAGTCAAAGCCTTGCCGTTAAGATGGGTGATCTTCAAGTAGTTGGAGGAATCAAGAAGCTCAACAACAAAAACTACAACACGTGGCAACATGTATGGAGTCATACTTACAAGGTCAAGACCTTTGGGAGGTTGTCGGTGGTGGTGAAGTTACACAACCGGCGACAGAAGATGCCAATGGAATCTTGCGAAAGTGGAAAATTAAAGCAGGCAAAGCAATGTTTGCTTTAAAGACCACAATTGAAGAAGAAATGTTGGAGCACATCCGGGATGCTAAAACACCAAAGGAAGCATGGGACACTTTTGTTACACTCTTTTCGAAGAGGAACGATACAAAATTGCAACTTCTCGAGAATGAACTTCTATCAATGGCGCAACGCGACATGGCGGTTGCCCAATACTTTCACAAGGTGAAGTCGATATGCCGTGAAATTTCAGAATTAGATCCGACAGCTGCTATTGGGGAAGCCAGGATAAAAAGAATAATTGTCCATGGTTTGAGACCCGAATATCGAGGGTTTGTTGCCGCTGTACAGGGATGGCCGACACAACCATCGCTTGTTGAGTTCGAAAATTTGCTTGCAGGTCAAGAAGCCATGGCCAAGCAAATGGGAGGAGTCTCGTTGAAGGGTGAAGAGGAAGCGCTCTACACCAGCAAAAGCAGAGGCACTTTTCAGCGTATACTGGCAATGGATCTAAAAAGGATGGTGACAAGGTGAAAAATTACCAAGGAAAGGGAGGCCCTCATTCAGGGGGAGCTTCCAAGAATCGCGGTATAGTAGAAAGTTCGATGGCAAGTGTTACAATTGTGGGAAGATGGCCCATGGCAAAAGACTGTTGGACCAAGAAAAGCCTGTTGAAAGTAATACTGCTACTTCTTGTTCGAAGGAGAATAGTGAAGATGGTTGGGATGCTGAAGCGTTATTTGCTACGGAGGAAGAAGAATTAGCTCTCACAGTAACAACACCAGAACGGATTGACTACAAGATGATTGGATCGTAGATTCTGGCTGCTCAAATCATATGACGGGTGACAACAGAAGTTGCAAAAACCTGTCTGAGTACAATGGAGGTCGTGTGGTGGTGACAGCTGACAACTCAAGGTTACCGATAACTCACATCGGTAAGACAATAGTTACTCCTCGATATAATACTAACCAGGTGCAACTCCAAGATGTTTACCATGTCCAGGAATGAAGAAAAATTTGCTATCTGTGGCTCAACTAACATCATCAGGCCATTATGTCTTATTTGGTCCCCAAGACGTGAAGGTTTATCGTGACGTCAAAATCACAGAAACACCAACAATGGAGGGACGACGTTTGGAATCAATTTACGTGATGTCAGCAGAGTCTGCATATGTAGACAGGACAAGGAAAAATGAGACATCAGATCTATGGCACATGCGGTTAGGTCACGTTAGCTATTCCAAGCTAAGTGTGATGGTGAAAAAGTCGATGCTTAAGGGGCTTCCTCAACTAGACGTGAGAACAGACACGGTCTGTGCGGGATGCCAGTATGGTAAAGCACACCAATTACCATATGACGAGTCGAAGTTTAAAGCAAAAGAACCTTTGGAGTTGGTTCACTCTGATGTGTTCGGACCGGTTAAGCAACAGTCAATTAGCGGTATGCGGTACATGGTAACATTCATTGATGACTTCTCCAGGTATGTGTGGGTTTTCTTTATGAAAGAAAAATCTGATACTTTCTCAAAGTTTAAAGAGTTCAGAGACTCAGCTGAAGGAGAAGTGGGAAAGAAGATATGCTGCTTGCGCACAGACAACGGAGGAGAATATAGATCAAACGAGTTCTCTCAATACCTAAGGGAATGCCGAATACGTCATCAGTACACTTGTGCCAACACACCACAACAGAATGGTGTAGCGGAAAGAAAAAAACCGGCATCTTGCAGAAATTTGTCGAAGTATGCTACATGCAAAGAACGTATCTGGAAGGTTTTGGGCTGAAGCAATGAGGACTGCAGCCTTTGTGATCAATAGACTTCCTCAACCAAGGTTAGGATTTGTTTCACCCTTTGAGAAACTATGGAACATAAAACCTACAGTTAGCTACTTTCGAGTATTTGGCTGTGTATGTTATGTGTTTGTTCCTGATCATTTACGGAGCAAATTTGACAAGAAAGCTGTTAGATGTATCTTTGTGGGATATGACAGCCATAGAAAGGGGTGGAAATGTTGTGATCCAATTAGTGGAAGATGCTACACGTCACGAAATGTGGTATTTGATGAAGCATCTTCTTGGTGGTCCTTAGAGAAGGAGGTGTTGCCAGATTCGAGAGAATTTGGAGACAAACTACAACAAAAGATGGGGGAGCATGATGTTCAACTTCAAACAAGTTCAGATGAATCAGAAGATCCAAATGGCGATGATGTCGAACAAAGAGTGACTCAGAATCCGTGGCAAACTGGCGTGTATCAACAACCAAACGAAGAAGGTGGGCCTAGTGAAACAGAAGAATCAATTCCACAATCTCAACTTCGAAGGTCAACAAGAATACGAAGGCCAAATCCCAAATATGCCAATGCAGCCATAATTGAAGAAGCAACGGAGCTGAGACGTTCGAAGAAGCATCGAAGAGTTCTGAGTGGATGACAGCTATGAAGAAGAGATCGATGCACTTCAGCAAAATCAAACTTGGGATATTGTACCAAAGATAAAAGATGTGAAACCCATATCTTGCAAATGGGTTTACAAGATAAAGCGCCGTCCAGATGGGTCAATCGAGAGGTACAAAGCGCGATTGGTAGCTCGTGGTTTCTCTCAACAGTATGGATTAGACTATGATGAAACATTTAGTCCAGTGGCGAAACTTACAACCGTACGAGTCTTACTTGCACTTGCAGCCAACAAAGACTGGAACTTGTGGCAGATGGATGTAAAGAATGCTTTTCTTCATGGAGAGCTAGATCGAGAGATCTACATGACCCAACCAATGGGTTTTCAGAGTCAAGATCATCCTGAATATGTGTGTAAGCTGCGAAAAGCACTCTACGGATTAAAACAAGCACCTAGGGCGTGGTATGGTAAGATTGCTGAATTTCTAACGAAAAGTGGTTATTCAGTAACACCTGCAGATTCTAGCTTGTTTGTCAAAGCCAATGAAGGTAAGCTAGCTATCGTGCTAGTGTACGTGGATGACTTAATCATAACCGGTGATGATGAGGCAGAAATTCTTCAGACGAAGGAGAATTTATCAGTTCGTTTCCAGATGAAGGAACTTGGACAACTTAAGCACTTCCTTGGTCTAGAGGTTGATCGTACACACGAAGGAATATTTCTATGTCAACAGAAATATGCTAAAGATTTGCTGAAGAGGTTTGGAATGCTCGAATGTAAGTCAACTTCAACGCCAATGGAACCAAATATCAAAATGTGTGCACATGAAGGAAAAGATTTGGAAGATGCAACAATGTATCGACAATTGGTAGGTAGTCTGATCTACTTAACCTTGACCCGACCTGACATTTCTTATGCAGTTGGTGTGATGAGTCGGTATATGCAAAATCCAAAGAAGCCTCATTTGGAAGCAGTTCGACGAATACTGAGATATGTGAAGAATACAATTGACTATGGTCTTTTGTACAAGAAAGGTGAAGACTGCAAGTTAGTTGGTTATTGTGATGCTGATTATGCAGAGATCATGACACCAGGAGATCAACAACTGGGTATGTGTTTAAGCTTGGCTCCGGAACAATTTCTTGGTGTAGCAAAAGACAACCAACGGTATCATTGTCAACCACTGAAGCTGAGTATCGAGCAGCAGCAATGGCAGCTCAAGAGAGTACATGGTTGATACAGTTGATGAATAATCTACATCAACCAGTAGATTATGCAATTCCGTTGTATTGTGACAACCAATCGGCAATTCGGCTGGCGGAGAATCCTGTCTTTCATGCAAGAACTAAACATGTGGAAGTACATTACCACTTTGTTAGGGAAAAAGTTTTGCAAGAAGAGATTGAGATGAGGCAAATCAAGACAGATGAGCAAATTGCTGACTTGTTTACAAAAAGCTTGAGTGTTGGAAAGTTTGAACATTTCCGTCGTCAGCATGGCGTGATTGAAAGAATGGAGGCTAACATTGAGGGGGAGTGTTGAAAATTCAATATTAGCCTATATGTTCACACCTAAATTAATTTGATGTCATTGCTTACATCAATTTAGTTTGATGTCATTGCTTACATCAATTTAGTTAGGTGAAAATTAAGTATTTTTCTCATGTTTTAATTTCAATGGTTTAGATTATTTAGTGTTTATTTTAATGAGTGGTTTAGATTGTTTCTTGTAACCTATAAATACCCTACTTGTATTTGAGTTTTATCATCCAACAATCAAAGCTTAATTATAAGCATTTGAAAGCTTTCTTAAGAGTTCTTCCCTTTTGCAATTTTGTGAGATTATTCTAAAGAGAGTTTTTTTTTTTTTATCAATTAGAGTTTTTACTCTATTTTGATTCAACAGTTTTCACCGGACACGGTGATCTGTGGTATAAGTATTTGCTGATGGGGGAAAGGGTTTCCTAGTTGGATTTGTCCAGGAAAACCTGAAGAATGGTTTCTAGAGGAAGAAGGTCCAAGGAGCCCCGTTGTGAAGTAATCCATTTGAGTGACAGGCCACTGCCTGGGGTTTTGATGAGCTGAAGCTGTAGGATTAGCGTCATTGTTGCTAACACTGCCAATGCCACATGTGAGTAACTCGGTGAAGGACGAGTTTTGAGAGACGGGGTTCACATTTTGTTGATCTGGAATGCGAGACTCTTGCTCTTTCTCCTTTTCTTTTGCTGCTCTTTCCCTTGCTCGTTCCCGAGCCTTTACACGGATCTCGGACCTCGAAAGGGATAAACCCGAGTTCTTACTCGTCTCAGACGTGCTACTGCAAGCTGATTTGGACAAAGAAAAGTGCTGCTGACTTTGGTTTTGTTGGTAATTATTAGGTTCACCATTTAACTCGACATCAGCTGAGTCAAACCCTTGTTCAGTTCCTCCACTTGTTCTTTTCTCACCACTTAATTGCATTGGAGAATCGGGAAATGAAGTGTTGAGTGAAGGAAGCTCTGAAATTGCATCAGCAGCTGCTTTAATTAGCCACTCTATGGCTTTACTAGGATGATCATACCCCAACCGATCTTGTAGATCATAAAACTGTATAGCTGTGGTCACAGATAACCTTACCCTCCTGTCTCTCAACCCTTTTGAAGTCCAAACCTTGCTGTGCCGATCTTTGCCACCCGAGGCTCGAGAAACCCTAATAATCCTTGAGGAATGGTGCCAGCCTCGAAGCCTGTTAACATCAGCTAGACCATTTGCACTAGCCCTTTTGATGAGCGCTCCATCTTCTTTATCATCAGGGTAGTTGTCCCTACCTCTCTGACCTATCTTGCTTGACTCATTTCTCCCACCATTACCAACTCTTGACAACTTTGAGGCTTGTGTCTGAATCTCATCCACCTCCATGCCAGTTTCATTCCTTTCTCACAAACTCAATACCTCCCCCTAAGAAACTAATCTTCTTACCTTTTCTTTTGTTGGTTGTTTCACTTGAAAATAGAGAGAAAATCTGGGATTTCGGATAAATGTTAGAAAGTGAAACGGTGAAGATGGTGGTTTAAGCGAACAAAAGAAGCTGGGTCTGAGATGCCCGGTGTTGATGACGATTATTCAGACAGCAGTTTAGTTATGTATAGTGATAAAAGGCCTTTCTTTACGCTTTGATATATCACGGTCCAAGTCAGAAGACTTGTCTTCCTCCTCGTTTAAGCTTTTTGCAGCTTCAGTGCTTTCAAAAGAATAGCCTGAAAAATGGCAGCTACAGTCTGCAAGAAAAGAAAAGAAAAGTTAATGATTTAGATAAAAGGTAAAATAATTATCCGATGCTTCAAAAGATGCATTTCACAAACTCATTGGCCATCGCAACACACACACGCTAGCTGAAGTCTTAAAGGGCTGAAACCTTGAGCTGAGATACGAGAGAGGTATCTGACATTTTGTTGTTTATGTTTTCTTAAGGAGCTAAAAGAGAGTGATAAAAACAAAACCAAAAGTCTTATTTTCAAAAACGATTAATGCCTTTAACAAAAGTTGAGATAGAAAGCTCTCCTTGCTGCTATAATATTACCTTGAATCTGAGAAAGAAACCCTCTTTTTTTCTGCTTCACAGTTAAGCTAAACGAAAGCAATAATTAATTACTTGTTGTATGTTAGATACCGATCTGAAGACAGCCCTTTTCCCTCTCCTTCCTCTTCCTTGAGTTGTTTAAAAGTTTTTTCTTTTTTGAAGCTGACCCTAAAAATGGCAGACACCAGCAGCAGCATCACTATTTATCCTAATAAAAAGACTATTAAATGACAAACCCCCCATGAATAAATCTGCTGTTTCTGAAATTACCAACAAGCATAGAGCTGTTTCTGGAATTACCAACAAAGAAAAAAAAAACTCTCTTTCTCAAAAAGCCAATGAAAAAAAAGAGGGTTTATGTTCACTTTGAAAAACGTTGGTTGGTTGGTGTTGAGGAGTCGAGTTCTCAGACAAACAACAAATATTTTGATTATTCCACCCTCCTCTCTCTCTTCTTTTGGTTTCCCTCACTAGTTGAAGTGAAAACAGATGTTTTATAGAATCCAAACCCACACAACAGATCTGCAAATCTTCCACAGCTACTTTGAAGAAATTAGCTTCACTTCTAAACAGATCGGTTACCTGCACCAACAACCAAACACCAACAAATTAGAGCTCCCGAGATACTAATATTAGCTTCTCAACAAATGTCAACTGTAGTATCGGTTCCCATCTCCAATTAAATCCTGGAGAGAAAAAAAATAAAGCTAAAACCTTTATATCTGTATTTTTCAGCGTACTTTAGATCAGCTTTCTTTAATCCCAAAACAAGCTGTTAAACAGATTTCATTTTTATTCCATTGAAAAAACAAACTTTACAATTTACAAAACGAAGCTTACTTGTTCTTTTCTTTTTACCTTAAAAAAGCAAGCAACCTAAAGAGGATTTAAACACCCGATGAAACAAGATTACTCTCAACAACACATATAAAGCGACAGGAACAGTCAATGAACCTTGTAGCCTATTTTTCTTTGGCTTCCAAAAAAAACAATTTAACAAAAAAAGAAAGAAGGTTTGTAAGCAGATTTTTCCTTGGTCATATCTCCATTTAGCTCCCTAGAAAGTAATGAACAAAAGAAAACAAAACAGAATTTTCAATTAGTAAGCAAAAGCTAATTATAATTAATTCACTTGAATTTTCATACCGAAAGAAAATAATTTATTACATGGAGAAGAAAAACTTGCAGCAAAGCTAGGGTTGGGATTTCTGGCAAGAGAAATTTTAGGACAACAAATGGAACATAAAAAATCCAAGGAAATGGGAAGCGGTAAGGAAAGACAGGAAGAAGATATTTGGAAGCTGATGGTGTTAGCTTTGTGAATCTGAACTATATGAGAGGTTTAAAGTGAAGATATGGAGAAACGACAGACTCCGCGCCGTTTCAAATCCAATCGTTTAATATGTGCTCTTCTCCACATTTTGCCCCTTACTCCCTCCTACATTTACATCTTGGCCATTATATTTAATTAAATTTTCTATTATAATAAAAAAGAAAGTATCCTTACTAAAGGAGGATAGATCAAGTGATTCATTTAAGTGATAAGTGGTTTAATATTAATTAAGTAAATTAATCTTGAATTTGAGTTTTTGTGTATGTAAAAATATTTCATTGAAAGACACATCCACTAAAGTCAAATGTACGGTGTCGATCGGGGCGAATCCTTAAGAACCCGGAGAGCAATAAAAAAGAAGAAGAAGAAAGTATTATTGAAAGTTTGTATAATTATTAATACATGATTAAGGTTGAGTTTGAATAAGATAATTTTAATCTTAGATTTATTGGATTTGATTTTAATCCAAACTTTTTGTTTGTATCAAATTAAGTCAAAAAATAAAAATTGAAAGTAATTACATTTTGCAATATTCCAAATATCAAATTAAGTCGATGCTTAATTGATTTTAATTTTAGATTCAATCTTTGTTAATCTCTTTATTCCAAATCATTAAACATTATTTATAATGGATTTATCTTTTTTAATTTAATTATTAATTGAATGATAAAAAATTAATATTAAATCCTAAATTAACATTAGTTCGGATTTCAAATTTTAACATTTCTTCTAATTAAGTTGTCTATCAAATTTCTATAAAACTACTTTTATTTTTGTGAATTTTTTAATAGAAATTCGTTAGTTTTATTAAAAATAGAAAATATCTAGAATTATAATAAAGATTTACGAGCATAACCATAAATGTAAACTAAATTATAATTAAGACATTTTTATATAACCATTAACACAGAAACTAGCCACTTAGATCACACAAGGACCATAAAAGAAAAAAGTTAAAAAACTAATCAATGTTCGAATAAAATAAAGATACAAATAAATTTGATTGCATCGGCAAACGAATCACAAAAGGAGATGAAACTACTGAAAGACCACTGAAAAATTGCAAATCATAGTCAAGTGACGTGAGAAAACTATCAATGAGCGCAAAATGTGTATCCAAATCAATCCGAAGGTTCAAAGCAGGGAAGATCAGCATAATAACAAATAAGCATCATCTTGATCAGTCGTGGCGATGTCAAATCCAATCCTGTGAAAAAAGATAAAAGAAAAGAACGGCAAAAAATTGTAAGCTATCAAAAGGTAGAGAAAAAAAACGTGTTATAAAGACAGAGAACATATCATAAAGACATAATTAATCTTATTAAAAAACCAAAAAAAAAATAACCGGTGGGCGACAACCAACATTTCTAATAATGATTATGATTAAAAAGAAAACTACCGTTAAAATATTGTTATGAATATTTTTTTAACAAAATGATTATGAGATTTTATTTATGCAAAAGGGACTAAATCGGTGACAATAGTCTTAATAAAAAATATTTCTAAATCTATATGGAAGAAAAAAAGTGTCTCTTATCAAAGTAGATACAATATCGTCAGTAACACATACCAGGCTCAAACTACTTATCGAAACCAAAACAACAAGAAACCAATATTACACCAACAGATTCCAGCTTAGCGCACAACCGTCACTAGCACGATAATGCCCAGGGATAGTCTAAAGGCAAAGGAAAAGGCTTCAAAACTTCCGGTCTAAAACAATAAGAATATCTGCAACAAAACTTCACTGTGCATCAGATCCTCATCTTTTAGTGCCTAATCCACCCCCTATATTACCTCCATGAAAACTTCACCCAATTTACCAACCGTGACAATCACCTGTGGCTGTCACTTATTTATACAGTACTTTAAAAAATTGATTTCAATCATTAATTTTAATTTCTATCTTTATCCAATTCTGAACATATATCTTCTATATATATATATATTCACACATAATTAATGAATAAAACAATGTCACTTGTTTAAATCTTACAATATCAGCTGAAAATAACTTTAGATTTAAAGAAGATTTACTTATAACAATGCATAGATATGTACCGTGAATGCATGTAACAATGACAAAGACACTTATGCGTGACCTCTAAGGTGATCGGATACTATCAGACATTTTTGTTACTTCAGTGACCTCTCATGAACTTGTCGGAACTGTCTTTCGGTTGGACCCGAAATTAAGCTTCGACTTGGATTAAACGAATTTGAGTCGCCACCGATCATTTATTTTAAAACAAATGGGCTGATCGGATACCCTATTTCTCACATGATATGCGTCTTTGCAAAGATGTGTCGGATTCGGGAGTCGGTTACAGTCAAGGAAGGGTTAGCACCCTTGAAATATCCTTTCGGTACTACGCAATTTTCAGTTGTCTTAAATTAAGAAAATTGTAATTTAAAATTAAAAGGTAAAAGTACAATCCCAATTACTTACCTTAGATAGTTTTAAATGTGTGCCCTTAAGAAGGTCAAAAAATCATGTTAGATAAAAATGTAGAATAATAAATAAATAAAATTAAATGAGAAAAATAAATTAAATAAAAGATAAGATAAAGAAAGTAAAGATAAATTAGTAAGTAAAATAAATAAAAAATATATAAAAAAAGAATAAAAAATATATAAATAAAATAAACAAATAAAATAAACAAATAAAAATAATATATATATAATAAATAAAAGCATAAAAAATAGTAAATATATATATATAAATTAATAAAACAGATAATAAAAAATAACATATATATATATGTAATCTAAAAAAATAAAAATATACACTAAAATAAAATAGAAAATGCATGAAATGTAAAAAAAAATATTACATGAAAAAAATAACAAAGCAATTAAATAAAATGAGTAATAAGGGAAATGTGTGTATAAATAAAGTTAAATAAATAAAATAATAAAAATTAAAACGTAAATGTAAGGGACCGAATCAAAAGGAAAAAACAAATCGATGAAAAATTTCGAAGCAAAAAAAAATTGATTTAGGGGGAGAATTAAATATTTAAAAACAGGAACACGCCTCAGGGGTATCTAGGTTCGAAACTTCGAAACCCCATCCCTTTTTGGTCATCGACGCAACCCACGTTTTGAGTTATTTGAACCAAATCTCAAGAAAAAAAAATGCACATGCGAGAAATGAACGAATCAAGAGGTAAAAAAGATGCTACATTTTATTTCTTTTTCGAATCGTTTACAATAGCTTTGCATTTGTATTTTTTTGTGCTTTCCTTTGTATTTTGTATGTAAATCGTGTGTTACAATGTTTATTTATAATGCTTGTAGATCATATTTTTAGGAGTTTGAATCATAGTATAACTTTATCCTATTTTTAGGAGTTCGAGTCATAGTAAAACTCTATCTTATTTTTAAGAGCTCGAATCCTAGTAAAACTCTAACGTTATTCTAAATTCATTAAATTGAGGTTGTTGAGAGTGTTATACCCGGACGAAAATGTGTGTTGACAGAACTAATTCAAATTTATCAGAGTTTTAACAGAGGCCTTTAAATTTGCTTACTATTTCATAGTAAAACTTTATGAAGATTAAAGAGCAGTAGGGTAAATACTTGCATATTATCTTCGACACATACCAACTGACAAATAAAAACAGAGTAAAAAAGAGAATCGAATTGCTACTCTGATATGAAAAATAAATTTGAAGCAACATTACTCCTATTAATTCATCTCATCTACCTGAAGTCAATGTGTTGTTTTGGGTTGGCGTTGATACTCGATTATTGTTCGTAAAGACATCATTAATGGCGATGCCAACTGGGAAAATAATTTCCTGTTCCAAAAATGGATATTTTTTATATGGTAGTTTAACATAATGTATTAGGTCATTAAGGCCACCACAGTCTCAGTTTCCTTTATTTATTTTTTACTGTAAATATAATTCTGCATGAATAATTTGACACAATACAATTGTTCCTATTTGATTTCGAAGCAGAAACCTGACAATTGGTTGTTTAGTGGTAACAAACGAAGAGTTGTGATAAATTAAGGGTGACACTTCTATATCATTTATTAGACAATTTTCAGTGTTTACAATAACTGTGATAATTGTTGATAACTTTACTAATAAATTCCCTCGTATTATTTTAAATCTAATGGTCAATACCATTTTTCATTTCCTTTTATCTCACCCTAAATTCCTTACATAAGAAGGGCCCAAATTATAGGATCCTATGTCCAACTCCGACCGTAGGCCTTTACTTGAAGTCCGAATTAAAGGGTGTAGATCATGGTCCTTCAAATTTTATATATTTCGCTAGGCAAGTACCATAGATTTATAATAATTTCAGAAGCACAGATTTATCATACCATCCAACTCACATTAAGGAATAGGGTGAATTGGTTGAAAGGCCTTTTTACATAGTATAATATAAGTAGGCTGAAAAAATAATTAACGGAACAGGAAGCTGTTTCAGATCTCAACTCCATGCAATCAGAATATTATTTCCCTTTAATCTTCATTAATACATACAGAGGTCAAGTTACTAAAATAATTTATTAAATGTAAATAAGATTTAAGTAATTATTATGTAAAATGGTATTCACAATCTATAGGTAAGGCGAGTATTAAGATCTGAAATCTTAAGTGGTCACTTAATTAGTAATTATACTGAGATTAAAGGGTTAATGTTTAGAATGATGGAAAGTGGAGCAGCAAAGCAAATTACGCTTCCTAAAGCTTAATTATATGGCAAAGGGCCATAATTACCGGCTCAACCAAATGTCAAGTTGAGAACTTAACTCGCTCAAGATAACTTTTAGAACAACAGGATTTATTGGGGCCACTTTGGTTGGATAAAAACATTTTTAAAGCAATAAGGATTTAACTAATACTCGTCCGTACGAGGAATGATGTGTCTCTTTATCCTCCGACCACTATTCATTCATTTATTTATTATATTTACCAGCATTATTATCGCTAATTTATTGTTATAAATAACATTGTCTCTTTGCTGGCAACCAAAATAGACCACCACCGGTCCACCACCATTAGAGTAGAATTGAATTCGAATAACGAGAATTTTCCCTTTAAGTAGGTTTCATACTTACGATTTATAAATTAATTTAAACTCAATTGTTTTTTCTTAATAAAAATTTGATTTTTTTAAAACATTTTTATATTAATTTTTAAACTTAATAAATTCAAATTCAATTAACTTTTTGTTTAATAAAAATGATTTTCATATTCAATTGTAAATTCGATTGCTTGAAATTAAATTTTAATTAGTTTGAATCTATTGAAGAATTTTTAAAAATGATTTGTAAATTAGTTTGAATCTATAGAGTGGAATTGAATTCGAATAACGAGAATTTTCCCTTTAAGCAGGTTTCATACTTAAGATTTATAAATTAATTTAAACTCAATTATTTTTTCTTAATAAAAATTTGTTTTTTTTAAAAATTATATTAATTTTTAAACTTTATAAATTCAAATTCAATTAATTTTTGTTTAATAAAAATGATTTTCATATTCAATTTAAATTCAATTTCTTTTTTTGGATAAGTCAGAATTTTATTATCCAAATAGCAAAAGCTACAAATACAATCAGGGTTCAATACAAAACATTTACAATACAAAAATCAGTTGTCATCGATTATGACATCCTGGGTCCTATTATTTCTTCAGGTATGAGAGATTTCCAGGACGCTCTCTTTGATATGGAGCTCTCTGACCACCCTTTCTTTGGCCCTACTCACACTTAGAGCAACAAACAGCAGAACACATTCCTTGCTAGGAAGCTTGACCGTGTCTTGATCAATTCAAATTGGGCAAATTTATTTCAGACTTCGCATGTTGAGTTCCAAGCTCCAGGAATTTCTGACCACTGCTTTGCAAAAGTTTGGCTTAATAAGGTAACTGAAGTAAACAAACCTAAGCCTTTTAAGTTTTTTAATTATTGGACCCATCACCCCAACTTTTTGGAAGAGGTTAAACAAACCTGGTCCAAACCAACCTACGGGAATCCAATGCAGTCTCTCTTCACTAAACTCAAAAGGGTGAAAACTTGTCTAAAGGCTCTTAACAATTCTTCCTATAGTGACCTTCCTGCCAGGGTTAAATATAAACGATCTGAACTTGAACTCCAGCAACTTAAGACTCTTCGTGGAGACGATGATATTGAAAAAGAGCTTATCCTCCAGAATGAACTGAAAAATCTTGAGGAAGCTGAAACTCTTTTCTACAGGAAGAAATCTAGAGTCCAATGGCTGAAGGAGGGTGATAAATGCACTAAATTCTTTTACACCACTGTTGCCCTTAAAAACAAAAAAAAAACACAATTCGTACCCTCATTGATGAGAAAGGTAACAAGCTTGAAACCTTTGATCAAATTTCAACTGAGATCACTAACTTCTTCACTAGTTTACTTGGGAAAGTTGATACAGCAGTAAAGGGCACGGATCCCAAACTGTTAAAGGACCTCTGTCAGTTTACTTTACCTCATGAGAAGGCTGATGCCCTTGTTAAGGATGTCACTAAAGAGGAGATTAAAGAGGCTTTCTTTAGTCAAGGAAACGATAAATCTCCTGGTCCAGACGGTTTCTCTCCATTCTTTTTCAAAAAAAACCTGGACTATTATTGAAAGCGACATTATTGCTGCTATTTCTCAATTCTTCAAAGATTCATACCTTCTGTTTGCTTTTAACACTAATGTCCTTGCTTTGATTCCTAGTAAAGTTAAGGACTTTAGACCAATCTCTTGTTGTTCTATTTTCTACAAAGCTATCTCTAAGATTCTGGTAAAAATATTAACTTGTATCCTGCCTGAACTAGTAACTCTTAACCAAACAGCTTTTGTAAAAGGTAGAAGCATCACAGAAAATACATTACTTGCACAAGAGCTGGTAAGAGGTTACAATAGAAAGAATATATCTCCTAGATGCTCTTTGAAAATTGATCTCCACAAGGCTTTTGATTCCCTCAACTGGAGCTTCATCTGTACCATCTTGCAGGCTATAGGCCTCCCTATGACTTTCATCTCTTGGATTGAAACTTGCTATACCACAGCAAGCTACTCAGTCTCCATTAACGGGAGCTTATCTGGATTCTTTAAGGGAGCTCGAGGCTTAAGGCAAAGAGATCCCCTCTCTCCCCTCCTCTTTGTTCTCTCCATGGATGTCCTCTCTTTCCTCCTAAATTTGGCTGCTGCCAAGGATATTTTCGGATACCACCCTAAGTGCAAAAGAATTAACTTGACCCACTTATCTTTCGCAGACGATTTACTCATCTTTTGTAAGGGTTCAGTTGACTCAGTCATCGGTGTCACTAGTGTCCTGGACACTTTTTATGAGATGTCAGGACTCCAAATTAACGCCTATAAAAGTGAATTCTAATGTAACACCCCCAACCCGTATCCGACCAGGATACGAGTCTGAAGTGTCACATTGACTTTTCAAAAATTTATTCGTATAAAATAGTGAGTAATTTAAAACTTTTGTACATGTAACTTATTCAAAATATTTCCAGAACTATTCAGAGCTTAATGTTTTTGACAAAACCGATCAGAGCATATACATTCAAAAACATTAATTACATGCCAACTATTTTCAATGTACAGAATACATCTAATTCAAGAGATCTTTTCTGATCTGATCTTCGGTAAGAAGTAACTGGCATGTCTTGTTCCTCTTTACTTTCCTTTTTGCTTTCTAAACCTACGTGTGAAACAATCACACGCTAAGTCGATGACTTAGTGAGGCATATAAAACATATAATATTTCATATAACATAAAGCATACATAAACATATACCATCATTATCATAATCTCTATAATTATTATTAAGAAACACACATAACATCATATGGTTCATGTAACACATTTCAAACCACTTACCTTTGATAACCATTTATAAACCCATCGTATACATATCACATTCAGTATGCTTGTTTAATCACTTTATTAGCCCATGTACACTAGTGAGAACTTAAGGTATGTGAGTACATTGAGGTTGTGCACACATATTCTGTCACCACAGCTCGATCAATGTCCCGAAGGACCAGTCCATAGATTCCGAAGAACCTAGGTAATCATTCCATATGTCCCGAAGAACATAGGTAAACAGTCCATATATCCCGAAGAACATAGGTAAACAGTCCATATGTCCCGAAGAACATAGGTAAACAGTCTATATGTCCCGAAGAACTAGGTAACAGTCCATATATCCCGAAGAACATAGGTAAACCCTCGACCCTTGGCATGCCAACTATACCCCTAGCTCTCATATCACATAACATGGCATTATCATTTATAACAGTTCACATTACTTATTCATATTCTTCTCTTATAAACACATCTTTTCTTTTCAGTCACGTATCACATGTACGTGTAATCATTGATCTCATAATCACATGTTCCTTCTCTTCTGTCACATACCACATGTATGTGTAAACATAATCTAATATATATGTTGCATGTAATCACATAGATATCATATAGCTTCTTTCACATATACATGTAATCACTTAGTCTATTTTCATGTAATTCTTTTCACTTCTCATATGATTTTATATTCATATCTCACATAGCTCATATAGCATTGCATTGTTTCATATAAACATAGATGTCATATCTTGTTCGCATATATTTTCTATATAACTCATATATCTCATAGTTCTTTCACATAGCTCACTATCATATTTTCATATCATATATCTTATAATAGATTTTTATATCATCATTTGTTTCCTTTCTACCTATTCATAATCACATAACATATACAAAGCATATCATTATCTTTAGTCATGCATACATACAATCAATGTAATACAGATTATCACATATAATTATAACAACACATAATCATGTTCATGGCTTCATGCATATTACTCTAGGAAATAGACTCATCGCAAGTCTTATTTCCATTAAACACTACATATCACTAGTATGCACTCACCTTGGTCTCACTAGTCAATTCCAATCTCTTATCTTTCCCTTGATCGATCTTACTTGTCAAATGTTCCGGAATTGCTTTACACGCAAAATCTACATAAATGTACATTTTGAGGCAATCATTAGATACCTACACCTTGTAATTGGATACTAGCAACTTAAACAAACTTATTAAACCAATATTCACATTTTTCCTTTAGGGGGAATCGGTTCCCTCCTGTAGGGGTATCGGTTCCCCCTTGACATTCTGTAAATTCTGGTTCATTTGAGGGGGTATCGGTTCCCCTTGGATGGGTACCGATTCCCCTTGCCCAGAAATCACATTTTTGAGCTCGAAATTCACTTCATTTCAGCTTAAACCTTCATATTTTACTTCCTTTAATATTCCTAACTTCCATACACATATTTAAACTCATTTCTATTCCATAATCATTTCTTTAAACCCAAAATTCCATCATTACATGGCATTCAAGAATCACACTAAATTTTCAATGTGTTCTAATTCCAATTCTAACACTTCATACTTCTTAATTAGATTGATGACAAGTCAAATTCATCCATAAAACTTCAATAACCATACCATATCAAAATTTCATCTTAAAACTCATATTACAAATTCATTCTTAATTCCTTTATCTTATTGTTTAAATCCCATATAAGCTTTCCTTAAGCTTATTTAATACCCAAAGAGTCAAAACTAAGCTTAAAACTCAAGAATTAACCAACTGAAATTAAACTTACCTTTGCCATGGAGCTTACGGGAAGAGAGGAGGAAGGAGATGACCCAGCTCCAGATCTTTCTTTTCTTCTCACCCTTTCCACATTTTATCACCTTAAAAGAAAGATAAAAATCTTTCTGGTCAAATGACCATTTTACCCTTAATTTCCTTTAATAATTACTAAATAACCTTCAACATAAATTTCCAATAATCATTAAATTATTTCATTATTCTACGCTAGTCACCAAATTCTGAAACTTTTCAATTTAGTCACTAACCCGGTATTGCGGATGTTACAAATCTCCCATCCTTTTTAAGAAAATTCGCCCTCAAATTTTCACTGAACATTTTGATAAAACATATCTTTTAATGTTCTCATGTTACTTCATTTACTTACTCTTTCTTGTCATCATCAAGAAACGTACTTTTTAATCCTTTAACTTTTCAATTACCTTTTTCTTTTATACATTCATATCATGTCACTTATCACTTAAACAACAACCAGCAACTTCAATTCTTCAATCAACATCATAAATCCATCTCTAATTACCTTATAATAATAACCAAATTCGTTTTCCATAATCATTTAACCAAGAACACGACCTTAAATCTTCTTTAAATATGATTCAACATACACTTTATAAAATCTTTTCACCTCACCAATCACTCTTTGCTCACTTGTATATCCAAAAATTATCACCTACACTTCCATATAACCTTTATCGTGTCTGATCCTTTAACTCAATCCCATTTCATTTCTTTATTCCATTATTCCTTTATTTATTTATTCCTTATACACAAATCATATATTTCCTTTCATATTCACATACTCTTGTCTTATCACTTATATTCATCGTTATATACCAATCTTCATTGCATCCTCATAACTTTGATAACCTATTTCTTATACTTGTATTTTCATTTCTTAAAATTCCATGCAAATACTTATCTCATTTTCTATATCATATCTATCTGATCAGAATACCCAACTATATTCAGATTCACATCATAATTGATTAACTCAACTTTACTTTTTCTTCCAATCTTATAACTCTATCACTTTTACTCTGACAGTTAATCAATAACATCTGTCCAATCTAGAACACAACCCTAATCAACCAATCACATACATCCTTTCCAATCGAAATTATCTAAAAATTCGTTTACTTAACTTGTCAATTTCACCTCCATTCTCATACATCCTATAATTTCCGTTGTTCAACTAAACATTCTGACTTACTTTGTCTTATAAACTGATCATCGATATACCCATTCATAAACTCTTCTTATCAATCCTCAGCTTTACTCAAATATACAAATCCTTATTCCCTTTACTATACAATAGTACTATGATCCAAATATACAATTGTATCCAGAGCCATTTCATATTTGGTTGTCTTATCATAACAACATCTCAAAAAAAAATTCAATTCTATACCTTTTCCATCACATAATCTGGTTAGTCAACGCTAACTCTTTTCATCTAGAATGCAAACCCTTATTATAGCCACACTCTTGCTTATACACAATATTATCCCTTTGTCTTAAATTCATAAACTCTATCTCCATATCTCTTATGCACTTGTCACTGATGCATCTATTCTTGAATTCTTATACAAATACTCACCACATCCTTTGATCTTTTTAACAATCTTATAGTGACACTTGTTCACCATATTCTATCTTATCCACATAATAACAAAACTACTCTATATCGTGTTTCCGATTCAAAACAATGAAAACTTTCTATCATTATTCAGATATGATTTCAGCTTTCTAAAATCAACTTTTGATCTTACTAGGCATTTCCTGAGGTGTCCGATCTTCATCCTGCCTGGCCAGGGCAGGTGAATAGCTATCACAATCAGGAATATCACCTTTCACTTACTTTGAAATTATCACGATCGAATTTCTACTGTATTAAACTATTCTTATTCTATTAGCAAGACAACATGCTCCTTACACTATCATATCAGAAATTTTTCACTCTATGTTGGCATGTACACATTTTATGACACTTTGGACTTCGATTTATGCCGAGAATCGGCTAAACCTTAGCTCTGATACCATTAAATGTAACACCCCCAAACCGTATCCGACCAGGATACAAGTCCGAAGTGTCACATTGACTTTTCAAAAATTTATTCGTATAAAATAGTGAGTAATTTAAAACTTTTGTACATGTAACTTATTCAAAATATTTCCAGAACTATTCAGAGCTTAAATGTTTTTGACAAAACCGATCAGAGCATATACAATTCAAAAACATTAATTACATGCCAACTATTTTCAATGTACAGAATACATCTAATTCAAGAGATCTTTTCTGATCTGATCTTTGGTAAGAAGTAATTGGTCTGTCTTGTTTCTCTTTACTTTTCTTTTCACTTTCCAAACCTACGTGTGAAACAATCACACGTTAAGTCGATGACTTAGTGAGGCATATAAAACATATAATATTTCATATAACATAAAGCGTACATAAACATATACCATCATTATCATAATCTCTATCATTATCATTAAGAAACACATATAACATCATATGGTTCATGTAACACATTTCAAACCACTTACCTTTGATAACCATTTATAAACCCATCGTATACATATCACATTCAATATGCTTGTTTAATCACTTTATTAGCCCATGTACACTAGTGAGAACTTAAGGTATGTGAGTACATTGAGGTTGTGAACACATCTGCTGTCACCACAGCTCGATCAATGTCCCGAAGGACCAGTCCATAGATTCCGAAGAACCTAGGTAATCAGTCCATATATCCCGAAGAACATAGGTAAACAGTCCATATGTCCCGAAGAACATAGGTAAATAGTATATATGTCCCAAAGAACATAGGTAAACCCTCGACCCTTGGCATGCCAACTATACCCCTAGCTCTCATATCACATAACATGGGCATTATCATTTATAATAGTTCACATTACTTATTCATATTCTTTCTCTTATAAACACATATCTTTTCTTTTCAGTCACGTATCACATGTACGTGTAATCATTGATCTCATAATCACATGTTCCTTCTCTTCTGTCACATACCACATGTATGTGTAAACATATATCTAATATCATATGTTGCATGTAATCACATAGATCGTATCATATAGCTTCTTTCACATATACATGTAATCACTTAGTCTATTTTCATGTAATTCTTTTCACTTCTCATATGATTTTATATTCATATCTCACATAGCTCATATCACCTTGCATTGTTTCATATAAACATAGATGTCATATCTTGTTTGCATATATTTTCTATATAACTCATATATCTCATAGTTCTTTCACATAGCTCACTATCATATTTTCATATCATATATCTTATAATAGATTTTTTATATCATCATTTGTTTCCTTTCTACCTATTCATAATCACATAACATATACAAAGCATATCATTATCTTTAGTCATGCATACATACAATCAATGTAATACAGATAATCACATATAATTATAACAACACATAATCATGTCCATGGCTTCATGCATATTACTCTAGGAAATAGACTCATCGCAAGTCTTATTTTCATTAAACACTACATATCACTATTATACACTCACCTTGGTCTCACTAGTCAATTCCAATCTCTTATCTTTCCCTTGATCGATCTTACTTGTCAAATGTTCCGGAATTGATTTACGCGCAGAATCTACATAAATGTACATTTTGAGGCAATCATTAGATACCTACACCTTGTAATTGGATACTAGCAACTTAAACAAACTTATTAAATCAATATTCACATTTTTCCTTTAGGGGGAATCGGTTCCCTCCTGTGGGGGTATCGGTTCCCCCTTGACATTCTAAATTCTGGTTCATTTGAGGGGGTATCGGTTCCCCTTGAATGGGTACCGATTCCCCTTGCCCAGAAATCACATTTTTGAGCTCGAAATTCACTTCATTTCAGCTTAAACCTTCATATTTTACTTCCTTTAATATTCCTAACTTCCATACACATATTTAAACTCATTTATATTCCATAATCACTTCTTTAAACCCAAAATTCCATAATTTACATGGCATTCAAGAATCACACTAAATTTTCAATGTGTTCTAATTCCAATTCTAACACTTCATACTTCTTAATTAGATTGATGACAAGTCAAATTCATCCATAAAACTTCAACAACCATACCATATCAAAATTTCATCTTAAAACTCATATTACAAATTCCTTCTTAATTCCTTTATCTTATTGTTTAAATCTCATATAAGCTTTCCTTAAGCTTATTTAATACCCAAAGAATCAAAACTAGGCTTAAAACTCAAGAATTAACCAACTGAAATTAAACTTACCTTTGCCATGGAGCTTACGGGAAGAGAGGAGGGAGGAGATGACCCAGCTCTAGATCTTTCTTTTCTTCTCACCCTTTCCACATTTTTATCACCTTAAAAGAAAGATAAAAATCTTTCTGGTTAAATGACCATTTTACCCTTAGTTTCTTTAATAATTACTAAATAACCTTCAACATATATTTCCAATAATCATTAAATTATTTCATTATTCTACGCTAGTCACCAAATTCTAAAACTTTTCAATTTAGTCACTAACTCGGTATTGCGGATGTTACATCTATGCAGCTGGAATGTCCTCATGTACGATTGAGACTATCAAGCAAGCTACTGGCTTTAATCTTGGCTATTTGCCAGTGCGTTACCTAGGAATTCGGCTACTCACAAGGAAAATCTCTGAAAAAGACTGTGCGATCCTCATCGATAATATCAAATCTAGATTGCACCATTAGTCTCGTAAACTGCTCAGCTACTCTGGGAGACTGAAGCTCATCCGAACTGTGCTAGCTTCAATTACTAATTTTTGGTGCAGACAACTCTTCCTGCCTAATTCAATCTTGAAAAAAATTGAGCAGATTTGTTCCCGCTTCTTTTGGAAAGGTTCTGACAAATCAGCAATAGGAGAACGTGTGAGTTGGAGCAAATTTGCTCCTTGAAATCGGAAGGTGGTCTTGGGATCAAAGACATTAAGACCTGGAATAAAGCTTGCATGTTAGCCTTAATCAAACAAATTCTTGCTGGTGAAGGCTCACTTTGGGTAGCTTGGCTTCATAATTATGTTTTTAAGAACAAAGATTTCTGGTCTATTGAAGCTAAGCTCAACACAAGCTGGTGTCTCAGAAGACTTCTTAAATTGAGACCAGAGGTGCAAAATTTCCTTCATCCGGGTCCTATCAATGCAAGCTCGATATGGGACTCTATTCGGTCTAAAAATCAGAAGGTCCATTGGCAAAAACTCGTTTGGTTTTCCCTGCACATTCCAAAACATAGTATGATAACCTGGATGGCTCTACTTGACAGACTACCCACCAAGGATCGTCTTCACCGAATCGGTCTTACTAATGACTGCTCTTGTCTTTTATGTAACTATGATGTGGAAACTAGGGATCATCTTTTCTTATTATGCCCTACTGCTGTTTTTCTATGGGAACGCATCTTCTCTTTTTCTGGTTTGCATTTTACAGGATACCTTTGGGAAGAATTCTTGGAAATGGCGAGCTCAAACTGGAAAGGAAAATCATTGTTATCTACTGTAATGAGGATTGCTTTGAATGCATTGGTTTACTTGCTCTAGGAAGAAAGGAACAAAAGACTGTACCAAGGCCGAACTAGACCTGTAAATGAACTTCTAAAGAATATTAAATTCAATTTCAAGCAATAAAAATGAGTGTTATTCTTTTTAAAAGTTATAAATTCAAACCGTCAGGTCTACAGTGTATGCTTATCCATATACGAAGAAAATTATAAACAAATACTTACTTGTAATTAACAAATACAATTAAAAAACAATTGTTTCAAATAATACATAAGTAAACACATTGACGCATGTCGTTTTCACATCAAAATAATTCATTATTCTCAAATAATAAATAAAGAGAATTAAATGTAGTAAAATAGAGGTAAGGGTCGATCACATAGAGAGAAGTAAAGGTCGATCCCACAGAGACTAAAGAAAACTCCTTAATTTACTCTTGATTTGATTTCTGAATCAGAAAAAGAGTTGAGTATTTAATTGGGTAAATATGAGGGTGTTTGTAGATGATGAGAATAAAATAAAGTAAAAACAAGAAAATAAAGAAGATTTAAAATAAAAGTAAAATAATACTAAGAAGAAGATTTAAAAGAAATAAATTCAATATGGTAAAATCAGCCTTGGGCTGTCTTTTTGACTCAGTGTCCTCTGATTATTGAAAATGGTTTTTACTTTGGGATTTACGTCTATTACTTGTCTACAAGGATCAATCATTATGATTATGCTTTGTATACCGAATACCCAAGTGTAACTTTTGATTCCAACTTTGGAAATTAATCTAATCAACATCAATTGTTGTAGATCAAGGACCATTTGAGTTCGTAAAAGAACGACTCAAATTATGTTGTTTCAATAATAATTGATTCCGATCTCAATTCTCTCTTAGCAAACGATTTTGCTAAGTGTATTCCCAGGAAGTCGAATGTGCTTTCAATAAGTCGATCCTTCCTTCCACAAGTTTAATCGTAACATCATCCTGACCAACGTCAATCTTTGTTTTAAAAATCATTTTGATTTTGAAAATAAGCGCAAGACAAAAGTCATACTTGCATTTTAAACATAAAAGCTTTAAAAATTAGCAAAGTGAAAACTAAAAAGAAAATTAGCTAAGCATGACAAAAATCATACTTAGCATTTTAAACATAAAATCTTTAAAAATAAGCAAAGTAAAAACTAAAAATAGAATTTATAAAAACAAAGAAAGAAAGATTGCAATGATCTAAAAGAAAAAAAAGAATTCGATGAATGAAATGATGAATTAGGCTTACCCTAGGGGTTTTTATAGCCTTCTAAAACCCCTAAAATATGCTGAAAATGTAAAGATAATTGTTTGAATTTAAAATCTAAAAATAAAAAGATAAATCCAAAAAATTTAAATTTAAAATACTTGAAATGCTCCGGCCGTCCATCCACCTTCTAGTATTGCTGACTGGATGTTGCTGACAAACTGTCACATCAGCTTTTTCATGTTAAATAACTTTTCGAGTGTTTATTATGTTATTTTGCTCTATTCTCATATGTTTTGGTCTCACTTCTCAAATCTCAATTACGTTGGAAAAGCTTATGAACAGATTCGACGATGGCATTCTCACGAGGCACCTTAGATTTGCAAGTGATTGAATGAGAATTATGTGTTTATATCTACATTATCAGTCTCCAATTCAATTTGCCTATAATCTAATTTCATAATATCACATTATCAGAAAATTTTAAATTTTAAATTTTAAATTTTAAAAATTTAATTTAATTATTAATTTAAAAAAATCAAAGATAAAAAGATGTTATTAGATTTCTTTATTATCGTATGATTTGCTAGCTTATTTATTGACCCGATAATGAAATTCTTATGAGAAATTAAATTCAAAATCGCTATTCATATTTTAACTATATAATTACTATAAATAAGAAAAGCAAGAGCAGCCCACTAAAATAGAATCATTTAAAACGTGAGGGTTAGCCTTAACTGGGGAGGAGATGCTCCAATAAGCTGAAAGCGTATAAAACCAAAGACGTGGATAATATTTATTATAATGGTTTCCATTGAATCCAATAAGTAAAAGCAAAGGCAATCCTTTATCTATCTCTCAAAGATGATGGCCTCCATCATTTCTGCACCAAGTACGAACCCCGTATATATGTAAAAACAGAAAAGAAAAGAAAAGAACTGATGGGGTAGGGCATTAGCAAAGGCAACACAGGAACAATCACATGCGTTGGTGTTGGATTTGATGATTTTGTATATTATTTAGATGCAAAAAAACAATCATACCCGAAGACGTGTTCTCGCTGTTCAAGGTTTCATCACTTGCCGGTTAAAAAGAAGCCAAACCTTAATCTAATCACCCCACACTTTCTCTAATATTCTTCACAATATTATATTGAAGAATCATTAAAAATAGTTTCGAAAATACTAGTACTATATATATTAATAGAAAACGGTACATGGGGAACTTGAAAAAGCGGAGTGGTTTGAGTTGTTCAATGGGAGAGAGGGTTGGTTGTTTTCGTGAGTGCAGGCAGAGTGGAGAGAGAGGGGGTAAGAAGCAAAGGCACGTGTCGTGGTGAAAAGGGAGAGCGTGCAGTCCATCATGGATCAATGCATTTGGCTGACTTCTCGATGCCAGAAGCTGAAAACGAAAACAGACTGGATTTTATTATTGTATTTGATGAGTCTTTGTCTCTCCATTGCAACTGTCGTTGTCTGGGGAAATAATTAAGCAGCAGTATACTTCAGGTCTTTAACTTTCTGTTCAAGTTTTTCTCCTTTTTTTTTTTTTCTCACTCATGAGGTGATTTCACCACCATGTGCTGTGTTGGTTTGGTGCTGAATATTTTGTCTGTTTTCTGGGTCAACACTGAGGTCCTGACTTAAGATATCCGGGAAAATTTACAGACATAAACGCAAGTAATGAATATACTTAATTTCTTCTACTATCTTTCATAGACTTCTATCGCCTATGGATCAATCCTTCAAAGTCTTTTAGTTTAGTGATAAGAAATTGGATGTTTTTAGAATAAAAGTTTAGGGTTGAGTATCAGGTATCGAAAGATAATTCTACTATAATTTTTTATTTGATTATGAATACATTATAATCCAATTTTAGATATAATAGAAGCCTGGCATTAAAAAAATTCACACAAAAATATAGATGTATAATTTATAATTCTTTTAAGATATAATCATACAAAATTTTATTTATAAAACATATATCTTTTTTTTTATATAAATAAATTATCAAGAATGGGATTCGAACCCATGCCTTTTCGGACAAGTACCTGAAACTGGCGCCCTAGACCCACTCGGCCATCTTGACAATTTGGACAAGACCTTAAACTATCTTTAAAGTTTTATAAGGATAGTAAACGTAAAATTACACGTTTCCCTATTATGAGAAATAAACAGATCAGCTGGTTAACTTACCGAACATACATGTAGCTTCAGAATCTAAAATACGAGTGAGAGTCAAAGAGCTAATTACATAGTTTCTTAGGTCTTTGCTTTTACTTTGAAAGAATGCTGCATGGCCACGTTTTATACCAATTAACTCATTCTTTCAATTATACACCTAATTTATTTATTTTTTAATGCATGCATAAATAATATGGCGTGGGTTGATTTTGACCAATCACTTGTTGATTTGTATGCTTCTATTTGCTATATAATTTATTGAAGAAAATGTAGGATTTATTGAAAAAAGGTCAAATCAAAATAAGAATTTATTTTCTTTTATAATTTATTGAAGATTGTTCAGACAAAAAGGAAAAGAAAATACTTTTATTTGAGGCGCATATAATATTTTGGGCTAGGCCTACTTTAGCTTGAGCCCAAACCCAATCGTCTCCTCATGCTCTCAGGTTCTAACTCCTTTCCTAGGGTTCTAAGTTTCAGTCCTTTCCCTTCTTCCCTCTGTTAAAGTTGGCGAATTAAGAAATGGCTGCAAGTTTTGCTTCCAAATGCTCCGGGGGTATGTTTCCATTTCTTTACATGAGTGTTTGTTAGTTTTTTTAAGGGTTTATATTTCCCGCTCTCTCTGTTAATGGGCACTTGCGGATTATGAACACTTAGCGTACAAAGCATTCCGATTCAACCCATACCCATATGCATGAAGTTTTAGTTTTTCTTGCACCGATTTTCCTTTGATTGATATATATGAAATCCCTGTAGTTAGCTATATGTTTGGCCCAACATAAGTGAAGGGTTTTAACTATACCGTCCTGGAATTTCAACGTTTCTTTTTGGAGGGGTTAGGATTTTAGCACTTATCTAGTCTCTTTAGGAGAGTTATTTCTCATCTCCGCCTGGAAGTCATTTGCATTTTGTCTACAAATTTATGTTTTGATCTTTTTTCCTCTGAGTTTTCTGATTCTTTAAGTCACTTATTCTTCATCCGATGAGCATAGCTTTAGGAAGCTTCTTATTATTGGTTTCACAACAAAGAAGTCTCTTTGTGTGGGATTTTAGGTTGAGTTGTTTGTGAATCTGGCCATGCCTGTCCTATCATGCTGTTTCCCCCCCTTGTTTTCATCTTCTAGGTAAGTGCTGGGATCCATCAATTAGCTTCTTAACGCTTGCTATATGACCATCCGCAGAAATGTGTTGCTTTTGTTCCTCCTACAATTGCTGTAAATAAGTTGATGTATCATGAGATTTAAACACCTCCAGCTCGATGTACATAGTTCATTTTGCATCTAGTCTCGTTTCTGTTTCTTTTGTTTGACTCTACGGTATATGCAGTGGGCCGTTCGTTGATGGATGGCCTTCGAAACAACTTTGCTAATTTACCAAGCACATCAAGAGAGATTGTATGTGGCAGTTTCCTGTATCAGGTCAGAATGATTTCTAACATATTGTTTCTTTTAAGTTTGTATTATGATCTGTTAAATCATTCACATGGAGTGCATGCTGGGGTTCATTCTTGATTACATATTATCGTTGGAAAATTGGGATAAGGTCCCCAAACTTCTGGTAATAGACAAGCCTGTGGAAACAGGTTTGAAAAGGTTGGTCATATGTCATTTTTTGTGGGATAAAATTTTCAGCCATGCATGTCTTATTAACTAAATGGTTCAAGGGGTTGGCATTTCTAATCAGCATCGAAGATGGTGAGAACCCTAGTCAGATTTCGAAAGATCTGCATATTGGTTTGACGGGATGGTGACCTGAACTACCTAAATGTAATTTTGAGTGGTTTTGACAGGAGTTAAACCTATTGTTAATGAAAGGTATATTACGAACCTCGTGTTAGGATTCACATAGCTTATTTGAATAGGATAACTGTTCTTGGAGCTTGATGTCAGTGTGATCTGATTTTGTTCCATGTTCGATGCTGTGAGTGTATGGTCTAAGTCCAGACGATACTAGTATGGTTCTATGATGATTGCATTTGTGATTATTCTCTTTCAAAGGTAACCTTATTATTTCGTCTCATTCTGCAGCAACAAAGGACTTTTATACAGATGAGAACTGTTCTCAAAGTAGTGGACAACTCGGGGGCAAAAAAGGTGATGTGCATACAACCGTTGAAGGGTAAGAAAGGGGCTAGATTGGGAGACACCATAATTGCATCTGTAAAGGAGGCCATGCCTAACGGAAAGGTGAAGAAAGGGAAGGTGGTATACGGTGTTGTTGTGCGTGCTGCCATGCAGCGAGGTCGTTGTGACGGGAGTGAGGTCAAGTTTGATGACAACGCAGTTGTTCTCGTTGACAAGCAAGGTCAGCCGATAGGGACCAGAGTTTTCGGCCCAGTCCCACATGAGCTGAGGCAGAAAAAGCATGTCAAGATCCTCACTTTGGCGGAGCACATTGCCTGATTTTCAAATAGAATGCAGCATATCTGATAAGACAAAACTGCATTCATGGCCTCGTGCTGTTTTCAATTGTTTGAATTAGGAGGTCCTCAGAACAGATTTCTTTGTAGAAATCGAAATCAATTATTATATCAAAAGGTACTTGCCAATTAACCCAATGAAGCTCTTTATAACTAGAAATGCCACGAAGGAGCTTGGTACAGAACATGTGGAGATTTTCTCACACTGAGATTAGTTTTTCTGCATTGAATCCCGTGAAAGGAGAGGAAAGAAAAACAGCTTTGATTATCAAAGTTCAACTATTTGTTTCACGCTGTTTGGCCGCAAACAAGCTCATCTGTAGCTGTGTAGCGTCTACAATTCAATCCTGTAAAAAATATTTAGCTTTGAAAACTCTACATATATGAAAATCCAGTTAGAAGGAAGCCTCGATGTCTGCTTGCCAAGTAGTACAATGAAGATTCCAAAATCTCAGCTCACCAAATTTCTTCGGGACACATGTAAAGTTAATCTTAAAGGGCCCTAACTTACGATGATCGCCACCTGTTAAACCCCACCAAAAAGAATTCATCATATTTTATTACACATCACAAGTATTTAGAAACGCTCCTACTATACATGATAAGGCTTATGCTGCAATATTTATGACCATTTCCTTTCTTTCCCATAATTGGTTAGAATGAGGCCACATCAATCTTGGTGGCGTTGGTTGTTATCCCCTGTATTTCTTTTATTTTCTTATTTATTATCATGTTGATCTTTCCTACATTAGATCCTTAAATTAAATTTGGATACTCAATATGCGATTGTAGATATTTTTCTCGCAAAGTGCTTGTCGATGATCTTCTAATAGTTTAAGCGGCTAGTTTTTTTTATCTTAATGATTATAGGAGAATATATTTATTATATGTTTAGTTTACGATTTTTGTTATAAACCTTTATTATAATTTTAGATATTTCCTCTATTTTAATAAAATTAGTTGCTTCTATTTTTGTAAAAAATGTGTTTTTTTTTGTTCTGTCTACTAAAGAAAGAATGCTCTTATATGTGCAATAGTTTATTTCTTTTATTTACCAAAAAACAAAAAGAAAAAAAGAATGCTCTTATATCTTCCATAGTCCAACGGAGATAAGGCCTTGTTTTAATTTATAATTTAGCATATGAGTTAAATAAAAATTGATTTATTATAAGTTGCAACTTAAGATGAAGTAAATTTTTGTGAAAAATTAGTTGTTGTCCATAAATAACAAATGTGAAATACTCTGATAAACAAAAAATATTTTTACCCTTTCTTATGTATGTTTTAAAAACCAAACTCAAACCTTTAGTTAAAAAAAATAGAAAGATGAGGAGACAAGAAGTCTCTCAGCCCTAAATCTTTTTATTAATGAATTTGAAATTCTTAATATGTATTTGAATTTGATAAAATCTTATTTTTATATTTTAAAAGATAGTAATTTTTTTATTAAATCTTAACTATATATTTGTAATACATATGTATTTAATTAATTTTATATAAAAATAAATCTGAAATTCTAAAATTGAAATATTCAAACTTTATCTGGAATGAAATCTGAAATATTATCATCTATTTTAGTTTTTCCATGGTGTCATCCATTTGAAGTGCATTTTTCCTATTCAGAGAATGATTCTGATTTTTGCAGTTGTTTTCCGACAAATTACATCTATGTGTATGCTACGTGTTTTACTTTATTAATGATTTGCCCAGTGATTGCCAAGCACCAACACATTGAAACATGAGCACATTTTCAGAGATTTAATCAAGTCGTCGTCGTCCGGGAACAGACTGCATCCTCTAAACCCTAAATTATAAAAACGTTTTAATGATCGAGCCGTTGGATAATATTCTCGGCTGTGAAAACCGGCTGACTGCCAAGTTCCATCATTTTGAAGTTGAAAATAAGTACACCACAAAAAGGGAAAATACATTATACACATGCATTATTCTGTGTTTGAACACGTGTTAATCAGCGGCAACCGACAGGTTCTTCCGACCGCAAAAAAAGTTTTCAATAAAAGTATCATTACATTTCGTTTCTGGTGTATACCTGGAAAATTCTACTTGTGGTTGTTTTCGTCTAGCCCCGGCCACCTCATTGTTTTGCTCCATCAATTAGGTCATGATTCTATTATATTCACTCTTGACCAACTGCCCCTTCGTCTGATTGACAAGATTCCTTGGATTTTATTTTGTAAAATTATAGTGCACGGATGAAGTTATCTACATGTATGAATCAAGAAAGAAGTCCATCAAAACGACAGCAAAGGGACACTCGGCATGCCAAATCCATTGACATGATCATTGATATAAAATTTAATACAACTACTACAATTCAGACCTCTTTTATATTGTGTGGTGCAGTATGGAGATTTCCGTTCAAATATTGTAAGCGACAACCAGGACATGTGGCTAATCTACATTCACTAGACTTTTCTAGAGTATTGCCACGGTGTTAACTCATTTATATTGAACAATAATGGTAGCTATTGAACAATAATGATATATATATATATACATATATATCCATTTGATATATCATTTTTAATGAATTTGAAAAAATACGTTATCAGTTATATTTTATTTATTTGGATTTTTAATGAGCACCATTAAATATTAACATTCCTCTTAAACATATTAAATATTAAAATAAATTATTTAGAAGCAGAATTGATATCCCCCGTATTATAGGAGCAGAAATGGCCGATTTGTTCACAATTATTTGATGTAAAAGATTTCCAACCCTATGCGCGTCACGATCAGAGGGCCAATTTTAAGTTAGAAAAATAAAAGTCTATAGTCTAGACTAAACGGCCACAAGACAATTATTCACTTCTCTACTTCCACTTCGCTTTGTGTGTGTATATATATATATATATATATATATATATATATATATATATATATATATATATATATATATATATATATATATATATATATATATTACTCTGAAAAACAAGGGAAAATGATTGCCTTTTTTAACGGCGTATTTGTCTTTGAATCTCTTAAACATGATTATTGTTGGATATATGAACTGTAAAACTATAACGATAGTATTGACTGAAAATATAAACAGTAATTAAAAGGAATAAATTCGTAAACCGTGTCATGGAAAAAACCACTGCCTTAGAAACGAATTCGCCCCGATGTGTGTAATCGCTGCAGTAGGCGGACCGTCCCCCGAGGTTAACACAGTCGCTCCGAATTCCGTACACACGAAATCGGAGTGGACTGCTGGTATTATTGCTCTTCTGATTGGAAAACACTCAGAGAGAACTCACAGAGAGAACTGTAAAAAACACTTTTGTAAGTGAATTGTGAATGTTTGAGAGTGAGTTGAGAAGCTGAATATAACTCTCTATTTATAGACTAGAAATAGGGTTAATATCGTCTATAAAATTTCAGGATTAAATCTCTTCTTTTGTAACAGCTGAAACGTCTAGATGAACCTGACTCAAAAATAGTTCAGGTTCATTGCATAATTGTTCAGCTGTTATAACTCCCGAAATTATATCATGTAACCCATGAAATTAAATCAAATAACTCCCAGCTGTTATCATTTGAAATTAAACAGTCCTCTGCAGCCTATAAATATCAGTTGAAATCTTTCACATTTTTCCATTTGTTTCTTTCAAAGAGAAATTCCTCAAGAATCTTCTCTAAAAAAATAGTATCCGCGCGGACGTGTCGAAGACACGTATTACCACGACCACGACCACGACCACGAGACGGACGACGACGACGGTGCATGAGAGTCCCCTTTGTTCTCTTTCACTCAACAAGGAAG